>NC_054371.1:86608150-86914688 GCF_017654675.1 Xenopus laevis | reverse complement strand
TAATATAATTAAAACAAAGTCTATGGGAAATGGTCTTTTTAGAATTCTGAGCTTTCTGGATAACTGGTTCCCGGTAAATGGATCCCATACCTGTAGCTATAGAAAGGCTATAATATAGATATTCAGATAATGACGCCACAATAAGTAAATAATTTAATTAAAGGATGAAACTTAACATATCATTAGATTCTTTGTAGTGGTCACATGCTAGCCTAAATTATTCTCTATCCCTGGTTACAATATACTGATCATCACTGCACCCTGTACTCCCACACTATTAACAGTGTCAGGTTGTGCCTGATCATAGTGTTCACTGCCACAATCTGTATGAGTAAACTACAGGGCTAATTTACAAACACATGGGCAACATTACACTAGTGCAGTTGCCAATAGCAAAGGTCTCAAACTCTTATATCTTCATAAAAGTTATGATGTCCAGTTTTTGCATTATAAGACTTTAAAGACTTTCACAATACTTAAGCATGCTCACTAAGTATCAACATATCAATCACAGTGCTCTGACATCAGGGAGAAGGCTGACCAAGATTAAAAAGATATGGAGTTATTATCCTAGAAGTCATTATCAAATTGTGGGGCAGAGTGCAATAAACAGGGGGCACCACCATATCTTTTCACACTATGCACCTTTTCCCATGATTAAGGACCTGCATTTTGCAGATGAGTACTGTGTTTGGCAGTGCTGCATTTATGAAGGGAAGACATATTCACAACCCTTATCTCTTTCACTAACTTGTGCGGCAGCAGGCACATAATGCTATATAAAGCCCTGTACTTAGTAAGTACCGGGATGCATTGTAACCACAGTGCTGTGTCTTGCACCTTTATCACTCTTGAGTGCTTTATTACTTGCAGCAGGGGATTTTGCAAATAATCCTTCTGTGTATAAGGCACATAACTGCTATAGCATCCTTTGCTGGGCTTTCAGTGACAATAATATATCCCTCCATAAATAAAATGTATATTTCAATGACCATTCAAAGAGAGAACAATATTTGTAACTAAAAGGTGATTTTTAAGGCAACATAAAGAAAAACAAAAAAATGATAGTCGAGGAAACAAAAAAAGGTTTCATACAGATCATAGGCAAATAAACACACACACACACACACGTTTATGTACACTTATCCTATCTCAGTAACACACAAAGCAAGTACCCTGCTTGCAGTTGCTGACGTTTAGTAGGCCAGATGGGAGGCAATTTCCTGCTGGAACACAAAAGCCTTCATTCTGAGGGTTGACTGACACATTGGCAAAAACGCTTGCTGGTGGAGAAAAGCGAAAGACCGATATGTCCTTGATGTTCTTACTGCTTTCATAAACAGCATAGATGGATCTGCAACACAAAAAGTAACTTCAAGTTTAACCCAACCAACAAAATAGTATGGTGTTCTAAGAATGTCCTGTAGCTCACCACCAGTGGCATAATTGAGGGCCCATAGACCCCCCCTAACCAATTCACTTGCATTCCTCAATCAAAAGTTTCATAATCCCACCCCCAGTTTTTTTTTTTCTTTCTACTTAAATAAATAATTTCCTAGTTCCCACAGCAGTACCAATCCTGCACTCCTATCCACTCAAAGTAGAGTTCTATGACTAGCAGCTGTGGATATCACACTTTTATGGCGATATTGCATTTGTGTCATATTAAAAAATATCTTGCACCTTCAAAGTTTTCAGAAAGAAAGGAAAGTGGATTATACATCACAGGGCCCCTTCCCAAACCACACCACCCACGCTCCCAAAATATTCTAGTTTCCTTTCCCAAGTTTGAAAGGTGGACTTTTGCAAGGCATTTTAATGCCATATAGTTATTACTTACCTACAAAGGTCTGAGGAAAACATGTAAAGCTTATCGTCCTTGTTTAGAAGTGGATGGAAGGATGTGCCATCTGTCCCATTTATCATATTACTTGTGTTTGTACTCCACCAGTCAAGAGCTCTGTTACAAAAAAAAGACCAATAAAGAAGGAATTTATTTTGACAAAATAATGTCCCATTGTACTGTATATAATATTCAGAAAATAGCAATACATTATTAAGATATTACTATCATAAATATATGGTTTCATTTACTGTATGTAGTTTTTAGTATCACTTGAAATGATTTATTGCAATTTCTGTTATTTTGCATGTTTGCATATGGGTGAGTTTATCCTTTTCAAATTCCCTCCTGTCCAAAAAGCAGTAGTTCTGCCTGTAACAGTCCTATTCTCGCTTCCCATACCAGCCTCAATACTACCTGTTGGGTTTGACAATGGTAACTAACAGGGGGACCTCTGGGGAGGTAATTGTAAAAGATTAAATTATTTTCGTAAGCCGTGCTTGTACATTCATATTAAAATGTGTTGCATACACCAAGTACTAGTCTAGGACACTATAAAGTTTTGTGGAGAACATTCTAGCCCTCTTCACTTTAATGCATGACTCAAAAACGTCAATTGTTTCAAATTTAGAAATCTTCCCTGCACATAAAAGATTTCAACAAAATTATTCATCTCTGCTTGCAATTGGCATCAGGGAATTATGATTCAGGGTGTTCACTGACATACTGTACATTATGCTAAAAAATACCATGACATAGATATAACAAAAACATTCCTGCTATATAAAAGTACTATATATTATATTTGCATCTGAATGGCTTACTTTTGGCCCTTCCACTCAGCAATTTGAGTAAACTTCAGGTAATCATTGTTTCCACTGAGAAACACATATTCCCCATCATCTGTTGTGTTCATCTAAAATATAAATCATAGGATTATACATTATGTACTGCACAATTTTAAAGCAATTGTAATGCAATGAACAGAAGCACGGACTCACTGTAACAGCTTACCATAACTATTATCTCACATTAAGTATTTTAAAATGGGCAGAATCTACCATGTTTTTCCACTGTGTGTTGTGCCTAGCAGAAGCTAATTACCACAGATTTCTGTGCTCCAAAACAGGATCCCCATGAATACAGCCCTGTCTGCAGCAAATGTTGCCACGCTTAGTGGACTAAATAACCAAAACCATCAATATTTCCTAATTAAAGCAATAGGCAAAAAGTATATTCAGTTCAAGCCCAATGCACTGCCCTTTTGATTGACATTTTAGAGTCAGGGAGGAATTTTTCACTCTCCCAATGAAAATATATTTTTTTGCCTTCCTAGTTCATCTAGCAGTTAGGTACATTTCACTGCCTAATCACTTAATTTGATGGACTGAAGCTGCTACATGTTTGGTCCTTGTGAGCTAGATAATTATACCATTATACATTCGCGTCCCTTCACCATTTGTTTTTGACTGTTTTGTTAGAATAATTAAATTATGCAGCGGATTATCTTTGCACTGGCAATCTACTTTGCAAGTACAGGTATAGGATCCCTTATCCGGAAACCCGATATCCAGAAAGCTCAGAATTACGGAATGGCTGTCTCCCATAGACTTAATTTTATCCAAATTTTTAAAAATGATTTCTTTTTTCTCTGTATTAATAAAACAGTAGCTTGTACTTGATCCAAACTAAGATATAATTAATCCTTATTGGAAGCAAAACCAGCCTATTGGGTTTATTTAATGTTTAAATGAATTTCTAGTAGACTTAAGGCATGAAGACCCAAATTACGGAAAGATCCATTATCCAGAAAACCCCAGGTCCCGAGCATTCTGGATAACAGGTCCCATACCTGTACCACATTTGCAGTAGCTTCAATCTCCCTGTTTAGCTCAAGACATAAAAAAACAATATAGTTTTCTTGATTTAAATTGAAAACAATGTTTGACATAAGCCTTTTTCATTGAACTCATGTTTAACAAGTAGGATATACTGCCTCTTTAAGATGTTAACCAAAAGAGCTGGTTGTGTCACTGGGCAAATGTACAAGTATGGAATTAAAGGTTGTACATGTGCCCCCTGATAATGATTCATTTAGCATTTGCAAAATGGCATGTGCACCTTAAACAAAAGTGCCATCTATATCTTTGAGTCTCCTATAGCTGACAGCTGAATACTTCAGATCAATGATTCCCAAAGTGAGGTTTGCAACCCCTAGTAGGGCGTGTCATTCTGAAGATCAATTAAGGTACATTTTGAGACTATACCTATCTATTTTCCTAGATATATCTAAAAGCCGAGCCTCTGGGTAGGTTGAGATTTAAGCTAAAAACGTATTTAGATAACTATTGAAACTATTGATTGAGTGACTGACTAAGTGATACACCAGTGTCTTCCTATATTAGTAACCTTGTTATCAGCGAAGAGGATCCCTCACCAAAGGTTGAGTCTTCAAAAGGGGTTTGAACTAGAAAATGTCCAACATCCAGAGCATTAGATGATACAAATGCAGTAAAGAAGCAGCTTTATAACCTACCAGCAGTTATGATTGTGTTACCTTATAAAACAGTCCAAATGTGTCACTGACGCTGTGATTAAACGTATGAAGAAACGACAAGACTGGGTCTTTATAGCCCCACAATAACTCATCAACAGTACGAGTGACAAACATTCCTTCTTTGGATGTTTTTAAGATTGCTATAATCAGTGGTCTGAGAATTCTTGAGTCTTTGGTCATTTCCATTACTGTCTGAAATAAGACACAATAAGCACACAAATAAAAACATTATTGAATTAAAGTAATTGCATCATGCAAGCCACCATCTTACAGAAAATAACACAAAGAAAGATGGCAGGGGGACATTTACAGTGGTACTTTAAATACTGAATATATTTGACTCATATGGCAATGGCACGAATTTGTTATAATATATGGAAAATAACCTGTGGAAAAGCAGAAACAGTAATACAAATTAAGACCTTTAAAAGGTAGCGAATATATAGGAAGTTATGTTGATCAACTTTAAGCGCCTCTTCTCCAGCATGAACAACCCCAACATGGCCAGTCTTTTATCATAGCTGAGATTTCCTTTAACCAGCTTAGTTGCCCTTCTCTGGACCCTCTTTATTTTAATAATGTCCCATTTGAGCACTTGAGACCAAAACTGCAAGGCATATTCTACATGGGGCCTTACCAGTGCTCTGTACAGTGGAAGAATTCCCCTTTTAAAGGAAAACTATACCCCCCAAACAATGTAGGTCTCTATAAAAAGATATTGCATAAAACAGCTCATATGTAAAATCCTGCTTCATGTAAATAAACCATTTTCATAATAATATACTTTTCTAGTAGTATGTGCCACTGGGTAATCATAAATAGAAAATTTCCATTTTAAAAAATAATGGCCGCCCCCTGGGATCGTAGGATTCACTGTACTCACAAACATACCAACAAACCATACATGTTAGGTCACATGAGCCAATTAACAGACAGAGTTGTGTCTTTTGCTTCCACACTTCTTCCTGTTACAGTTAGAGTTGAAGTATTTCTGGTCAGGTGATCTATGAGGCAGCACACAGACCATCACGAAATGGTGGCTCAAGGCAAGAGATGTAAAAGGGCAAGATTTACTTTAATATATATTCCAGTTTGGTACGATTCTTTAATATGCCACTTGATATGATATGAACTATCTGTTGCTTAAGTGTTCATTTTGGGGGTATAGTTTTCCTTTAATACAGCTAAAGACCATGTTAGCACTTGAAGCTGCCAACTGGCATCACCCTCTGTACCCAATCCTGTAGCCAATTTCCTATCCATGTGCAAACTACTTCATTAAGCCCAACAGACCTTTGTTTAGAAAGCAGTCATTTGAGGAGCACTGTATTAAAGGAACAGTAACACCAAGAAATTAAATTGAATGAAATGAAAAACTGATCTGTTTGCTTCAGAAACACTATACTATACACTATACTATAGTTCATATAAACAAGCTGCTGTGTAGCAATGGTGGAAATTGAAAAAAAGGCTATATGGCACAGGTTAAATAATGGATAACAGATAAGCTCTGTATAACATAATGGTGGTAGCTGCCTTAGCCTTTTCTCCTTTGAATGGCTGCCTCCATTGCTACACAGCAGCTTATTTATATAAACAATAGTAGCGTTTTTGAAGCAAACACAGCAGTTTTTCCAGTGCAGGGCAACACTGCATTATATTTATATTACTGTAAAACACTTTTTGATGTTACTGTTCCTTTAAATGTTTTGGCAAAATCCAAATAGGTCACATTTACAGCTCCCCCACTGCCCAGCATCTTACTTACCTCATCACAAAAAGCAATCAAATTTGTCTGACATGACCTATCCTTCAAAAAGCCATGCTGATTGCTGCTCATAATGCCATTCACTAGGACACAATTTTGAATGTGATCCCTTAAAGGAGTTCTTCACCTTTGAGTTAACATTTAGTATAATATGGAGAGTGATTTTATAAGACAATTTGCAATTGTTTTTCATTTTTATTATGTATGGTTTTTGTTATTTGGCTTTTTATTCTGCAGCTTTCCAGTTTGCCATTTCAGCAATCTGGTTGCTAGGGTCCAAATTACCCTAGCAACCATGCATTGATTTGAATGAGCAACTGCCCTATGAATAGGAGAAGTCTGAATAGAAACAGGAGTAATAAAAAGTAGCAATAACAAAAACTGTGTAGCCTTACAGAGCACAGCGGAGCTCATGGGTGCGCCATCTTCCGGCTATTCGGTATTCTTCGGGTCCTCTTCCTTCGCTTTGGCAATTTCCAGCACTTTTGGTGCATGCGCAGTTGCTACGAACTGGAAGACTGCTCCAACTGCTCATGCACCAATACGCCATTCACTTAAGGAAGAAGTGACATAATTGCAGTTGTACCATTTGCTATTGTATCAAGGCATTGTATAACAAACAGCACATATGAATTGGGTTAAAAAGAAGCATGCTTTAGAACAGCAGTCTGTCCAATATGGTTGCTGCTCATGAGAAGAGAACTTTATAAACTTTATATGCAGACCAGTTAACTTGCAGCACTTTGATGGGAGTCTCTATTCAGTTTTGGAATGAGTTTAACTATACAAAGAAACGTAAACTCCTTCATATATCCAGTAAGCTTACTGGGGACTGGTACAGCTTCCAACCTGCCATGTTAATATCCTTTGGTTTCTGTGGTTTATGTCTTTAAAATAAAAATGCAATTCAAAAAAAAAAAAAAAAAATTTGAACCTGATGGACTTGTGTTTTTTTCAACCTAACTTACTATGTAGAGATGGAAGATGGCGTACCCTTAAACTCTGCTGCGCTTACTTTCACCAATACAGGAGTACTGTGTTAGGGGCACTTTAAGGGGTAATCAACTATGCAGGGGGGAAGCAGAGAGGGGGGACTATCTAGGGTAGTAGGTAGGGGCTTTTCTTATTGGGTTTAGTTCTCCTTTAAACTTAAAAACTTTTTGGGGTAAGACTTAGCCTATGCCACAATGCACTCCTTATTTCCAATCTTTGCATTCCAGATCACTGTTTTAAAACATTTATTATAGTGTTTATATTCATTAAATGCAGCTTCTGTCCCCAAGATTTGTCATTTTAAATGACTTTCCCTTAATTTCTACTAACTTCTTTACTTCTATATTAAGCCACATAGGATGGTTATTGGTGCTTCTATATTTACTTCTTAAAAGGGACATATACCATCATTGAACACTCTCCTCGAATCAATTGGCCATACTATAAAATAGAAGAAAATCGCCTGTTTAATATACCTTTCGGAGAAAATTTAGTTTCAAAATCTTAAAAAGTGCTGTCGCTCCTCCCTTTATCCGGACTTCCTGTGCTGTAATGCATACAGGCTGTACAAGTGGCCGACGGCTCTCCCTTTCTTTCAGCAGCGAGCCGCAGCCATTGAGTAGGAGAGGGCGTGCAAACCTGGGCGGCACAATGCGGTGATGTCATTTTGGCGCCATCACTCACATTGGGGTCCTACAAGGCGCGCTCGCATCCTTCTCACAGGCTGGTCCGCTCGCCCGTTTAGCTTCTCCATCGCGAGCGCAGTTCCCTCACTGCACACCGCAAAAGCATCAAGCTCTTTCCTCCGTTTTCATGTGCACTTTCCCTGCACTGATCCAAATTATGCCTCCCTTCTGTCTTCCACCCCCTTTCTGGCAGCTTCATTTGGCCCGGTGAGACGACTCAGACCAGTCACTCGTCACCCCCCTCCCTCCCTCTTGTCCCCCCTCAACAATGTGTTTCTCCACACTACACAAGAGGTAGGGACAGGTCGCACAGGGCATGCTAGATTTATCTCAGCTAGTTGCCCTTTCTGCTCTCCCCCCCATGAATTTCCCATACAACACAAGGAGGGGGCGGGTCTCAGGGGGCAGCATCGATTTCGCCTTTCTGTCGGTGTATGTGTGTGAGAGGGGGGAAGCCTTTTGAAGCAGGCAGGCAACAAAAACCAAGACCTGTCAAGCGTTTCTGCTGTGTAGTTATCTGTGCTGTAAAGAGGAGGGGAAGCTGGTGGAGGGGATCAAGAGCCAGGGAGGGAGAGAGAGCCGGTAACAGAAGCAAAAGCCGGTAAGAGAAGGGGAGGGAGAGTCAAAGATAACTTTGATGCAGGCAATAAAAATGCGTGTGCAGCTGGGAACAGACACAGGCAGTGGGAGGGGAGGGGTTATCCCAGCAATAGCAGAGTTCAGCCTGTCAGTCAGTGCTGTGACCATTTCCTGTTAGAGAATGAACAGACACTCCTACTCTTCATTTCAGCCTAGGCGCAGAGCACAGAGGTTCCCTCTGCAGCTCTGATATAATGACAGTTTTAGGAGGTAAATTGCTTTCAAAATGTTTTTTTCTCTGCATCATTACATATTGTGGGGATGGACAATTACAATATCTGAATATAAAGATTATATGAAATGTCCCCTTTAAGGGAATAAAATGAGAACAGTAATGATTTAATATCATTTTAAATGCCAACTGTTGCTGTTTTGTGTTTAGCAGAAAACATAATGCCCCCATCTATGCTCTGCAGGGCAACCCTTAAGGAGCTAAAATTAGCTTTTCTGAAATTCAAGGTTTTTGTTGCCTCAATCTATATTTATGTTTTGCACCAAACATTAAATGAGATCATATTATGGTCACTATTACCCAGGAGTTCAATTACTTTACTTTCGCATTTGCTATATGTTCTGGGTCACTGGATCACTAGATCCAGTATAGTATTCTGGTTTGTTCCTCAGCAACCTGTGCCATAAAATCGTCATTCAACGAGTTTATAAACTTGTTCCCATTAACTGTCAATATCAGGGTAATTAAAATCCCCCATTATCATTACTTTCCCCAAACTAGCAGCCTCCGTTATAAATTATATGCATATATGCATTATATAATTATACATTATATGATAACACAATTATATATAAAGGGGGTTGTTCACTTTTCAAACACTTTTTTCAGTTCAGTTGTTTGCAAATTATTCACCAGAAATATACTTTTTTTTCTAATTTCTTTCCATCTTTTATTTTTTACAGTTTTTTACAAAACCGAAGTTTAAATATTAAAGGAATTCTTATGATTTGATTATGATTCTTATTATTTTTATGGTGTCGTTTTTACAGAGCCGGGCCAACCTGGTCAGGCGCCCTAGGCAACCTGGCGGGCCACGGCGCCGGCTCAGTGCGCGCTCGACTACGCATGCGTGAAACTTCGCTCCAGCGTGCATGCGCGAAATGTGTGCGCGCATGTGCAGAAGCGCATATGCGAAAGACACCAGCGGCATTCGGGGAGAGATGGGACCAGACACGGGGTAGGCGACAGAGCAGGTACGTGCCTGGCGCCCCCTCAGCTTTGCGCTCAATGCACGTGCCTACTCTGCCTACCCCTAATTCCGGCCCTGAGTTTTTATTCCTAATTGTCTCTGTTTAAACTGCAAATAATTCACTATCATATAAAATTTCATTCATAATCCAACAAGTGTAATTTGTTGGAAACTAAGCACTCCAAGTGCCATCCCGCTAGCGATTTAGATTCTAGCCGGCGGGAAGGCAGCACCAATCGAAGTCAATTTTTTTTATAAATTTTGCATAACTGCATATAGTACCTCCTGGGCACAATCAAAGTAAAATATAATAAACAGTCTTGCCAGTTCAGATGGGAAATGTTAAAAGATAAGTTAAAGTTAATATAAAAATGTTAACACTTACCACAAGAGGAATATTTACTGTTCTTATTAAGTCTACTTTGGGGTCTCCAACAGACATTTCTGGTTCAAATACATATGTTTTAGGAGTGACAGCAGATACTTCAGTCTCATTGACAGAAAATGTAATGTTTTCTTTTTGTCGATATTCCCTGGTTATTTAAAATAAATAAATAAATACAATAAAATTAAGTGTAGGCCATTTAAAGCATAGAGACTTGCACATGCATTGTAGAGTAAAATTATCCTATATGACAGTACTGTCCAAGTCTTATTCTTTGCAAGGCCAGCATAGATGGGGGCACAACATCTTTATAGAAAGTTCATGGAGCCAGAGCTTTTTACCTGTAAAACTAGTGAGATAATAATGTCAATATAAAACATTTCAGTATATCTAAGATACTTCTATCTGCTTAGTTTTACATCGTTACCTTAAGTCACGCCAAAGTATATCTGTGCTGAAAATAAGAATGGGGCACAGCTAACATTTCTTTCCTAAAGTTGGTGTTATGACAGATGGAAATGTGAACATATGCTTATTCTTGCCGAAATCAGGCCCATGTGTGCGTTGAGAGGTAGATGTTTTGCCTGTCAGTGCACAAAACAAAGAGAAATTATGAGTGGTTGGTCCAATCCATGCTGTAGCGTTAACCACCTGCTATTTTTTTCAGAGATTGGGCAAACCTGCACTCTTGTGTTGACCAGCTGCTACAAGTGGTTATGCAGTCATTATTTGCACACAGAGAATACATTTATTTTTTTGATTGCTTAAAATTCTCTTTAATATGTACAAATAATGGCTGTATATAGTTTGTAGCCAGTGGTCAACTCACAAGTCTAGGTAAGCCCACAAGTTAAAATATAGCATCTGATCAGTGCTTCAGCGTTGGTTAGACCAATCGTTCATGATATCTCTTTGATTTGAGTACATAGTGTAGCCACATATTACCTCTTACTGACATTAAGCCTATAAGAAAAGGATTTTGGCACAGATACATCTTAATCCGTTGGGCCCAGTCACACATTCCCCTGCGCTAAATTTTTCTGCATTTCACCGCAGGAGAGTACAGGGTGAAAAGCAGCTTGTTTTTCCCTATAGTGTGGTACTATGTCAGTGGAGAAAATGCAGCACGTGCTCCTGGCCTTTAGAAACACATGGTGTTGGAAAGACAGCTGTTTATAAAAATCTGCTGAAGGCAAACATCTAGATTGATAATGTTACAGATGCAGCTGCTTTGTAAAACAGTCATGTTTGTTTAGCTCACACTGCAGGACACCCTGAAAGATAATGGGCAAAGAAATTGAAATAAAGCTGGCCATAGATGCAAAGATCCGATCGTACGAATCATCGTACGATCAGACTTTCCCATCTCCCAACCCGCCACTAACCATTCAGATCAAAGTCTTAACAGTCAGATCAAATAAAGTAGTTAAAGAACAGATCAGCAATGTTCTGCCCCTGACAGCAATCGTACGATATCTATGTCCAACCAAAGCTAGTTACAGTCTCCCACTGAAAATCGTACGATCGGCAATACACGCAGAGATATTATCTGCAGCCGACAGAAAATTTCTAACCTGTCAGATCGACCAAACGACCGATCTCCGCCGGACGAAAAATGTCGGGACTCTCCACACACGGTTCGAAAATCGTACGAATCCTCGATTCGTACGATCAGATCTTTGCGTCTATGGCCAGCTTAAAAGTCTGAAAGTTGTAGAACTCTGTGGTCCCTTCTATTATCTTTACAAACAGAGGAAGTTTGTGTTCATTTTTCATAATGCACAAATCAACTTAAAAGCACAATTACAACGAGCACTTTACCAACTGTGTAGTCAATTTGATGTTAAGCTCCCTTTTCTTATCAGTTTTTTCAGTGTCATTTTTGCTACTGGCATTACATTAGTAAAATGTCAAGCGCCAAGGTCTTTCAGCAATGGCATGTATGGGCAGGCTAGGAATTTCCTGGATTAAGGTTACGAAAGCAACAGCAAGAAGCAGTTAGAACAGGCTGGCAACTCTTCTGATGCCATTGTGCCACACTTATACCTTGGTCCTAGGTTATAAGCTTTAAGCATATGCTGATCTATTAATATAAGGGCTAAATTGCACCACAGCGGAAAATCAGAGCAACCATTAGCAAAACTAACTCCTGATTGCTTGCTGTGATATACATGTTTTGATGTGACTGTGACCTCATAGTTATACAGATATAAAATATAAAGCCACTGGGGGGGGGGACAGGACTGGACACACCCTACTAAATTCATCATCCATCTTCTTGTTACAGCTGTTTCTACATTTCCATAAAAAAACAGCCTATGATACTTTGTGGTAGTGAGCCGCCACACTTTATCTCCTTCCCAGTTACCATTTTGACAACCAAAGGCAGGCACTTTACAACTGAAGACATTTCACAAAGAAATTGAGAGTGACTTCAGAAAATGAAGCACCGCGTATGTTTTCCCATCGTTGATTCACTGTATGGCCTATGGGAAAGCATTCCGAAGAAATGTCGCCCACGGTAGCAAAGATTTAAGCACAGATGACAAATCTCCCCATGTGCCATCATCCTTAAAGGAGACATACTGTGTGAAAAAAATAATGTGCCAGTGCATTACACACTTTTATATTTAGAAGGAAATTGCTTTAAAAAGGTGTGTTTCCGGGTTGATTCATTGAAAATTTCTGCAAAACTCCTACCAATCTGTTCTACTTCCTGCTGCCTCCTTTCCCAGACTGTGCAGGGGGAGCCTGCGGCACTCAGCACACTGCACTGTAGGACAGGAACCAATACAACAGCTAGGCCGACCTGATACGGAAATGAAGCCTATCTTTGCTTGTGTTACTGCAGGACTATAATAGGCTATGCCCCTTCCCTTTCAAAGATTCCCCACTATCTGTCTATGTCCATTAATGTACTTGTAAAAATTAACCATTTCCTCTCACAAGCACCTTTTCTTCAGAGAGAGAGACCAATTCACTTGCCTGTAAGTATACGGCCCAATTTCAGTAACAAATGGCTTTTCTCCATTCAGTATTTCCAGTGGGTTGTTAACATTGAAGAAGTAGAACTGCATGTAAACAGGTGGTGGAGGATTAACCCAGTCCTCAAAAACTTCTGATTCATTTTTTAGAACGATTGCCTGGAAGAGATTGGTAAATAAAAAACAGCGCAACATAAATATTTAAATGCATTTAAATAAGAACTAAACCCTTAAAATGAATATGCCTAGAAATGCCATAATTACTTGGAAAATAGTACGGAAGAGGAAAGCAAGTCATTTAAAAAAAAAAATGATTAAAATAAAGGCCAATTGAAAAGTTGCAAAGTATAAAGCATACTGAAACATATAAGAAACTAGCTTGTGAGCACATTTTGTGAGTTCTGTACTGTATTCAGATGAGCACCTCTATTTACCCTTTGGCAGTTACAGGACCACATGTACTTTAGCGATAATTTTATGTTTATTATATTAAAAATCCATGACTTTTTCAGCACCAACTGATGGGGTTATCAGAGTCTTGGGGGCATACAATTAATACTGACCCCCATCATGAAGTAGCATATGCATCCTTTTGTTAGCTGTATACAAGCCAATACACTTGTTCACTCCATTTAGCTCTCCTTAAAGGAGAACAGTAACATAATCAAAATATAATGTACGGTTTGCTGCACTGGTAAAACTGTTGTGTTTGCTTAAAGGAATTGTTCAGTGTAAAAATAAAAACTGGGTAAATAGATAGGCTCTGCAAAATAAAACATGTTTATAATATAGTTAGGCAAAAATGTAATGTGTAAATGCTGGATGAACTGGATGTTTAACATAATAGCCAGAACACTACTTCCTGCTTTTCAGCTCTCTTGGTCTCCACTGATTGGTTACCAGGCAGTAATCAATCAGAGACTTAAGGGGGGCACATGGGTCATATCTGTTGCTTTTGAATCTGAGCTGAATGCTGAGGATCAATTGCAAACTCACTGAACAGATATTTACCAAGTGGCCCCCTTCAAGTCGCTGACTAGCTCAGAGTTAGAGAGCTGTTAGTAGTAGTAGTGTTCTGGCCAGGGGTGCTTCGCCAATGAGGCAAGTTGAGGCTGTCGCCTCAGGCGGCAGCGCCCCACTAGGTACCAGGGGCAGCAAAAATGCTGTTCCTGGTACTTTAAGAGCGAATTTCTGGGGTGGGTGGGCAGCAGCTCAGGCAGCGGAGGGGCCAGGATCGCCCCTGGTTCTGGCTATTATGTTAGACACCCAGTCACTCCAGCCTTTATACATTAAATTTTTGGCTAACTTTATTATAAACATTTTTTATTTTGCAATGGGGGCAGTCATTCAAAGATGAAAACAGAAAAAAGGCACCGGAAACGCTGTATACTACAGAGCTGATTTGTTATCTACTATTGGATTCTTCAGAACGTATCTGTTATCGACTGTGTATCCTGTGCTTGAATGCTACCCCCATGGCTACACAGGAGATTTTTTATATAAACTATAGTTGTTTTTCTTAAGCAAACACACCAGTTTAACCAGTACAGGGCAGCAGTACATGATACTGTCATTCATTTAATATATTTTACATTTTTAATGTTACTGTTCCTTTAAAGGTTATGGTAGATCAGGCTTATTTTCTGCCGATCTATTTACCTGTATGACAGCACTGGTACTAGCCTGAACACACTCATTAGCTAAAATGCGTTATTACTAACTGAGAACTGTCGTTTAATAGAAGCTGGAGAAACTCAGGATGCTGTTAAGAGTATTAGTAAATGGCCATCGAATTAATTTAGCGTATTATTCCATAATGATGAATCTTACCTGCTTGACGTGTCCCTCTACTATATCCATGAAGGTGTGGGTCAGTAGCAGCACGATGCTTACAATAAGAAGCAGAACAGAGAGAGCAGCAGTCGCAAACACAGCGCATTTGGCCATAGCCTCAGCCTGGGTCAGAGAAGTAAGAGGAGATGCTGCAGGGAACCGCCTGGCGATCCGTCAATGGCACCAAAAGCTTCGGAACGTCAGGCCACAGCAGCTGTAGTTAGTAGCACAACAAAGGCAGCCCGCTCAGTCCTTGTTGTGTCTGTGTTCCTTCGCCAAATCAATATTCATTCGGCCGAACGCTCCCTAGCAAGATGATCTCATTGCTTATCCAAACCACTCTGCCGCTTGTTGTTAGGCTCTCCCTGCTACAGCATGCTTTCTCTCAGTGACATACTCCCACGCCCTCTGTCCTTCGCCAGCCATGCAATTACAAGCTTTTTATTCTGTCTTATTCTGGTAACAGACTGCGCAGCCTCTGAGCGGAATAAACAGAGCATACGCCTTCTATTTGTCTCTACTTCCCTTTTGCAACCTATAACCTCGAGCTCTGTACAACATGACGCTACAGTCAGTGTCCTATTCCCCGCCCTTATTGAGTCTACTGGTTTCACATTTGATGCCGGCTGAGTTTCGATTCCCCATTTCTCGATGGCATGAGGGGGTTTGCTGTGGCTCAGCTGAGACATGAAATCAGCAGGGGCAGCATAAAGGTCGCAGAAATCGTTATGTAGCTCAGAGCTAACTGACTCTTGTTTAACATTGCCACACTGACAAAACGAAAGCAACAGGCCAATTTGGGACTCATAGGTGAACTAGAACTATAATTTAAAACTCCCACTGGGGTGTGTACAGCAGTGCAAGATTATGTCAGTAACCACTAGCTATAACAAACCAGGGAAAGTTGTGCTCACCACTAATTTTTAAAATCATTAGGGACGGGTGCAATGAGGCTGTGACCACAAAATACATACAGACAAATGCAAGAGTCCTCTGCACAGTCTGCACTCACCATTATCAATATATTTAAGACAGAGACATTTTGTGCATACTGCTACTGAAAAATGCCTTACCCTTTAAACAAAACAGGGATTGTTTGTCCATATATTGCAATATATTTAAGCTTGCCAACTACGTCAAAGTCATTCCATATCTGGCCAGTCCTATGCTCAATTTTCATCTGATTCATTAAGTAACCACTGGCTATGCCATAGCAAATCATTTTTCAGGCCCCAGAAGAGGTTGACATGTTTTACAAATATTTACTTCAATTGTATAAGAATTCAGGCCTCATGAAAGACCTTTACCTCCTGGACCCCCCTGCAGGTGCAGGGTCTGCTTCTTCTGTAGTTACGCCCCTGGTAGTAACCCAATCTCGTGCCTTTCATCTGTTGTTCAAATAGAACTCAGCACCAAAAGCATGAAAGTGCAACATCAGCTGACGGGTCGTAGGTCAATATTGTTGCTTTTTATTACTATTGGTGCTCTCTACAGTCTGACGTGCCCTATGACTACAACAAATAGCATGCCTGTAAAGGGGTTGTCCGCCTTCCAAACACTTTTTTTTCCGTGGAGTTGTTTTCACATTGTTCGCCAGAAATAAAGACATTTTCTTCAATTGTTTTCCATATTTTATTTCTTACAATCTTTCCAAAATTGTAATTTAGTGTAATGTTCCTGTCTCTGGTGTTTGTCTTGCAGCTCAGTAATCCATTTGAATTCTGAACTGTTCCAATATTGCAACATTTAGTTGATACATTTCTCAGCAGTATCTGTGGAATATTAGCAACTATTGTATCAATTCTAACAGCTGCCTTTAAAGGGGTGGTTCATCTTTAAGTTAACGTTTAATATTTTATAGAATGGCCAATTCTAAGCAACTATTTAATTGCTCTTCATTATTTATTTTTAGTAGTTGTTGCCTTTTTCATCTGACTGTTTTCAGCTTTCAAAATGGGTCACTGTCCCCATCTAAAAACTAATGCTCTGTAAGGCTACACATTTATTGTCATTGGTACTTTTTATTACTCATCTTTCTATTCAGACCCTCTCCCGCACCGCCCTAACCCACCCCCTCCCAACCTGCATCTGGCCCGGCCCACCGTGACCCCTTCATTTATAGACCCACACCTGCCCTGCATTGACGTCACAAAAGGGGAGGGCACAAGTATAAATCTAGGCGCCAGAAGCCGGCAGTGCTAGGCTTCTGGCACCTAGCACTGAGAGCAGGAGAAAAGGTCAACCCGAACCCATCTGAAGATTTTGAGCAGGAGCCGGCCCATGGTTCCCAATGGGTTTTGGGCCAGCTCACACATCACTACTAGACTGCTCTACCCAACTGCTTACTATAAGAGAAGGGAACATACGCAGTGGTACTTTTAAATCCATTCCACCTGCAGGCTGGTAAACAGTTGTGCCATGATTGTGCCTTGATTGGGAAAGCCCAGCACGCCACTGGTATCTTACATTGTATTCACCACAAGGATTTAATTTACATATTTAGGGGGTTATTTATAAAAATCTATTATACCCCGATGCTGCAAAAAGCCTTAATCTGAAAATTTGCCATCTTAGACCTGTTGAGGTCCTGTATAAGTCAATGGGAGAGGTGCCTATCTCAATTTGAAGTTTTGTCAGAGCCTTGTGACATAACCACAGAGCCTTTTGTTCTAGAGAGTGATACAAGTATGACACAATTAATTAGACAATCTCAGAATCTTGTGATCTTCATTGGGGCTTGTCACTCAGGATTGGACTGATATCTTCAAGCACAGGCCAGTTTTTCTATTAAATACCATGTCTGCGATATCCAAGAATGTCACTATCCAAAGATACTATCCAACATAGAGATAAAAGCAAATTAGAGATCACCTTGAATCTCCATAAAGGTACTGTATACTTGTATCTTTGTATGGTCACCCTGTTATATATTAAATTCTAATATCTGCCTGTTTGAGGGGCAAGTAATGTCTCAAAATATTTACAGGTAACTGGAGTTCGAGTCTGCTCATAGGAAATGGTATTAAAGAAAATTGGAAAGTAAGTGGTTGGCAAAAAGAGGTACACAAATACTGTCATTAAACTAAACCATAAAAACAAATATGACCATATTTTATATATTTAACTTACTGCATCAACTTAAAGCTTCAGTATCTCTAGAACATTAATGATTTCAGGCCTTCAGAATTGCGCATAGGAGTTCACTATCTTGGATTTATCTTGGAAGCAGTGGCGTAACTAGATATTACTGGGCCCCACAGCAAATTATTTTTCAGGCCCCCAAATTTTTAGCAGTTGACTTGTTTTACCAATACTTATTGAAACTGTAAATGAATTAGGGCCTCGTGGGGCCCCTATACCTCCTGGGCCCCCCTGCAGGCGCAGGGTCTGCTTCCTCTATAGTTACGCCCCTGCTTGGAAGATAAACTTAATAAGATTGTTTTGCCACCAAAAAAGAATTAATTTTTATCTTAGTTGGGATTTAGTACATTGCACTGTTTTGCATGTGTGCCCGAAACATGCAGCATAGTTCTGCTCCTGTGCTTCCCCCGTTTCTTCAATTTATGAAATTTATGATATGGAAGGGATGTCAGTGTGCAACATGGGTAAGTAACTGTCTGTGGACTGACAGGAAGGATGGGTATATATATTTAAACAGCAAGGATACCATTATAATGTTCCTTTGACAAAATGACATATATTACTTTACCTAATGTAAACTAACTTTTGACCTGAAATGATTCAGTTTAGCAGTAGAGAAAGTCACCGGAACTACAGCAACTACTACATAAAAGTGCAAGATAGCCACACCACATAAGTGATACAAAAGTTTCAAGAATAAATATTGTATTTATATAGTGCTCTATCTCACCCAATAATCCAACTTTAACCATTCATTTTAAGCTTTTACATCCCAAAAAAAAACATTTTTGAAAGCACAACAAGCATTCAAAGAAATCCTGGAAGAAGATCAGGTTTAGTGCTATGTCTAGAAACCCACAGCAACAAATCAAACATTTGTAAATTCTACCTTCTAATTGGTGTCCATGCATTACATTGCATACTTGCATACTTTTACATTACTCAAGTAGCTACAAATACTTGTCCCTGTTATGCTTGGTGTTAGTTCTCCTTTAAGAAGGATTAACAAAGTTTATGTATAATACATGTGTTATGGTTTATGATTTAAGTTTAGATTACAGATTGTTGTTTATTTGATTAAGGTTGTTAAAAGAGGTTCTGTAATCAGTGATCAGCTTAGTCTCTCAAAGATTTATTTTTTTTTCACGCAGGAAAAAAATCATATATTATTTCAACCTCAGGGCCCTCCGGCCTTCTAGCAAATAAAAAGTAAATACTGTGGTTGCCATAGGAATGGTAGTTTTTTAAGCTTACAGACACATGCTCCTATATTTTAAAGGAACAGTTCAGTGTGAAAATAAAAACTGGGTAAATAGATAGGCTGTGCAAATTAAAAAAAATTGCTAATATAGTTAGTCATTAATATAATGTATAATGGCTGGAGTGGCTGGATGTGTAACACAATAGACAGAACAATACCTGCTTTTCAGCTCTATAACCCCCCTTGACGGGTGCCCACATGGTACATATCTGTTCAGTGAGTTTGCAATTGAACCTCAGCATTCAGCTCAGATTCAAAAGCAACATATATGACCCATGTGACCCCCCTCAAGTCTCTGATTGTTTACTTCCTGGTAACCATGGTAAACAGTCAGTGTAAACCAAGAGAGCTGAAAAGTAGTGTTCTGCCTATTATATTAGAGATCCAGTCACTCCAGCCTTTATACATTACATTTCTGCCTAACTAACTATATTAGAAACATTTTTTATTTTGCACAGACTATCTATTTACCCAGTTTTTATACTGAACAATTCCTTTAACCCCAATTCTAGGGTTACTATAAAATCATTACATATTTTGCTTTTTGTGAATAGTTTCATTGCAATATAAGTGCTGTGCCATGCTATGTTATATTTCAGGAAATAAATGCCAAAACTGTTGTGTAGCGGAAGTGTCTTACTTCAGCTAGTAGTAAGAGTTTCCTCTTCCTATTATGGTATCAAACAGAAGAACTGGAGAAGTGACTGTGAGGAGTGCTAGAAAAACCCTTTAAAGGAGAAGGAGAAGGTCCACCTAAATATATCAGTAAACCCTCAAAGTAATGCTGCTCTGAGTCCTCTGTCAAAAGAAACACATAATTTCTTTCCTTCTATTGTGTACACATGAGACTTCCTGTTTTCAGGTTAAACCTACAGGGCTAGGGCTTGACCATGCTCAGTTTGCTCCTCTCTCCCTCCCTTTCCCTGCTGTAATCTGAGCCCAGAGCTATGAGTGAGCAGGGAGAGACTCAGGCAGGAAGTGATGTCACACCAAGTTAATATTGCAGCTGCTATCCTAAACAAACAGAGAGCTTTTAGAGCTTTTTATTCAGGTATGGTAAAACATTCTAGAGAATAAATATAGCATTCTAGCTTGCACTATTGCAGCTAATCTATTGGCAATAAAATGCCTCCGTAGCTTTCCTTCTCCTTTAACCCTGCAACCCATTTACAGACAGTTGTGGAAATTCACAAAAGTGGAGTAAATTTGACTTTGGAGTTGATACCCGGAATTTAGTTTTTATTAGTCTTACTAAAATTGTATGCTTTGTGGCAAGCTGGCGGCTTGAACACGTAACTTTTAGGGGGATTAGTCAATGGTGAGCAGGCAGCATAGGAAAAAAAGAGCATAAAGACAGGGACACACAGCTTCTTCAAGGAAAACACACGTTTATTTTCCCACTTTGCACAAACACAGTGTATTGTCCACAGACACAGGGGTGACCATTTTCAGGATACAAAACAAATCATAAAAAATAAAACCTAGCCCACTGGGCACTACCTTCACACTTTGAAGCAGTCCCTGACTAGGCTGGGCCCCTTGTGGACAACCAGTACAACAAATAGTTTGGCTCACCCCTGTACTCACAGGACTTTCTCCCAGGTAATATTCAGCCTCCTGGCTTCCTCACTCTCTTCACAATACTCTCTGTGAGAGTCACAGCACCCCCAGCTCCTCACACAGCCAGGTCTCCTACCTGCTGTGCCCTGTTGAGAGACACACTCTCCCATTCTAATTAACTTTAAATAGCCTTTCCACAGGACAGCTATCCTGTGGAAGGTGAACTCCAATCTCTGCACTGGATCTGTGGAATGGAGTCCCTGGCTACTAAAGTCTTTAAACAGACTGCTGATTCTCTGTTTAATAACTCCCTTCCTGGAGCCTATCTCAGTACCTGGGGAGAAATTAAAGGCTAGAGTGACCCTTTTCCACCTTTTCCTAGTCACTCTACCACAGCTTATATATTTTCATTACTAATTACTGCTATAAAAGGCTTGCTTTACTACTGTTTCAATTTTCATTATTAAAATTCATCTAGATAGGGATGTCCCATCAGCCTTTGTAGCTGTTCACCCACAAATTTCAGTATCCCCGAGCCAAGACTTGGAGTATAATGGATTGGGCTTTCCTAATCTAGATCATTATAATGTCCTGTTGGACAGCTTTTGCTAAAAAGGTAGAATGAAATGTAAATACAAGGCACTTTGAACTCAGAGTGAGGAAAGTACAGTGTTTTTGTTTGCTAATGATTGCATAAGACAGATTTGTACTAAGCCGATAAAGATTAGAAATATTTTGAAACTTTACTCCTGTGTAAGAAATGTATATTCCTCTATTAAATATTTTGTACCTGCTGTCCAACTGTAGGCATACCGTGCAGATACAACCCACAGCAAGGGTAAATAGATTTATTATGTAAGCATTATTATATCATTGTAATAAAAGCCATCTTAACCATGTAGTATGACAAATAATCAGCCACAAATAATCAGTCACATGGTAAAGGTGACTCATTGATGGTGTTGGGGAAAAATCCAAAGACCAGAGATCACTTGAGCTGAAAGGGTTAACCAAGTTTATTATTTATATAATAAACATACACAAGCTACGTGGATTCTATACTCAAGTGAGACAGAATGCAGAACAAAGAATTGACCAGACATTATATACCCTCTGATCATAGGAAGGGAGGTAAGTAGGTTAAAACACTTGCCAAGGCTGGGGCCGGTATAACAAATCTACTGGCAATGTAGTTGCCGGTAATTTGTAATACCCTTAAGAAAAAGCCCTTGGCCCGCCCCCAATTCACTCAGTACTTACCTTTTTTTTCAGGTTTCTGTCCATTGCACTTGTTGCTCCGCCCCTTTTGCGGCACTGTGTGTGACTCCAGACCCTTTTGCGCTATGGATTGCCCCTTTTTGTTTCAGCCCCCCCACTGGCCGGTAATTTTTTATAGAAAAGGTGGCAACCCTAGAGGTAAGGGAGTACAAGGGAGTGATTTCAGTGTCCAATTAACTCATATGGGGAAAAGACAGGAGTAACAGTGGGTGAGCTTGAAGGATGATTGTCCTAGGCACAGAATACAAAAACTACAGGATACTGATAAGAACCGACTCAGCAGAT
This sequence comes from Xenopus laevis, assembly GCF_017654675.1. Classification (NCBI taxonomy): domain Eukaryota; kingdom Metazoa; phylum Chordata; class Amphibia; order Anura; family Pipidae; genus Xenopus; species Xenopus laevis. The sequence goes on along the minus strand of NC_054371.1, from coordinate 86,892,273 downwards.
GTTACACATAATCTTCAAACAGTTTCTAGAAGGGCCCCATGGGCACTTTGAAACTGTTCACTCCACTAAGGGGGGGCCAAGCATGGCCTGCATAAATTTTCCTCCACAATGTTCAAGTTCATGTGGTGATGTTTAGTACAGTGGTATGACTTTCCATGTCAATATAAGCAGGAACAAGATGGATATACTGTAAGTGGTATTAACATATACAGAGAAATGTCTTCAACTTTCTCTTCATTAAACATGAATTGTTGGTTACAGAGCCAGTCTTAGATAGAACATATTTACAAACAACAAAATATTCATGCTGGAACTGGAAAGAGGAAAACAGAAAGTGAATAATACAAGAACTCAAAATATAATGTGTTAGTGATGTAATGTAAATTATCCAATATTCTACATATAGAAAAATAAAAGGGCAGAAATAAATAAAACAACACTTTTTTATTAGTGGTGTCATACAAGAAACCTTGTGCTCCCACTGCAACTTGTACAGTACAGGTATAGAATCAATTATCAGGAAACCCTTTATCCAGAATGTTCCAAATTAAGGGAAGGTTGTCTCCTATAGATTCCACTTTAATCAAATAATTAAAATTTTTAAAATGTATTTCCTTTTTCTCTGTAATAACAAAACAGTACCTTTTATTTGATCAAATTTATTTAAACAGTTAAGTGATTTATTAGTAATAAGGTGATCAAAATTACGGAAAACCCCTTATCTGGAAAACCCCAGGTCCCGAGCATTTTGGATGACAGGTCCCATTCCTATACTTGTTTTTTAATATTGTGATTTGTTTGTAGTTAGGCATGGCAGAACAACCTGTCACTTTCCTATACGAAAATGCTAATTGTTAAACTGCTTTAGCCAAAGCCTACATCAACTTTCTTTTGAGAAATACATTAGCTGATAAGACTCCCTAATAAATTGTGTTCCATTTTAATCTGTAATGTTTAGGTCATGTCAGATATTCTCTTTCATTGGGCTGCTTAAACATTAGGAAAACCATTCAAACAGATACCATAAACTTGCAGTGCAGAAGTAAGAAGACTATTCCCTACACATAATTTGTTATGGGTTGCATTTTGCTAAAGGAAAGACTATAATAATATATAATAACTATTATATATATATAATCACTATACCTCTTGCTTAAAATTGCACTAGCCTCTACTACATACTATTCTAGTATGTACTGCTGCCCCATCTTAACTTCTTCTCAGTGCAATTGTGGCTGCCCTGGGCTGTTCTCATAGCTGTAAAGTAAAAATTTACAAAACATCTAAATTCTGATGTTACTCAGCACACAACACAGGACAACTACACGGGATCAGTAAATAAAAACAAAAAAATGGAAGGAGAAATCCAGCAGATCACTCCAAAAATGTATTCCAGGTTGCGGTTAACCACCATCCCCTTTGTTTTTGAACTGCACAGGATCCATGGGAGAGGAGGCAAAATAGTGGCACAACATTCTCTTTAATAATACCCAAGACCAGTGTTTTTTTTTATTGATACTCAATAGGAAATGCAGTGGAGGACTAGCTCCTGTGGTTTATACAATCAAACAGACATCCATCATTTCCCTTCTTCGGGTGTTGGAATGAATACCTGGTTGAATTAAGCACGTGGCAAGTTTTCATTGCCTATTGAGTCCCATAAATGTATTTCCTTGTATTACAAAACTAAATAAAGACAGAGCGCACACAGCAGCAGCAATGTAAGATTATGCAAGACAATTTTAGTGAGACTTTGCAGATGCAGCTCATTTTTTTTAAACATTTCCTTCTCCTTTAAGAAAGATAAGCAAACTGGTTTGATACAGGCATTGTCATAAAAAGAGGATACAGTCCAGAAACCCAGAAAATAGTTTAGAGAAATTAAAAATACAACGTTGCTGAAGTAAGTCAAATGGGATTGTGGCAAAGAATCATCTAATGAGCAGAGTGCATAGATGTAGATGAGTCAGTAACAAATGGATCATATGAACAGGAAGAATGTTTTTTTTTTTAAAGTTTTAATAAAAGCAGTTTTCCCAACCCCTTTGCACTGGTAACAGGAAGAATGTTAATGCAGGAGCAGCTTAGTTTAAACTAAAATGAGGTTTGAGGATAAAATCTTTCTTCTTTTTGTAAGAATCATGAATGGTGAGACTATAAAGGGCCTTGAGAAGGGGGGACTGCAACACAGAGGTTATTATCAGAGCTGTGGAGCTGGGAGCAATTATGGGTATCTGGAGTCAGAGTCGCCAAAAATTGTTCCGACTCCTAATAATGTTAAATATAAGAACTGAAAATAATCAATTTAAGAACGTCTATAAAGGAAGATATGGCAGAAGCAAATCTGTCTCTAAGAACAATACTCGAGTTAATTTTGGATTTTGTGTAAAAGGTATTCTTCAGCTATATGTAGGGCTGCCATCCGGCCGGTATTTTACCGGCCTAGCCGCTAAAACACCTGCCAGGGCCGGGGCCGGTATTACAAATTTACCGGCAATGTAGCTGCTGGTAATTTGTAATACCATTTACAAAATCCCCTGCCTGCCGATGAAAACTTTTTCGTCGGCTTTGGGTGGTTTGTGGCGCTACTCCCCATGGCCCGCCCCTATTGTGATGCTACTCACATGGCTCCGCCCCTTTTGTGGTGCCCCTCATCGGCTCCACCCCTTTTTGTCACACCCCACCCCTTTCTTTTCCGCCCCCCACCATGGCTGGTAATCTTTTTTTTTAAAAGGTGGCAACCCTAGCTATACGCCAGTTTAATTGATATAGTTTAGTTGATTTAGTTGTTTTAGGTTTTCCAATAGTGTTTGGTTTATATAGTAAGGATGTGGTTTATATTTTTGAGCTTTGGCAGTGAAAAAATGCCTTGTATGTTGTGTACTTAACATCTTTCAGTTAACATGGAAATTACATTAGGAACAGTAACACCAAAAAATTTAATTGTTCTAATGTAATCAACATAATATAATGTTAGCGTTCACTGGTAAAATCTGTGTGTTTGCTTTAGAAAGACTAGTATAGTTAATATAAACAAGATGCTATGTAGGCACGGGGGCAGCCATTCAAGGGCACAGGTTACATTGCACATAACATATAAGTCCTGTTCAATACAATTATGTGCTATGTAACCTGTGCCATATCTACTTTTTGTCCAGCAGCTTGAATGGCTGCCCTCATGGCTACACAGCAGCTTGTTTATATAAACTATAGTAGTCTTCTGAAGCACACTGTTTTTTATTTATCTAGAGGGATGATTTAACATAGCAGGAGTAAATGTAACAGAAGTGGTAACAAAGTCATTTTATGCACAAAGTGAATAGGTGTTGGCATGCAGTTGCTAGCTATATAAGCTCTAGGCTCCAGTTCTGACATGCGGTTGCAAGAGCAAGTCATCAGCAGTAATTTCCTGTACCAAATACATTGGGTAGTTACTTATTCTTGTGCTTCTAGACTCAAAATTTCTGGTTGAGTAGTGAGTTACGCTATAGAAACAGTTTCTGCTTTATCTGCCTGCCAAGTGTCACTGGTGGTTATACTTGGAAAATGTGATTGGGCCTTTTATAGAATTAATGGGGTGGTTCACCTTTAAGTTCACTTTTATTATGTTATAGAATGGCTAATTCTAATCAACTTTTCAAATTGGTATTAATTTGTTAATTTTTTATAGTTTTTGAATTATTTGCCGTCTTCTTCTGAATCTTTCCAACTTTCAAATGGGGGTCACTGACCCAATCTAAAAAACAAATGCTCTGTAAAACTACAAATGTATTGCTATTGCTTCTTTTTATTACTCATTTTTCTACTCAGGCCCTCTGTATTCATATTCCAGTCTTTTGTTCAAATCACTGCATACGTGCCAGGTTAATTTTGACACTAGCACCCAGATTGCTGAAATTGCAAACTTGAAAAGAATTATTAAAAAAACTTAAAACGAATTACAAATTACTCAAATATCATTCTCTGCATCTTACTAAAAGTTCATTTAAAATGTGTTTTTGTCCCTCTTTCTATTTACGAAATGTTGGGAGGTATGCAGGAGATACAAACACAGCTCTATCTAGGGTTGCCACCCAGCTGGTATTTTACCTGCCAAGGCCGGGGCTGTATTACAAATTTACTGGTAATGTAGTTGCCGGTAATTTGTAATACCCTTAAGAAAAAGCCCTTGGCCCGCCCCCAAATCGCTCAGTACTTACTTTTTTTCTCAGGCTTCTGGCCATCACGCGTGTTGCCCCGCCCCCTTTTACATCACTTTGTATGACTCCACCCAATTATACATCACGGACAGCCCTCTATTGTTCCCGCCCCCCACCGGCCGGTAATTTTTTATAGAAAAGGTGGCAACCCTAGCTCTATCCTCAAAGAGGCAGGACACTTGAGAAACAAAAAGAGGGCTTTAGCCCTCTGCACAACTAGGGTTGCCACCTTTTTACAAAATCTTTACCGGCCAGTGGTGGGGGCGGGAACAAAAGGGCGGGCTATGATGTCAAAGGCGGTGGATCCACGGCACGCTATGGGACAGTGGTGGGAGCGGGAACAAAAGGGGTGTGGCATCACAGGGGGTGGAGCCAAGTTCACGCGATGGGCAGAAGGCAGCGAAAAAGTTACGTTTTGATTAGATTGGGGGCAGGCCAAGGGCCTTTTTTAGGGGTATTACAAATTTACCGGCAGCTACATTGTTGGTAAATTTGTAATACCGGCCCCTGCCTTGGCAAGGGTTTTATACCGGCCGGATGGCAACCCTATGCACGACCTAAATGGTGTTCAATATTTAAATGCCCTGCTTCCAGGCAGTCGTTCAAAAACAGAATACACAGTTGATTACAGATTAGTTCTGAAGAATCCCATTGTATATTTCTTATCTGCTGTGCATCCTGTGCCTTTTCTCCTTTTTCGTTTTGAACAGCTGCCCCCATGCATACCCAGCAGCTTTTTTATATAAACTATTGGAAATTCTGAAGCAAATGCACCAGTTTTACTAGTTCAATAAAACACTGTAAACTATCACATGAAACATTTTGATTTTTTGGTGTTACTGTTCCATTAAATCGTATTTACACATTCTATTTCCTAACATGGTGCAGTGCTACTAGGGGCACATAACAGCATAGTTACCAGTGAGCAGCATGTTCCTATAAGGTAGCAGCGACTAGTTCCTATCCCTGGAAAGGACCGTCCCTCTAGTGAATAGGAAATAGATGATTCATATGGCAGTGAGCTAGTTTCTATCCCTAGAAAGGACCTAATGCCTCTAGTGGTGAGGTACCAGGAAAGTATAGGAATTAGTCCAGTCCATAATGACAAAGCTAAATGCCATCCAGTACAAGGACCTTCACAGTAAGGTCCCAAATAAGGATAGACTCTAGTCTGTTCTAATAGAGCTAACTATTTCTCATCCGTATAAAGGCCCTCACAATATATTAACCTTATGGTATGTTAAATAGATAGAAAACTATTTGCAACTCATTAAAGGACATATTTCTGCCATTTTTAGAGATAGTACTTAGTTATTCATATATAAGATGTGTGAAATCCATCATCTGTGATAGACTGTTTTACTGCTATTTCATATGAGGTCCAGTAAAGGGATAGAAACAGTGGCGTAACTATAATACAGCAGACCCCGCGGTTGCGGGGGGCCCGGGGGACAGAGGGGCCCAGACCAAGGGGTCTGCTGAACTGAAATTCCTTGCACACTGTGTGCGGCGACCAAGATTGCCGCTTGCCACAAGTAATTTAGTGGCGGAGCGGCGGGGCGGATCTGAGGCTTTCTGAAGGGACAGCCTCGTGTATGCGAAGGGACAGCGCGTGTATGCGCATGCAGGTGTACGTGCGTACATGCAGCTAAGCCAGGGCCCCAGAAGTTTTTTTTGCAGGGGGGCCCGATTAGCTGTAGTTACGCCGCTGGATAGAAACTAGTCATTACCTGACACTAGGTCCAGTAAAGGGATAGAAACTAGTCAGCTCATATGTGAACAAGCTAATTCCCATCCTGTCTAAGGACCTTCTCTAACAGTACAGGGACCATCTGTATTAGGCAAATACCTGACAGGTCTAGTAAAGGGATAGAAACTAGTCAGCTCATATGTGAACAAGCTAATTCCCATCCTGTCTAAGGACCTTCTCTAACAGTACAGGGACCATCTGTATTAGGCAAAAACCTGACAGGTCCAGTAAAGGGATAGAAACTAGCAGCAACGTAACTAGAGTCTTCCGGGCCATGGCGCAGGATGTGCAGCTGAGCCCCTCCCCACCCCTCTAGATGTGCAGATTACTTATCACCGCGATTTTTGGCGGGACTACCGCACTGCAGCGCGATCTCAGGCGGGCCCCGAGGGGGAGTGGACACTGGTGCAATTGCACCCTTTGCTCCCTCTGTAGTTATGCCACTGGAAACTAGACAGTTCATATAAGAACAAGCTAATTTCTATACTGTCTAAGGACCTTTTCTAACAGTACAGGGACCATCTGTATTGGGCAATTACCTGACAGGTCCAGAAAAGGGATAGAAACTAGGGTAATTCTAGGTAATTCCTATCCTGTCTAAGGACCTTCTCTAACAGAGCCATTGACATACATCATAGGATTGCTCCTAGGTACCAGGGTTTAGCAGTCTACTAAAAATATCCAATTCCAGGTTCCATCTGCCCAGTTATGACCTAAGTTTATTGGTCCATACAAAATCTTTGAAATTCTAAGTCTGTCAAGGTTTGTTTAGAGCTGCCAATGGATGAATACTGTGATTCACATTTCTTTAAGTTGCTCCAAGACAACAACTATAGGGTCCAGAGCCAGCCCTTTGGGGTAACATAACATCCTGCCTATGATCTGGTGTTTTTATGTTGTTTCCATAAACGCTACTCTAAATGAGCAGACAGCTATGGTACTGGTTCACTTATATTGCTATCCCTGAATTTGCAAGTAGGTATGACCTTACCTGGCCAAAGGTGATCAGTGGAAGCCATTAGTCAGGCTATTTAATTTTTACATGATATTCTAGTAGACTTAAGGTATGAAGATCCAAATTACAGAAAGATCCATTATCCAGAAAATCCCAGGTCCTGAGCATTCTGGATATCAGGTCCCATACCTGTACTATAAACTAAGGCTGACTTTGACAAGTGTAACGTTGTGCAGGGTCTATTTCAAGCCAAGTAGGTAAAGTTACCTTTAAACTTCTAAAAATTAACTGAAAAAGGTCAATTTATTTATAATTTTATTGAAAAATAAACATGTAGCAGGATCAGACAACAAATCTTTGACACAGTAGCATGGTATAATACAGTAAAGTAAGTTAGGCAGAAAAAAGACACACGTCCATCAAGCTCAACCTTTTAAGTCTATATAGAACCTGCCTAACTGCCAGTTGATCCAGAGGAAGGCGAAAAACCCTTTTGATCGAAGCCTTTCAATTTGCCTCAGAGGGGAAAAAAATTCCTTCCTGACTCCAAAATGGCAATCGCACTAGTCCCTGGATCAACTTGTACTATGAGCTATCTTCCATAATTCGCTCACTTGCTAAAAAGCCATCCAACCCCTTCTTAAAGCTATCTAATCTATCAGCCTGTACAGCTGACTCAGGGAGAGAATTCCACATCTTCACAGCTCTCACTGTAAAAAAAACCTTTTGAATATTTAGCCGGAACCTCTTTCTTCTGTCAGCTGGAAAGACCTACTTGTAAATAAAGCATTACAGAGACTATTATATGATCCCCTTATATATTTATGCAGTACATAGTATCATAGCACCCCTTAAAGCTATACTGACAAGTTCCTATAAAAATCATAGGAATGTGTCAGTATCAAGTGGTTGCTGCACCCGGAATAGTTCCCCTCAAAGCAGACGACCTTCTGACACTACTAATGGATTTTCTGCCTTGCTTCCGTGATGCTGTGCTGGGGGTGGAGCGATCCTTCCATAGGCTGAAGTTCAGTTTTCATTTGTAATTAGCCTATGGAAGGATTGTGCCGCTCCCAGACCAGTGTCACTGAAACAGCACAGAAGATCTTTTAGTAGTGTCAAAGGGTCGGGACAACGCAGGTTCACGGGGCTGGCGGTGGCTTTGAGGGGAACTATTGCGGGTGCAGCACCTGATACTGACACGCTCCTATGATTTTTAAAGGATTGTGTCAGTATCGATTTTAGCGCCTCTTCTCTAGTGTGAACATCCCCAACTCGGCCAGTCTTTCCTCATAGCTAATATTTTCCATACTTTTTACCAGCTTAGTTGCCCTTCTCTGTACCCTCTCTAATTCAATAATGTCCTGTTTGAGTGATGGAGACCAAAACTGTATGGTATATTCTAGATGGGGCCTTACCAGTGCTCTATACAGTGGAAGAATGACCCCCCCCTCCAGTGAATATATGCCCCTTTTAATAAAGCTCAAGACCTTATTTGCCCTTGATGTTGCTGACTTGCATTGTTTATAAGAAAATAGAAAAAGAAACCCCACCAATAGTTGTTCTATGATTAACGAAAAATTCTGATAGGTGTTCCACCGTACTTATATAAAGAATTAATTAATTAAATAATGTACTTAAAAATTTAAGTGCTGGTGCAGATCATAATGACATTAAATTATCCTAAACAGATTTCAAGTGAAAAAAATTCAATTCATCTGTGAATTAATAATACTTCCTAAATTCATCCAAAGATAGACCAAAAATTAATTATCTAACTAAAGTGCGGTGCAATAATTTAAAGTGTTCGACCTAGAAAATTAGTTAGCTAATTAAAAAGTAGTATAAAATGACCAAACTTGATACTTGACTTGAAAAAAATTTGTAGTCACAATCCATAAAATAGTTGATAGAAATAGGAAAAAATAGATGGTGGAGTTGTCCCGTAAACTAGCTGCCTGACAGGGTAACCGGGGCTGTGGCCTTGGTATTTAACTTGCCCTACATGTTTTAAGAGGCTAAGTAACCCTAAAAAGCCACAAACCGTCGGCCCCTTAGAATGGAAAGAAGATTGAAGAGGTTGTATAGAAAAGGAAAGGATTTGACCCAATGACACTTGACCCCACTTCTGTTGAAATAAGAACCAGACTGTTAATTATGAATTAAGTTTGCAAAAGAGAATCGATTTGAACCAAAGAGGATCCTCAGCAAATCCTGATGGTCTGATATTCTCAAGGACACTATACATTGCTCAGTTAATATCGCAATTCAAGAAACATCTCAAAAAATTCTACACCAATGGTACCTAGTTCCCACCCGACTGGCAAAATGGTATCCCACAAGCTCCTCATTATGCTTCAGAAACTGCGGCCACCAGGGAAGCTTCCTACATGTCTGGTGGGAATGTCCAAAAGCTGTCAGATTCTGGATCCGAATCTATACACTAATCTCTAGTGTTACAGGACTAACACTCCTGAAAAATCCAGCGGAAGCTTTAATAAATAAAAGGATATCAAGTGGTAATAAATATCTCAGGAAATTGATAACACATATCTTCTCTGCAGCAAAACAGGTCATAGCATCTTCTTGGAAATCACCAGTACTGGACTTCCAGAAGGTAAAAGTCAAACTGGACAATGTATTAGTCTTGGAAAAAATGACCAGCTTCAAAACAAACTCCCAAAAGCATTCCAATAAAATCTGGACCCCATGGATGACCTATAGAAATGTGACACCCAGGTGATAACTCCCTACTTATTCAAAAAGAGGATGACATGATGTACTTGATTTTATTTTTGCTATGGGCATTTCTTACATATGTTTCCACCACTTACCCACCTCGAGACCTACCCACACCTAAATTTAAGGTATACATCGATGCAATGTACGAATGACAGTAAACTCATAGGCTGTGATATTAATGTTTATTGTTGTTGTGAAATGGTTCAAGGCAATACTGAACATTATCATTATTTTCACCCTGCGAGCTGGGATGACCCCAGTATTCACAGTCTTGACACCATGTCTATGTATATTTTGTCTTCATTTCTCATGAAAATAAAAATATTTAAAAAAAAAAAAAATGAACAGATGAAATTTCAGTTAATTTCAATTCACGGGAAGAGTATAATGAGGCAAAATAAAAGTCTTGAATATTTCTTTATTTTAATATTATGGATAAGGTGTTTTAGATAATTACAATTATTACGAGCGTAATGATAAATGTACCTCACCTCTGTATATCTGATTAGAGATTGTAAGAATGGAGAACTAGCGGAGCGCTCTGCACCTCCTCTATAGGACATACCCAGGTAATTACCACATTCCTTGTAGGGGAAAAAGTGCCAGCTGTTTTGAGACTTTGAAAAGAATTGGCAACTCTTCATAACCTAGGTCTGAATCCAGAGGGTGTAAGGACATTTTTTTTATCCAAGTTACTAGGAATTTAAAGTAACACACTGGGCATTCTCTGGTGGTAATGTTTGGTGAAAGTATTGCCAGATTAGTCACTGTCTGATACATTACCTGTGTCGGAAAGAAAAACAGCTGCCTTTATAATTGAGCAGTCTAGCGTTTGAGTGGCCTCAACCTACAGTAAAATAGATTTATTTATTAACACACTTCTTACTATAAAAATAATAATTGATTTTGGCTGTATGCAGGCGAAAGTATAGAGCAAGTGGTTTCACAATTCATTGTGTTGGTGTTCTAAAGGGACAGTATAGGTATGGGACCTGTTATCCAGAATGCTCAGGACCTGGGATTTTCTGGATAAGGGATCTTTCCCTAATTTGGGTCTTTGTACCTTAAGTCTGCTAGAAAATCACGTAAAGATTAAATTTACCGAGTAGGCTGGTTTTGCTTTCAGTAAGGAGTAATCATATCTTAGTTTGGATCAAGTGCAAGGTATAGGTATGGGACCTGTTATCTAGAATGGTCAGGACCTGGGGTATTCCAGATAAGGGATCTTTCCCTAATTTGGGTTCGGATCAAGGGCAAGGTACAGGTATGAGACCTGTTCTCCAGAATGGTCGAGACCTGATGTTTTCTGGATAACGGATCTTTTCTTAATTTGGATCTTCATACCTTAGGTCTAGAAGAAAATCATGTAAACATTAAATAAACTCAATAGACTACTGTTTTATAGACTACTGTTTTATTACTACAGAGGAAAAGCAAATTATTTTTTAAAATTTGCATTATTTAAATAAAATGCAGTCTATGGGAGATGCCCATGCCGTAATTCAGAGCTTTCTGGATACAAGTACAAGTTACAGTTTTATTATTACAGAAAAAAAAAGGAACTCCCTTTTTAAAATGTGGATTATTTGGATAAAATGGAGTCTATGGTAGATGGCCTCTCTGTTATAATGGGATAATGGGTTTCCGGATAATGGATCCCATACCTGTACTGTTTTATTATTACAGAGAAAAAGGAAATCGTTTTTGGGTGATTTGGATAACATGGAGTCTGTGGGAGACGGCCTTTCAGTAATTCATAGCTTTCTGGATAATGGGTTTCTGGATAACGGAACCCATACCTGTACCTCCTGATTTAAAGTGGCTATAATTTGCTGTTGCACAAGGTGTCCTGGAACCCCATGAAAACTGCGGTAGAATGTCTGATGTTCCCATAAGCTTATGCTTTACTATGAATGAAGCAAAGACATCCCCGTACAGTAAAACGGAATGTATTTGCTACATATGTCTGGTGTTGTACAGTAATGCAGTCTCTAGTTTGTGTAGGTTTAGGCCTGGTCTTTTGGCTTATACCTGGGTATTCGTGAGTTTTCAAATTGCATTTGGGGGGGGGGGGGCTTCTGCAGATATAATATCAAGTTACAGATAATAGTAAGATGCTCCACTGGTACAGTTATGGGATCCGTTATCCGGAAACCCATTCTCCAGAAAGATTCGAATTTCGGAAAGGCCGTTTCCCATAGACTCCATTTTATACAAATAATCCAGATCTTTTTAATGGATTCCCTTTTCTCTGTAATAATAAAACAATACCTTGTACTTGATCCAAACTAAGATATAATTAATCCTTATTGGAAGCCTATTGGATTTATTTAATGTTTACATGGTTTTCTAGTAGGTATTAAGATCCAAATGATGTACAGGTATGGGACCTGTTATCCAGTACAGGTATGGGACTTGTTATCCACCTGTGATCCAGTATGGGACCTGTTATCCAGAATACTTGGGACCTATTAACCAGAACAGGTATGGGAACTGTTATGCAAAATGCTCAGGACCTGGGCTTTTCCTTTTTTTCAAACTTGTTTTTTATTGTCATTTTTGTTTGAATCAAAGCCATTGATACATAACATTCCTCAGAAAGAGAGTGCACATTAAACATCAGATGACATTAAGGAAGTGTAACAAAAGTTCTTGTGCACAATGTGTTATCAATGAAATCGTATGCAGTAGAGTCACAAGAGAAAGATTGGTTACAGTTAGCCATCCGTAATATACAATAAACAACTGAATACATTTTCCCAATAAACTATGCTTACTGTTGTTTCTCAGGAAGGGGGGGAGTTGAAGGTGGAGAAAAAAAAAAGGGGGAGCCGGGACCCTGTAAAGTTGTAAGGATTATCTATTGTGTGTGGTCGCTCTGATTTAGTAGTGAAGGAATATGTTCAGTTAACCACGGGGACCATACCTTTACAAATTTGTTTGGACAACCACGGTTAAAATAGGTTAGTCGATAAAGGGGGATTGAACTGTTTACGAATTCTATCCATTGCTTTTTCGTTGGAGGTTGGTCAGACTTGCATTTTAGGGCTATCAGTCTTTTCGCTTGGACCTGGGCTTTTCTGGATAATACATCTTTCCATAATTTGGATCTGCATATCTTAAGTCTACTAGAAAATCATGTAAACATTAAATAAAGCCAATAAGCTGGTTTTGCTTCCAATAAGGATTAATTATATCTTACTTTGGATCAAGTACAAGGTACTGTTTTATTACTACAGAGGAAAAGCAAATTATTTTTTAAAATTTGCATTATTTAAATAAAATGGAGTCTATGGGAGATGCCCATGCTGTAATTCAGAGCTTTCTGGATAACTGTTTTCCCGATAATGGATCCCACACCTGAATACATTTCACTCTGCAAAATGGAAATTTAAAATATATCGTAAGGTTTCCTTGAAGGCACTTTCTGTGCTGGCTTATTTTGAGATTTTCTCTGATCTCTGATGCCAACTAATGGGCTAGCAAGGGGAAATGGTTGTAATCTAAACAAAATAAAATGTAAGAATATGAGTAAATCAATATACCATAATAATGCTAACAGTAGGAAACTATAAGTAAGGGAACTGTTATCCAGAATGTGGGGGCCGGGGTTTTCTGGATAACTGATCTTTCTGTAATTTGGATCTTCAAACCTTAAGGCTAAATCATGTAAACATTAAATAAACCCAATAGGCTGTCTTTTTTCCAATAAGGATTATTATTATATCTTAGTTGGGGTCAAGTACAAGGTACTGTTTTATTATTACAGAGAAAAAGGAAATCATTTTAAAAAATTGGATTATTTCGATAAAATGGAGTCTATGGGAGATGACCTTTCCGTAATTTGGAGCTTTCTAGATGATAGGTTTCCAGATAACGGATCCCATACCCGTGATAAAAAGTAGCAATAACAATTCATTTGTAGCCTTACAGAGCATTTGATTTGAGATGGGGTCAGTGACCCATATTTGAAAGCTGTGAGAAGGCAAATAAGTAAAAAAAAACCCATTGAGAAGTTGCTTAGAATTAGCCATTCTATAACACACCAAAAGTTAAGTTAAAGATGAACCACCTCTTTAAGAAGGATATAAATAATTGGAGAAAATGCCAAGATCTGTAACTAAACTGGTGGAAGATTTAAATTATGAGGGCAGACTGTTATGGTGGCGGTTTTATATTGGGGGAAAGACACTTGCGAGGGGATATAATTCTTCTTTACAAGTACATTACAAGTACTCAAGTGCAATATAGACAGATACTGGGGGATCAGCAGCTGGGCTGACCTGGTAGGGGACTAAGGCCAGTCTTTGCTTGTGTGACTGCAGGGCTGTGATTTGCCAACTACTAACTGGATGTAAATATACTGGGTGATGGCAAACAACCTATAGCAGAAACTTGTACAGGTAATAGATCCGTTATCCGGGAACCCATTATTCTGAAAGTTCCAAATTTCGGAATGACTTTCTCCCATAGGCTCCATTTTATCCAAATAATATATAATATATATAATGAATCCTTATTTGAAGCAAAACCAGCCTATTGGGTATGAAGATCCAAATTACGGAAAGATCAATTATCAGGAAAACCCTTGGTCCCGGAGACAAGAGACTGGAATATGCATAGGAGAGACCTGAATAAAGATGAGTAATAAAAAGCGGCAATAACTATAAATGTGCAGTCTTGCAGAGCAATTGTTTTTACATGGGGTCAGTGACCAAATTTGAAAGCTGTAAAGGGTCAGAAGAAGAACATTTCTCCATATCTGTGGCAGTTGTAGTTGGGTTTTATGGTGGGAACATTACAAGAAGAGTATGACACCCAGCATAGGGCAGGCAGAGTATGGCACACACAGGAGGCAGTGAGCAGGCAGAGTATGGCACACACAGGGAAAATACTGAAGGCAGATTATGGCACACACAAGGAGCAGAGGGCAGGCAGAGTATGGCACATACAGGGAGCATAGGGAAACCTATCAGGACGACACGAATATGAGCAGTTCATAGGCCCGGATTTGTGAAAAGGCCAGAAAGGCCTGGGCCTAGGGTGACAGAATTTTAGAGGGGCGGCATGTCGCCCAACCACGCCCGCATTGGTTTGGAAGCACTGGGAATTTGCCGGAGATTTTTAAGTTTTTAAAATGCCATGTGCACCAATCACCAGTACTCCAGACCCGATGCTGAAAATTTCCGCATGTACACAAAGGAAGGGGATGGGGGTGATGAGCGGCAGTAGGCCCAGGGGCACCTGCATTATAAATCCAGCCCTGGCAGTTCATACTGTACTACATACAGTGACACAATGCTGGTGCCCCTCCAGCAGTTTGCATTAGGTGGGAACAGTGTGGGCACTTTGTCTGAGATGTGAACAGTAAAGGTCTTTAGGGGTGTGAACAATAGAGGGGTTACAGGTGTGAACAGTGCAGTGGGGTTTAGAGGTGTGAACAATGCAGGATTTTACAATCTGAATTTGAAGGGTAATCTGTGCAGTGGCCAGTTAATCTCAGTACTGATACATTTTAAAGCTTGCACCTGGTAAGCAGGTTTTAAATGATGTATCATGGATAAAAAAGTGTTGGAATAGAAATAATGTTTCTCATGCTAGGGGTGATGTTACCAGTTCAGATACACAGCAGCCCTAATGCAGTAAAGGCCCATGTTTCCTTGTGAAGCTCCATATCTCTTATCTTGACCAGCCTTTTCCTTGGTGCCACCCGAGCTCCACATTCTCCACTTGTACAGGGCCGCTGGTGCTTTCTGGGAAACGTGTCAATCATGTGCATGAAGGCTTGTGTCTTGAGTGGGGAGAGGGTCAGGGACTACTTTTTAGTCTTAAAATATAATAACATGTATTGAATATGTTTACTGAAACTCCGTTTCTGCATTCCAGGTATTTCAGATCTTGGACGACCATCACCTGGAGGTAATATCCTTTTTTCATGAGAATAGTTTTGATGGACTAATTGCTCATGACTCTGAGTAAACCCTCTGTAACATCCCTTCATACTACAGCTTCCATGCCCTCAAACTTAGTTGGAATGGGAAGAATTTGACCACCAATCAGTTTTTAATGCAGGAAGTTGCCAAGCAGTTTGGCCTAAAAGATGAGCCACTTTCCAATTTTTGCAGCTCTCTTAGGTAAGTAGATGAAGTAGTGTTGGTATTATGTATACCAAGACCTCGTTTATAAAAGCAAAACTCTGAGAAAAGGCTATTCAAATAAGTGAGGTTATTTATTAGACAAAGACAAACAAGACAAGAGTTTTGCCTAGGAAGTTGTCACAATCACACCACAGCATAGTACTTAAGTGTGACAGGAGAACTTCCCAAAGACACTCCTCTTACAACAAGCTTTTATACCTTTTTACTGAGCATTTACCATAAGCGCAAAGGGTACATGGAAATACCATACATGGTCAAAAACCCTCCTCCTATATTAGAAGGCATGTAAGCTTACTATAGTAAATATTGCAATATCTGTTACATCATTTTATGTTTCCCTGATTCCAATATACACAAACCATAAAATATATGTCTTCTAGTTTGAGACAGGATGGGTGTTTGCAGTTCTGAAGCAACACTTCTGTATCTCACTGTTGTTTGACTTCTGTCTGCAGAGTCTTGACCTTTGGTCAGCATATTATTGTTTGATTACCTGAGACCACTAGCATCAGCCTTCCCTTCCCCCTTATCTGCCTTAGGTCTGGCCTTTGTATGTACCAGGACAAGGGGTCTTGATCTTTAATTTATATTAATAGTCCTAAATACCAGCCATTACCCGTCATGGAATAGGGTGTTCTCATTATTCTATTGTTAATATCATTATTTTATTGTCAGTAGCAGCAGTGCGAAGAACACGTCTGGTAATGCCCTAGACCACAAGCTTCCAATTTAAGTCAATGGGAAATTGCAACAAATTCTTCAGCCTTTTGATTAGCCTAAAGAATGAAATATATCCTATACACATACTAGCCTCTTTTAATGGAACAGTCATTGATGTGTACCCTCTTTATGCCAGCATTTTGCCACTTGAGTGTTTTCAGTGCTGTGAGCATACACCAAACCACTCCAAATTGACACCCCCACTCAATTCATTTCTGTAGAAATTGCTTGTGCCTGTAAATACATTATTGCATTAGCTAGCACTTGCTAGCTGTTCCCATAAGAATGAATTGACAAACATTTTGCTCAACAAAACCTTTGGTGTTTCATTACACTTATAGGAGGGAAAAGATATGTTATCTCACGTTCTCCACAAAGTGCACACATACATTCACTTTATCCCTTCCCTTCAGTTTTCTTCATCTATAATTTGCCTTCATCTCCATTGTGCAGCTAAGTTTTAACCATATCCTGTCCTGTGTAGTAACCCGTTCCACAATAACTTCTCCCCACTTATTGAAATAAATTTTGCATATAAATGTAGCTGCAGCCTACAAGTGTTTACCAGCCCTGTCAAGTCTCTATAGTAAAGACACTGGGATGACAAAACTTATCTTTAAAGGAACAGTAACACCAACATTTTTTAACACTTAATTCATCCTCACATAGCTATAGTACTAGGTCAGGTTTACTCAATTTTTTTTTTTTTTAAATCTTGAGCTTAAATCTGACTTACAAAATGCTCCATAGCAGAAAGGTGATGGCTGCTTGAATTCCTCTGCTATGCTGAGCTGAAAGGAATTGTTCAGTATAAAAATAAAAACTGGGTAAATAGATAGGCTGTGCAAAAAAACATGTTTCTAATATGGTTAGTTAGCCAAAAATGCATAAAGACTGGAGTGACTGCATTTTTAACAGAACAGAAAACTACTTCCTGCTTTGAAGCTCACTTGGTTTCCATTGATTGGGTTTCTTATAAAACAAGAACATGAGTAGATTTCACTTTCATTCTGCTTTAACTTTTTAATGTTTCTTATTTGTTCCATTCTCATCCCACCCACCCCATCTATGTGTTACCCCTCCTAAATGTGACCAATACCCAGAATAAAGACACACACAAAGCAACTTGATGTTAAATCTGTGTAAGTCACAGTTTTATTGATAATAATTAGATAAATGGTGCTATTGGATCCAGATGAAGGAAAAAAACCTCTGGCAAGCTTGGGATAATCTGTTTCCTAGAGGGAAAAATTCCTTCCTGACCCCTTAACGGCGATCGGATTTGCTCCCAGGATCAATGCGCCAAATTAAATCAAGGGAAGCAGGGAGAGAGAACAGAAAGGAATATGGCAGCATACACATGAGCGCCTTTAAGCTACAAGGTGAACACTACATTCCAGTCTATTGGACCCCAGGCAGCCTGTAGACCCAGCTTCTGCAGTCTGAGGGATGGAGTGGACAGGAATGCAGGGTCTACCGAGTGGCTTAAAGGTGCTCCTGTCTATAAAACCATATTTAGGGGGAAAGTAGGGACACTGTGGTTGGAATTGCGATGGAGGGAATGGAAATAGAAGGTAATATGGCAGCATACACATGAGCACCTTTAAGCTACAAGGTGAACACTGCATTCCTCTCCATTCCATTGGACCCCAGGCAGCCTGCAGAACCCAGCTTCAGCAGTCTTGAGGGATGGAATGGAATGCAGGGTCTACTTAGTGGTTTAAGGGTGCTTTTGTCTATGAAACCATATTTTAGGTGTAAGGGGGGCAGCGCTGGTGAAATTACAGTGGAGGGAATTGAAACCAGAGGGGCCATACTGCACATGCGCCGAATGTCCCAAAGTTTTCCGATTCGGCGTGACATTCGGTGCATGCGCAGTAGATCCGTACCTGTAAATGTTACTACTGCGCATGTGCCACAAGATGCCGGTCAAAGCAGGAAGAAGACCGCGTGGGAGAAGATGGCGCCTGTGAACTCAGTGGACAGGACCTGCGCAGAGGGGTGAGTAACAAGTTAGGGGCATTTGCCCAGGGGGACAGGTAGGCCAGGGGGGAGGAGGGTGGGGGGGCAACACAGGGGAGGGGAGGGGTTTTGCGCCCAGGGGGTTTCCTTCTCCT
The DNA here is from genome assembly GCF_017654675.1 of Xenopus laevis. Lineage (NCBI taxonomy): Eukaryota > Metazoa > Chordata > Amphibia > Anura > Pipidae > Xenopus > Xenopus laevis. The sequence goes on along the minus strand of NC_054371.1, from coordinate 86,873,632 downwards.
TTAAGGCTTTCAAGTTAGCTGGGACAGCCGAATCATTTATAAGGTACAAGGAGGCCAATAAATCATGCAAAGAAGCTATAAGGCAAGCTAAATTTGATATGGAAAAGGATATTTTTTAAAAATAATCCAAAATTATTTTTTAAATATGTTAATAGTATAAAAATGAAGCAGGAAGGAGTGGGACCTTTAGTAACAGAGGGTGGTCAGCTGGTTGATGAAAACAAAATAAATGCACAGATTCTGAACTCATATTTTCCGTCTGTCTACATAAATGAGGAACCAGTTAATGAAGGTTTCCTTCTTAATAGTCCCAATTTTAGTAATACAACTAATGATGCATGGTTCACACATGAGGAAATTCAAGAGAGACTAGAACATGTTAAGATTAACAAAGGTCCGGGCCCAGATGGTATTCATCCCAGGGTACTTAGCGAGCTTAGCTCTGTGATTGCCAAACCTCTTTACTTAATTTTTCAGGATTCATTGAGGTCTGGCATAGTGCTGAGAGACTGGCGAATTGCTAATGTGGTGCCTCTATTCAAAAAAGGATCCCGTTCTCAGCCTCAAAATGATAGGCCATTTAGTCTGATGTCAGTGGTAGGAAAGCTTTTCGAAGGGTTAATAAAGGATGGACTTTATAGCAAATCATAATACTATGAGTGTGTGCCAGCATGATTTTATGCATAATAGATCTTGCCAGACTTAACTTAATCGATTCTGGGATGGCAGTGGATATGATTTACTTTGCTAAAGCATTTGATACAGTGCCACACAAAAGGTTACTGGTTAAATAAAGGAAAGTAGGCCTGGAACATAGTATTTGTACCTTGATAGAGAACCTGCTAAAAGATAGACTACAAAGAGTGGTGGTAAATGGAACATTTTCTAATTGTACCAGTGTTGTTAGTGGAGTACCGCAGGGCTCTGTACTAGGTCCCTTGCTTTACAACTTGTTTATTAATGACCTGGAGGTGGGCATTGAAAGTACCGTTTTATTTTTGATGATACTAAATTGCACAGAACTATAGGTTCCATGCAGGATGCTGCCACTTTGCAGAGTGATTTGTCTAAGTTGTGAAACTGGGCAGCAAACTGGAAAATGAGGTTCAATGTTAATAATTGCAAGGTTTTGCAAAATAATATAAATGCAAGTTATACACTAAATGGCAGTGTTGGGAGTTTCTATAAATGAGAAGGATCTATGGTTTTTTGTAGATAACAAGTTGTCTAATTCTGGGCAGTGTCATTCTGTGTCTACTAAAGCAAATAAAGTTCTGTCTTGCATAAAAAAGGGCATTAACTCAAGGGATGAAAACATAATTATGCCTCTTTATAGGTCACTGGTGAGGACTCATCTGGAGTATGCAGTGCAATTTTGGACTCCAGTTCTTAAGAGGAATATAAATGAGCTGTCGAGAGTGCAGAGACGCGCAACTAAATCTGTTAGAGGGATGGAAGACAAATTATGAGGGTAGACTGTTAAGGTTGGGGTTTTTTTCTCTGGAAAAAAAGGTGCTTGCGAGGGGACATGATTACACTTTACAAGTACATCAGTGGACATTATAGACAAATAGCAGGGGACCTTTTTACCCATAAAGAGGATCACCATACCAGAGGCCACCCCTTTAGACTAGAAGAAAATAACTTTCATTTGAAGCAACGTAGGTTGTTCTTCACAGTCAGGACACTGAGGTTGTGGAATGCACTGCTGGGTGATGTGATGGCTGATTCAGTTAATGCCTTTAAGAGCGGCTTGGATGATGTTTCAGACAGACATAATATCAAAGGCTATTGTGATACTAAACTCTATAGTTAGTATAGATATGGGTATATATAATTTATGTGAAAGTATGGAGGGGTGTGTGTATGGATGCTGGGTTTTCATTTGGAGGGGTTGAACTTGATGGACTTTGTCTTTTTTCAACCAGATTTAACTATGTATACTATGTAACTATGATCTCTACAGACAAAGCAAATAACATGGCAACTCTCACTAGTAAGTTCTAACTCTAAATATGGGAAATATAACGCTCAGGGCAAACACTAAACTAAAGCCTGTCATATTTCTATTTAATGACATTTACATGAAAGATACACAATGTTAATAATTGGGTTAGTATTCCCTTTAACCCCTTGGGTACCTTTGTCAGCAGCCACTTTAGAGAGCAGCCTTACCTGGCGATAGCCTTTTATGTAAAGGTGGTCCTTGCTTGAATACAAGCCCATCTCCGACACCTCTGCAATATAAAATAGAGATTTGGGAAGGTAGAGTTAATGTGGAGAGGTGCCATATGTATAGGGACAGCACATAGGAACAAGCAGGTTTACTAATATGATTTATCTGCCATGATATTATGCCCCCTTTTTTGTGTGCTCTACTGAACCTGTTGAACTGGAACTATTCAAACGCTCCGATTGGCTGCCCACCTGCCTTAAATTACATAATACATAATTTGCCCCACCCTGGAAATTTTCCAAGGGAGTCCCATGTTACGGGTGCCCTGGAATAGAGAAGCATACAGTCCAGTTTATACTAGTGGGATAAAGTACATTGCTGGGATGGGGACTGTACATTGAATTTCAGGGACAATAATGGGTTGGGACCAACCAAGGGGGACTGAAGGGACAGACTAAAGATAAATCCCCCAACTCACAAAGGTGAGACTAAAGAAGAACAGGTATAGCTACATCTATAATGAGCAGCATGGTAACTCCTACAGCCAAGGGAAAAGCTAACCTTAATGTTGCAAGTGCATATTATAGAGGGGGAAATACAGGACCAGTACCTTTGTCCAGAGGATCCCAAATGAGAAGATGTTATTAATCTCTGGCAGGGGGTCACTCAACGTCTTCTTTCTTCTTTGTCTTCTCTCTTCTTCTTTTGCTGTCTCTCTCACAATCGCTTTCTCTCTCAAATCGGTCTCTCGCAAATCGCTCGGAATATTCCACTTTTTGGGGAGAAATAATAAGAGATTGTGAGCAGGAGCATAATGGGGGCTGTGGACCCTGCCACTTCTAGAGCCCCAGATGCTCTAAATGCCAGTCAGCTCTTTATCCTTCTATACTGTGATTAAAAATAGTATGCCAATTCATAAACTACAGATCCCATAATGCACTCACTATAAGGCTGTAATTAGATGTGTGGGAGCCTGACTGCTGTTGCGTTTATTTAGCTAACAAAAATGTTGGGCAATTAGGATGTAGGCTTTTATCACTGGCATCTGGAAAGGGCCTTCATCATCTCCCATGATGTACTATAAGGGTTGATCATAAGAGGTAGGTAGCATTTGTATTGCTTATAATGTCATGATCAGGGTGGGCTTGTAACAGCACTACAGATCCCATCATGCTCTATGAATCCTTGGTTATATTAATACAGGGGTCATCTCCATATTCCTGGGAGATATCAGGTTAATCTGAACATTCGGCCCTGGGGCCGAACGATCGGATTACAACCTGTGAATGGGCGCCGACGGGTCACAGGACTGCATGAACTAGCCGATGCAATCCTGGATCAAAGAAAAAAATCAAACTTGCTCGATCTGTATCTGCCCGATTTTTGGCCTGACATCGATTGGGGGGACCCGTTGGGAGTCCCCACATATGGACAGATAAACTGCCAAATCGGTCTAAAAGACCCATATCAGAATCTTTAATCTGGCCGTGTTTGGCCACATTAACTCAGAGTTGGAGAGCTGAAAAGCAGGAAGTTAGGTTCTGTTCTATTCTGAACATCCAAACACTCCAGGCTTTATACATTACATTTTTGGCTAACTGTATTGAAAACATTTTTTTACCCAGTGTTTTAATTTTACACTGAACTGTTCCTTTAATATATATGCTCACAATATTACCCCCAAAGCTGTCTGAAGGAAAAGAAACAGACTTTTAAACTGCAGATGCTTAAAAAAAAAAAAAAAAAGCTTAGGTGCTTTAGGTCATCCATGTGAAGCTGACTTCTGGTTCAGCACACAGAGGAATTCAAGCGGCCGTCACCTTTTCACATTCTGTTATGAAGCACTTTGGAAGTCTGATTGAAGCTCAAGATTTAAAAAGAAAGCCAAAGGGGAGAGTAAGCCTGACTTGTATAGAAGTTTGGGGGGAATTAAGTGTTAAGATAACTTGGTGTTACTGGTCCTTTAAAAAGGTTTAGGGGCAGTGATCCTCTCCTTAAATGGAAGTCCCTCTCATGACCGTTATCCCATGTTCTATTACTAGACTGGGCGCTCCACTTTTTCTGTCAGCTCATGAAACACCAAGGCAACAGTTTCTATACAATTTATTACATTATTCTCCATTAAGGGAGACTAAAGGGTGCATGGCAGAAAAGCAAAGCTGTTTATGGTTAATGAATATAATATTATTATTGCTGTGACAGTATGTCTTGCACATTCATTTTTATCTTGCCATTGTTGCACCTAAGGTTGCCACCTGGCCGGTATTTCACCGGCCTAGCCAGTAAAATACCAGCCCAGGCCGGGGGCCGGTATTACAAATTTACCGGCAATGTAGCTGCCGGTAAATTTGTGATCACCATTCAAACTGCTCCCGGCCTGCCTCAGATGCACCCTCAGCCCACCCTTTTCTTCCGTCTATAGCTTAAAAATACTTACCTATTCCACGACTCTGGCCCACCCCTTGACATCATGGCCACGCCCCCAGTGACAGCACTATGCCGCTCCGTGACATCACAGCACTGCCCATTTTTAGAACTATCCTCCAGCCCCCTTCCCTGGCTGGTAAAGATTTTTTAAAAAGGTGGCAACCCTAGTTGCACCTTAATTGTGCGAGAGTAGTGGTAAAAAAAAAAACCCCAGCTCCAACAACAATATTGTAGCTGCATTTGGGTGTCTAAATATTGAATACAGTCTAGCTGACATTAATTCACTGTGATTCACCCCACAGAAATTCAGAGGCCCAGTGATCCCTTCAATCCCTACAAACATCCAGCGATACAATGAACTGCCCCAAAACCTAAAGTAGAGGTTGCAACCTGTACTAAACCTACAACACAAGTTGGCAACCCTGGGAATTTAGTTGCAGGTCCTGTCAAGAGTCCGCAGCCCGCCACTAGAACCCATTACCACTTTCCCAATTTTTGAATTTGCCGCTCACGAATAGGTAAGCTGCAGCGGAGCGGTCACATGGTAGGATCACATGACCGTGACGTCAGGTCCTTTCCTAGGATAGGAACTAGCCGCTGCCGTTCCTATACTTTACATGAACAGAGTCTCTCTACTATAGGGTGACTGTCTCTCTAGAAAACTGCGTCTCTATGGTGATGACGTACACGTCGTTCAGTACGCAAGGCGGCGTGTTCTCCTGCCTTCTGAGCTGACCTATCTGACAAGCGCTTTAGTGAGCGCGGAAGTCAATCAGTATTTGGTAGGGCTACTACGATTTGTTGCTGTCTCCGAGACTCAGGAGCCGGCCGTTGGAGGAGGGTTGGATTTTTATAGAGAACCTCCGGCTGATCAGGGGCATGGCGTTCAACTTTGGTGCCACCACCGGGACGCCGGCCAACCAAGGTGAGTGAGCAAAACTTGCCGGGATGGGGAAAATGTATTGTCCACCATCAGAGATGAGAAAAAGCCACACGTGACTGATCTTCCACTGGGATTGCTGCAGGATTATGGGAATTGTCATACCAGACTGTAGATCTAATGAGAAAAATGTGTTAATGTTTGTGGGAAATTACAGTGGTACTTTATGGCTACAAATTACTGTACTCAAAATGAGAAGTGTCCTTTAAATATGAGATGCATTTTGCTTACTATAGGTCTGTCCTAGTACTAGATCAATCAAAATGCAGCCTTAGGGACCCCCCCCCCCCTCATTAAAACTCCTATAGCTAAGGAGCCAAAATATACATGGCAACACTGTCACCAAGAATTGCAAAAATCCAAACTTACTTTGCTTCCAAAAGCTTTCTAGAGCAATTTAACTTTAAATCTGACCATTAAATGGAAGATTTTAGGGAAGGGCTGTGGGTTAAGCTGCAAACAACCTATGATATGTTATATTGGGTGTAATCATAATGAAATATTTTTTCTTTGACTTACCCTTAATGAACGTTTGTCAAATTTACTTGAATGAATTTCATCATATTATGACAAAGGTAAATAGTTGAGTGTTTCTGCTTTGGCACTAGCTGCATTTATTCACAAAATGAAGTATCCAAGCATTGGGTCTGTGTCAGAACCCATTAATTTGTATGTGAGTGGACCTTTATTCCCTGTTGTCAGTAGAGCGCTAAAATGCACAGGGAGAAAGTAATTTGTATACTGGGTGGTATGTTGCAGGAAAAGCCACCTACATAGTCATTTAGTACTTCAGATGCAGCTGTGAGATAAAGCTGCTGGGCAGTACACCCCATTTAACTGCTAATATGCAAACATAGAAACTTAATCTGTAAAACATGCTGAGTAGTGCTCTAAGCTAAATTTTCATTGCTAATTTTGCTATCTATATTTAATATTTTATAACTATGTTCTAATGCTTATTTCCCATATCTGCATTTCTAGCTAATACTGGATTTTCACTTGGCACGTTTACACCTAAGACTACTACATCAGGGTTTGGTTTTGGTACAACTACCACAACTGCATCAACAGGCTTTGGAGGTATGAATAAGCTTGCTTAACTGCTTAATCATACGTTTGCTATAGTTGCAGTGCTGTCCTGCATTTCTTGGGTGACTTTTGTAGAATAATCATTTATATTAAAACCATTTCATGTTCACATCTTGTAATGGCATCTGCATTTCTCCTGAGCTACTTAAATGTAAGTTTACCAGGACCTTTGGGAAAACCTGTTTAGGTTTTAAATTGATTTATTCTGTAATTTTTCCCTAGATGTTCACTTATTCCAGGGTTATAGATGTTCTCATATGGCTGAACCCAAACAATTGTATTGATGTTCTAAAAAGTTTTAAGGGGTCATTCACTACTGCCTCTGCCACAAGTGTGTCTTTGGTTTGGACTTGCAATTGGGCTGTGCTCTGCACCTTGCACCAAATTACAAGATAAGATAAGGGGCAGGATGTTGGGTGTCTAGGTGCCTTTCTCTGCCAACCCCTCATGAATACAGGGCTGTATGCATAGGGTAAAATCAGGTCTCTGTTTTGGAGTGAACCTTCAGCGATTGGTTCAGAGCAGGGGGGGCAAAGTACTAAAATCATGGCAAATGGTGCTCTGATAGTAAATGAACCCCGTAGAGTCAAAACCTTTCATCTGGCATAAGCCAACAAGCAAGAAACATTACGTAAACAGTGTGGCAGTATGGTATCAGATTGCAACATATTATATGACACATTACTGAATGATCAGTTTGGAGGGCATTAACTGCCAAGCCACAATCTGAGCAAGCCTGGGTGATAGATATCGAACATGGAAGACCATACTTTTCTGGTTATTTATTTATTTATTTATTTTTGAAAACCTCTTTGGTGATAAATCAGTTTGTTAAAGTGACATTTTTATGTCTCAGTCTAAAATAAATGCAACCGTGATACCTAACTTCCATTTAAATGCAATCTTCAGCCTGGTTTTAAATCAAACCTAGTCAACTTTATTGCTCACAGAAACTGAACTTTAACAATCAGATATTTTAGTCTTTTAAAGGGGACCCATCACCCAAAAAAAATATTCAAAATCCTATTTTATCACATTAGTCAAGCAAAATGAACTTTAATTACACTATATAAATTATGTGAATCTTATTTCCTTCAGTCTGGGAATTCACAATTCTAGCAAGCATGGAGGAGCCATTTTGTGGTCACTGTTATTAAGACAAGTCTTGTATCATCTCAGAATCTTGTTTGTGCACCAGAATGGGGGACCCGATGTACATTCCCATGCCCTGGTTAAACAATTAAACGGAGAAGGGAACGGGGGAATGTGGGGAGAGCAGTGACATCTAGGAAGTGCTGAATAGAAAATGAAAGTAATTGTCTAGGTGCCTTTCTCTGCCAACCCCTCATGAATACAGGGCTGTATGCAAAGGGTAAAAGCAGGTCTCTGTTTTGGAGTGAACCTTCAGCAATTGGTTCAAAGCAGGGGGGGCAAAGTACTAAAATCATGGCACAGGGCATAGAGGAGGGGCAGACAATATTTTATTGACAGCTGAGATTTTTAAATGAGCTTACAACGGCTATGAATGCATTCATAAAAAATAGAAATTGGATTTCATATTTAATTTGAAAAGGACTTTTATTATACAGATTTTTGTGTCTTGGTGACAGGTCCACTTTAAGGGTCTGTTCACCTTCAAACAACTAGTTGTTTTCAGATAGATCACCAGAAATGATGACTTTCTATGTGTCACCGTTTTTCTAATACTGAAGTGTAAAGTATCTTTTTTCACCATCCAAAGCAGCTCTGGGAGGGGGGTCGCCGACCCTGTAAACTGTTCTAAATTGATACATTTAGTTGATACATTTCTTATCTTTGTCCCTGCTGAGCAGAATCACTGAGTTTCATTAACAGGCAGCTGCTATAATTGATACAATAGTTGCTAATACTCCAGAGATGCTGCTGAGAAATGTATCAACTGAATGTTGCAAAATTGTAACAGTTTAGAGTCTGCACCTGAATTACTGAGTTGCCAGACTGAAACACCAGGAACATTCAACTTTAAACTTCAATTTTGGATAGACAGTAAAAAAGAAATATTGGAAAGTAGTTGAAAATGTTTTTTATTTCTGAGGAACAACCTGAAAACAACTGAACTGAAAAAAGTGTTTGGAAGGTGAACAACCCCTTTAAACATGGGGTTGCTGCATCATTGTTTTTTTTCTACTCCTGACAATTTATATTTAGCCAATGTTATTTTCTCTGAAAACCTGTTTTTAATCTGAGCTTTTTCTACCCCCCTTGTGTATTTGTGTGTGACTTCCTTGAGCTTCAAAGGAAAACCAAATGCTCCAGATCTTGTCTCGTTCTTAGAACAATGACACACAAGGGACATTCACATGGGCTACAAAAAGCCTACAAAAGATCTGCTTTCAATATTACTTAGCTGTCCAGTTGCTTTAGACTACTTAATACTAAAGGACAACTTTCATGATCATTACTGGGATCAGATGCTTTTAAAAGAAAGCCAAAACATAACATACAATTGGATATTGCTGTGGGATACTTATTTTACTGTCTCTTTTGCTTCTTTTTCCCTACCTTTGTACATGTGACTCTAATTCTTGCCAACTTCTCTTCATGCTTCCTACTCATCAGGATTTGGAGGGCTGGAATCGGTGACCTCCAATGCCAGTGGGTTTAACGTTGGGGGGTTTGGACTAGCTGCTAATCCAGCTTTAAACTTTAACATTGGGAATTTCAGTGTTTCTACTCCAGCAGCACCCTTCAATTTTGGTAACAGCCTGGCAAGTGCAGGTAGAGAAATATGAATGTATGTGATGTTTGTCTTATAAAATGTAACGCATTGGTCCAAGAATAAGTCACACTAGTACACTGGAGGCATTGATCAATGCAGTAGGATAATAACATTGTTGCTACAAACCATTTTTGGGGTATTTTTTTGTGGCATAGTGTTTAGTATGTAAAATTTCTTAGTTTAAAGGCATACAATTTTTTAATAAAATACTTTGTTTTATCCTATTCTTATTATGAATACTTGTGTGTGAAATTCACTTAATTTCTAACTGTAAACAAGAACTTCTCCTCCCTACCAAACTGCATAATTTAAACACTAAATATTTTTACAAAAAAAAAGCTACACGCAGAGGTAAATAATCCCCTTGCTCTTTGTAGTTTATCTAGACAAGGGGGATATCTTCTTTTTACAGGGCTAGACTAAGTGACTTTTACATTTTTTCTATGCTACAAGAAGTTTAGCAGATAATGTTCTGTGCTGTTAATTTTGACTTCTATTAATACAATGCACAATTTGTTAATATTCAAACATATTAATATTGAAAGTTAGATTTGAGGTTAAAAACATGGTAGCAAGCAAAATGTAAAGGTAGCCATTAATGGGCCAATGTTACCTGCTGATTTAGCCTTACTAGACCAAAATGATGGCCTTCCCAAGAGATCAATCATACTGGCCAGGAACTGTATTGAACCGTCAATGCAGTGTTATCCCAATGAATCTACATTGGTTCTTGGTATCATCTGGCCATTGATCCAGAGGCCAAATTATTATTGGATCAACCTTGAGTGGGCAGTGACCTATCCAAGTAGGCAGATCAGTGTATGGCTAGCTTAACGTATGTACAAATAATAAGTGAGAACACTTATCGATATTGTGTTTTCAGTCTCTATCCAGAAATGGACTTGAATATTGAACATTCTTGGACCAATGTAGTTTAGATCACACACATTCCACCATTCCAGCATTGTTTCATTATTTTTTCCGTTTCACTTCTTCATTTAATTTAAGCCAATTGAATGCTGCAACGGAGTTCAAATGCAAATCCTATTACTGCACTAAACCCTTAAAGAGATACTGACACCAGAAAATAACCTTTTTTTTATATCCATCATAACATTATCTTTGAATACTATTTAAATTTTGCCATAAAAGTAATTGCCTGATGCTTTTACATTACCTTTCTTACCCCCATGTTCCTCTATGAGGAGGCTGCCATATTTGTGCAGCAGTAGTCTGTTCGCATTAGAAACTCTAACTGACAGGCTGAGAAGGGTCAGTCAGGTTTAGGAACTTCAAGTAACAATTACATACAAAAGCATATCTGCAAAAAACAACCAACGTGGCCTATATGTAACTTTTAATGTATAATAATGTTTTGAAAATAATTTTTAGTGTCAGTATCACTTTAAGTTTGGGACTCTTTGTATGAGAGCGAGACATCTAGACATCTAGAATTAATAAGTAATATTTATATACTGTTGGCTTAGATTGAATATTTCAGTAAACCTCGCAGAACTCTGTTGTAGAATGGCAATTCTAAGCACCTTTTCAATTGGCCTCTTTTTTTTTTTTTTTATAGTTTTTGAATTATTTGCCTTTTTCTTCTCACTCTTTCCAGCTTCAAATGGGGCTCACTGATGCTATCTAAAACAAATGTTCTGTGAGGCTCTAAATGTATTATTGTTGCTACTTTATATTGCTCATCTTTCTGTTCAGGCCTATTCCTCCTATTCATATTCCAGTCTCATTCAAAATACATGGTTGCTATGGTAATTTGGACCCTAGCAAACAGATTGATGAAATTGCAAAAAGGAGAGCTGCTGGATAAAAAGCTAAATAACTGAAAATCCACAAATAATGAAAAATTAAAATAAATTGCAAATTGCCTCAGAATATCACTCTACATCATATTAATCGTTAAAGGTGAACAACCCCTTTAAAGGGCTGCACGCTGCCTACATACCTCCATTTAGACATTTGTCACTGCTCACAAAAAGCTAGCAACAAACTACTATTGAATTGGACTGTTTAAGTGGGACTGTGTCCTAGAGTATAGTTTGTTTCTAAGTAGTGACAAGGGCCCCCTTATTTCTGTACCAGAATGCATTAAGTATGTGTCATATGCTATCAGAGATTATTACTGACATGGCAAACAGTAGTAGAAAGTAATTTTATACAATGTATATTTTTTTTCCTAGTTTGACTTTTGATACCCCTTTGAATAATGAGTAGGGTCCTAATGGTTTTTTTTTTTTTGTTTTTTTTTTTTTGGTAAAGGGGTTGCTCGCCTTTGACTTAACTTTTAGTATGATGTAGAGAGTGATATTCTGAAACAATTTGCAATTTATTTACATTTTTTATTATTTGTGGCTTATTTAGCATTTTATTCAGCAGCTCTCCAGTTTGTGATTTCCTCAGTCTGGTTGCTAGGGTCCAAATTACCCTAGCAACCATGCACTGATTTGAATAAGAGACTGGAATATGAATAAGTGACCCCCTTTTGAAAGCTGGAATGTGTCAGAAGTCCAACTGAAAAGTTGCTTTGAATTGGCCATTCTATAACGTACAAAAAATTAACTTAAAGGTGAACCACCACTTATGCATCTTGGAAGGTTAAAACTGTATCTGCATAAGGCTCATGTCACACCAGTTGTTTGCTTTGTCAGTAGACAAACCCCTGCTGTGTCCGTAGGTTCTATTATTAATATAATTTCTGTGTCAAGCATTGTTTTGTATTTTTAATACAAAGAAAGTTAGAATAAAAATAGTTTTCATCAGAAAACTCATAAAATTAAGCATTGCTTTTACTATATGAGCAAACCATAAGGGTAATGGCACACCATTAGTAAAACATTGCAGTTGTGTAACCACTTGAAAGGTTGTGCGATTAAATCGCTTTGCTGCCAGTGATTCACAATGACACCAGTGGAAAGGCATATTCCTGTGTTTTGTCACCCACCCTGGAGTAGATTTAGCATGGAAGATGAAATTTACTATGTGCCATTACCCTAACTGATGTGTTCCATATTATAAAGTCTCACGGACTAGAAAGAAGAATTCCCTTCCCTCATAACGTTTGGTGGTATGGTGTACTTTGAACTATTAGCCGTCACCTCCTGTGGGGGAAGCAGTTTTGCAAAAATAAGATTGTGACTAGTAGGTCTATGTAGGGTAGGGTTTTTTCTTACTAAGGGTTTGTTTCTCCTTTAAAGTTGCTGCCTAACTCAGAGAGCTGAAAAGCAGGAAGTTGTGTTATGTTAGACATCCACTTACTCTGGCCTTTATAAATTACATTTTGGGCTAACTGACTATATTAAAAACATTTTTTTATTTTGCACAGCCTAAATATTTACCCAGTTTTATTTTTGTACATGTGAAGCAGGGTGTTTGCACAGATGTATACCATCTATGTATATATCTTCATTGCCTCTGCCCATGTTCACTACACCTTAAAAAACACATATAGCCCTGTTTAAATGGATTGCTCTTGTATATGATTCTTCCTCTGATTTCAATATTCATTTCATTTCATAATATTCATTTCATTTCATATAGATTTAATGATTCTTGATATAAAGTTTTTGTTGTGATTTTGCATCTATGTTCTGTTTCACCAGCCCTCAGAACAGTATGCACGTTTTTGCTTACCCTTTCCAACAAGCACGATAGGCGGAGTGAACGACAGTGGTGCATACAGCAGACCGGCAATATCTGCAAATTGTGCAGCGTAGAACCATCTTATAGGGTTCATATACCCACCCATATATATTCTTAAAGATTTCATGATATTTTCAATTTTATACTGCTAATATCGTGAATGTGTAACTGGAGCTCCCTCTGCTACTCTGTCCTTGCAACAGCTTACAGGAAGTCTGAAGTTTAATTTACTGATTGAGGAAGCGTCTGTGCATACTTCTCTGCTCAGTTCTATTGCCCACATTCTATCACATTGAGCAACAGAACTGTGCAGGGAAGCGTTAGGAGACACGCATAAATGCAATAAAAAGTTAATGCTATTATATAAAAAAAATACATGCCAACAATGCATTGACTTCATCAGTAATGAGGCTAGAGCACAAGAAATGTACAAAGGCATATGTTTTTGTTTTAGTTGGACTACCCTGCCTTTACACTTTTCATACTGTTCTTTTAGGTGAAAGGTGTACACACAGCCTTTACAAAACTACACTCTCATTGGCTTATGTATGGTTTGTGTACACTGTCATTGTAGTGCATTTGTCATTCCCTTCCTCATTTCCAGTGCTGTATGCACACAACATACTCCTTTTGCATTGTCCCATGATATTAACAATGGGATGGTAATTTTTGTACAGTTGTATTTGTTATTTTTTCATTAGAATCATCCTGTGATTGAACGTGTTGTGCTTGTTTTTGGCATTATTCTTAATTGGGGCATGTTTTACTGTATTCTGTTTGCATTCAGATGTACGCATATGTCTGAACACCACAGAGCGCATTTACCCCCATGAAGCGGTAAACCTACACCTGCTTCTCGTCTAAAGGGGAAGTTCACAATAGCATTGACCTTTGCTTTAACCTAATGTATTATAGGTGGTCCCATTCTAAGCTACTTTTAAAATTGGTCATTATTGTCACTAAACCAAAAAAGCTCAGTAACTGAGACTTCAATTTGGTTATTCTTCTTATTTTTGATGACTTACCTTTCTGTTGAGACTATTTCTTCATCTTCGCTTCTGCTTTCCAAACTGCTGGCTGGTTACTGGGGTAATTACGCCATTGCAACCAGGTAGCAGCTGAAATTCCAAGCCACAAAATAAAAATGTAAGCCATTCAGGTCAAAGAATACAAGTAAAAAAATAATGCAGATTCTCTTTTATCTTTTATACTTCTATCTACACTACTGAAAATGTATGGGTAAAATGCCTCTTTAAAGGAACAGTATACACATATATTTAGCATTCAATATGACCAGTCAACATGGTTTTAATGATGTGATGAACTGTCTAGGTTTCTGTCAGGTACCATCTTGTTTAAGAGTGAACAAGAAACACAGGTTCTGATAACTACCTCCTGCGTAATAACTGTTTAAGGAGAGATAGATTGCTGCTACTGGACTGTCTTTAAGATGCTATTGACCAAACATAGTGGTGCATAAGAAGCACAGAAGGTAAATAATAATTTTAAAAGCCCACTAAAGCCCTGGAAAACTCAGCTGCCATGTAAAGTAACAATTTCCCTATGCTCTTTTTATCACATAAATAGAGTGGGAAGACTTTCATTTAACATGAAATGTTCATTGTAAAACACCAAAAAAGACAAATCAGTTGTGTGTAGTTTATGTAATTGTTGAATGTTTTTTTTTAAAGGTGGATTTGGAGGCTTTGGAACAACTACAACTGCACCTACTGGGTCAGCTTTTAGCTTCACTACTCCAGCAAACACAACTTCAGGTAAGAACACTAAAATTGATGTTTCTGCATTGATCAATAAGTTGCTTACTTAATTTCTATAAATGTTTAGTTTAATGTGGGTGTATGCAGAACAAAATGTTCTGTATATATTTAGGTACATTTGGAAAAAAACACAAATAGGGGGAGGGTGTAAACGGGAGGGTGTACAGGTTTGCCTGTAAAATTGGTGTAAATGCAAATAAATGACTGAAACTGCGGGAAAACTTACCACTCCATGTCCAAAAAAGCTGGGAAATTGTGTTAAACTTATAAATATAATGAAGATGAGTTGCTTATCTGCCCTATATTTAATTGAAAATAATACAAAAACAACATATGAAATCTTGAAACTGAGAAATGTTATTGCTTTCTGAAAAATATACGCTTGTCTTGAATTAGATGGAAAATGAGCCAAAATGATGTACGTATGCCATCCCCTCGGTTTTTCAAGTCATGCTGATACAATCCTATTAAAATGTGTTTCTGTGTTGCTTTAACCCCTTCTATTCTGCACTCATGGAACAGAAATTTTACATTACAAATAGTTCTATGTGCAGGAGTCTGACACTATAATGTTTTGAGGAGAACATTCTAGCCCTCTACATATTGGAGCCTGAGTCAAAAGGGTCGATTGTTTCATATTTAGATATCTATTTTCCCTACACAGTCCAAAAAAACAGAAAACAGTCCAGAAAACATTTCAACACAATTATTCATCTCTGCGTGCAGTTTGCGTCAGAGATTAATGATTCAGATGGGTGTTCAGTGGCGTACTTATACTATAAAATAGCTTGACAAACACAATACCACTATTGTATGTACTATAATGTATTTACAATAGTGGAATGTGAATAGGTTTTATTTATATAGTGCTGCGCTTCTTCTTCCACAATATTGCTATCACCCCTTTCTTTCATAAACAACAGCTAAAACACTAAATCCATATCCCTTTTAGGTTAATGCAATCTATCCAGGCTCCCATTCTCTCATTTTTCTCCCTGCATTTAAACTCTGCTGCTAGGATCCTTGTGCTTTCTCCTTAGAGGAAACCTGTTGAGCCCCAAGTAGAATCTTTAGTATGGCTGCCTGTTAACCAAAGAATACAAAATACTTTTGCTAACATTCAAAGCTTTTCACTCCTTTGCTCCTCACTATATTTATTCGCATGTATCCCTGTACTGTCCTGTCAGTCTCCTCTGCTCTTCTCTGTAATTTTACACCATCCACACCCTCTGCCATCTCTTGTCTTAAACCTTTCTATCTTGTTGTTCCTTACCTCTTGAATTCCATCCCTGAATTCCTCTCTCAATCTCTTTAAGAAAAAACTCAGATTCTACCTTTTGGAGCACTAGAATATTATTAACACTGTTATCCACCACATTAAGCTATTTGGGCACGAACCCCCTTCCTACACATGACACTTAATCTCTGTTTATTTCTACTTATTTATTTTATGTATTATAATACTTGTCCTCCCTGTGTATACTTTTGTAGATCATAAGATTGTACAACACCGTGTATGCATACAACTACTTAACTCCCTTAAAATGTGTCTTAAAGAAAATGAGTAGCATACAGGATATGTCTATCCTTGCAAAAGGAACATTAGCCTTTAACAAGTTAAGTGTTCGAAGTGTATCAGATTAAAAAGCAAAGTGATTCCCAGCACCTACCAATACCTAGCTGTAGGTAGTTTCAAGCAGTTTAGTTCTATAGCAGGACTGACAAAATCCTGCCCAATATTACACTTTCATTACTGCTTCTACCTTCTGTGGTGACACTGGTGTACGGATGAAGTTATTTAAAAAGGATGAACTCTGTTAAATGGAAATGTCATTTAAACTGCATTACTAAATAATGTCCAGCATAAATGATGTGATTTGCTTCCATTCTCCAAATGTGTTACTAGATGCTTTGAATGCAATGCTGGACTATACAACTGGAAGCCCACAGCCTAGATTTTTATGGCCACCAGTCTGCCTAATGGCTCTACTGATTTTGTATGTTATAACCACCTTAGTATAGTATATATTTTCTTTGTTTGCTTAGTTCATATTATGCAAATGTAAAATATTTCCTAAAAAAAAACATTTTCAACCTTATTTTATATAGGTCTCTTTGGTGCTACACAAAATAAGGGATTTGGGTTTGGAACTGCTTTTGGGCCAACTACAACAAACACTGGTCTAGGTACTGGCCTTGGAACAGGTTTGGGTTTCAGTGGATTCAATACATCCCAGCAACAACAGCCTGGTTAGTATGAAATCACTATTGGGTGGGATTCTATGTATATTTTGCCTTAAAAATGTTTAGTAGGCTGAAAATCTACAGGTAATTATTTTTGCATTTTATTTATGCTCCTGTTAGCAACAGCTTACTATTGCATTGCCAGCTGTCTTTAATAAATGTATGGCTTTAAGGCTGTATTGAAAGAAATGAATTAGATAAGTTTATCAGAATTTGACTGATTTCTGCAGTTGAAAATATTAAAAGGGTTATTCACCTTTAACTTCTAGTATCACATAGACAGTGTTATGTCTTTGCAGTTTGTCACAAAGTTTTGATTTTACGTTATTTAGCTTTTTATTCAACATCTCTCCATTTTGGAGTTTCAGCAGCTGTCTGGTCTCCAGTATGGAATTTATTCAGCTGCAATTTACAATGGCCACCAGCAAATGGTTTGTATAAGAGTATGGAAGGTGAATAGAAAAGGGCCTGAATAGATAGATAAGCAATAATAAAACTGAAGTTTCACAGATTTTTTTTAGCTGCAGTGATCCGTGACCCTATCTGAATGCTAAAAAAGGCAGAAAAGGAAGGTAAATAATGAACAAACTATATAAAATAAAATATAAGACCAATGAGGTTGCTAAGGCTATGACATTCTGTAACATCCAAAAAGTTATGGAAAACGATCCCTTTAATTACATGTGCACTATTACTGTACGGCATTGGACTTTTCCACTGATGCCAATCTTTCCTTATGCGGGAGAAAGGATTTGGGGAAAAAATGACTGACGTGTTAGCATCAGCAGTATATATCAACCACCTGGTAAAATTTGTGGTACCGGTATAGGATATATTATCCAGAAAGTGTTGGCATCTGACGTTTTCTGCATAAGAAATTTGAATGACCATACCTTAAGTCTGCTAAAAATGATTTAAACATTAAATAAACCCACAAATGTGGATTCATGCAACTTAGTTACCATCAAGTACAAGGTAAATGTGTGGCATTCATTATCTGGAAATCCTTTATCTAGAAAGCTCCAAATTATGGGGAGGCCATGTCAAATAGACTCCATTTTATCCAAATAATCCTGATTTGTTTTTAAATGATTTCCCTTGTCTCTGTAATAACACAACAGTATCTTGTGCTTGACCCAAACTAAGATATAATTAATCCTTATTGGAAGCAAAACCCGCCTATTGGGTTCATATAAAGTTTAACTGATTTTCTGGTAGACTTAAGGTATGAAGATCAAAATTCCGGAGAGATCAGTTTTCTGGAAAACCCCAGGTCCCCAAGCATTCTGGATAACAGCTCCCATACCTGTACTGCTTCATTATTACAGAGAAAAGAAAGGGAAATCATTTTTAAAAACTAAAATTATTTGCTTGGAAATGGCCTTCCCCTAACATTGAGCATTCTGGATAATGGGGTTTTTGGATACAGGTCCCATACCTGTACTGCTTCATTATTACAGAGAAAAGAACGGGAAATCATTTTTAAAAACTAAAATTATTTGCTTGGAAATGGCCTACCTAATGTAGAGCATTCTGGATAATGGGGTTTTTGGATACAGGATTCCATGCCTGTACTATAATCTGTCTGATCTGGTTTAATCAGATAATTTCTCTGCTATACTTCAACTTGCATTTTACTGTGGGAATATACTCTGACATGCTTTATTAATGGACTTGCAAATGTAATTAGGCTTTTCACACTCTCCATGGAATTCTTTGGGGGACTGAACGAGAGTAGCACAACTGAAAACTAATGGTACAAGATGAACTAGAAATCACCTAAGAAAATGTGAATTTTCCAAACCATTCCAATTTTTTTAAACCGAAGTGGTGGTGTGGCATTCCCATTGGCATTTGTAACTTATGTCACAAAAGAATATTGCTGTCAAATGTTCTAGCAGCATTGCACTGTGATGTTCCGTTCCTTATTGAAATCACGTGTGCAGGAAATTGTGGGGTTTGGAGGATGCAGGCTGAGGACAGATGGCTGTTGGTACAAAGTAACTGTAGTCAGCCAGCTCAGCAAAGTAGTCCGAAAGCTCAGCAGAAGAGCAGGGGGCTAGGCTTAGGGAACTGTCAGAAACCAGTTTGATGTATATTGCAAAGTTGCTTAAAATTATGTTTACTTTTCAAAAAGCATAAGTTATGTTTTTGTGGAGTTCCCCTTTAAACAACAGCATTTAGATTAGTAAAATCATTAATTATTTACAATATGTTTGTTTTGTAGTGCTTGGAGGTGGTCTTTTCAACCAATCTGTTCAAAGCAACCCCCAGTCAAACCAACTTATAAACACTGCTAGTGCTCTTTCTGCACCAACTTTACTTGGGGATGAGCGAGATGCAATCTTGGCAAAGTGGAACCAACTTCAGGCCTTTTGGGGAACAGGAAAAGGCTTTTTTATGAATAACACACCTCCTGTGGAATTCACCCAGGAAAACCCATTTTGTAGATTTAAGGTAAAGTTGAATAATTAAACTTTGTTGATTTTCAGCTTAGTAAACACTTAATTTTGCTTTAGGTTTGCTGAATATTATCCTTTCCCTTTTTAAAACATGGAAAAATAGTTTGCAGCTGTCACAATTTGCTGGGGGCAGTACTTGGATGAGACAGTGTTTGTATGTTTGCACTCCAGTTTATGCTTCACTAAAAATCTTTGTTCAGAAAACACCCCAGTACTCAGATGTTCCTGGGAAATGAAAGACATACCACTGTTATCTATTTTGTTGAAAGTGGAGTAAATTATAATGCAGGCTGAGAGGGGATCCCAAACTTTTTCATATGACTGTAAAGGCAGAGACACACGGGCAGATTCGGGGAGATTAGTCGCCCGGCGACAAATCGCCTCTTCTTCGGGGCGACTAATCTCCCCGAACTGCCTTCCCGCCAGCTAGAATGAAAATCGCCTGCGGGACAACACTCGGATCGATTAGGAAAACGTAGCACTCCGAGTGCCATCCCGTTAGCAATTTTCATTCTAGCTGGTGGGAAGGTAGTTCAGGGAGATTAGTCGCCCCGAGGCCCATCATCATTACTGTGAGTGTGGAGCTGGGCAGTGTGTCACACAAGCCAGTGCATGTTTTATTCAGTGGTGAGTCCTGCCTGGCCAGGGATTAAGTGCTGCTAGAAGATAAGTACTGCCTGCCAGTGTATTTTTAAGGCAATAAGTTACCTTGTGGCTAAGGATACTAGCCTGGGGCTTATTGTAAAACACATAACACTCATCTTATCTATAGCTGCCTGTGTATGCAGAGCTTTGCATTTTAATAAATAAAAAGCCACCTCTGGTAACTTTAAGAGCTGAATTTCCGTTTTTTAATTCGGCTCTGCTAGTGCAGCGAATTGGAGATGCATGTTGCCTTGATAAATGGCTGATTGGACACGTCCCTAAGGGCCTGCAGCTCCTTTTCTGCTGGCTTCTAGTAGGTTAATATGGACGAGGCAGAGCTTTGCAGTAGGCTCCTGGGACCAACTGTATATAATACACTAGTATTATAACCATTTTATGGACTGGATACTTGTTCTTGTGCCATACGGTAGACGGCCCACTATTTTTATCAAGGTAGATCTCCTGATGGGGGCCAGGTGTTGAGAGTAGATCCCAGGGTAACAGTCTGGGCACCCCTGAACTAAAGAGTGTGACCTAGATAGTGCTTATTAGAGATATTACTTATTATGCACCTTACGTATCAGTATTTATTAGTCTTTTAAAAAAATAAAGCTTAATCCTTTTACTTTCTTGCTTTATCGTTTCCCTTAGGCTGTTGGTTTCAGCTATATCCCTAATAACAAGGATGAAGATGGTTTGATATCGCTTGTCTTCAACAAAAAGGAATTGGACATCAGAGTCCAGCAACAACAGCTAGTGGAATCTCTGCACAAAGTCCTTGGGGGACACCAGATATTAACTGTGAATGTGGAAGGTGTTACAGCTAAAGCAGATGACCAGTAAGTGCCAGCCTTGCATATAGATAGAATGATGTTCTGTATTAATATATCATTTTGTTTGTGTAGATAGTGTTAGTGAATATAAAACATTACAATGGGCATTTCATATTTGTAGGTTTTTTTCCAACCCTGTAGTAAACATTGCAAATATTTTTCTGGCACAAATCTAATTGATTGTGTGTGTAACTGAGTCACCTTTTTATATATAAAACTGTAAACCGTAACAAAGCAGTTGCTAACATATGAAAATTTGTATAAACTGCTACAAAAACCATAAATAGCAGGAGTAGGTATTTGGGAATTCATTAATTCTCAGAGTCCACTTAAAATCAAATACAGGTAATATGTGATACATTTTAGGCCAATGGTTATTATTCAGTGGTTATTTTCTTTGGGTTCACTCTCTGTTTTCACCTGGCAGTTTTTACATGCACCCCTGCAACCCATGACTGAACAGAAACGACCTGTATGGAATGAAGACATTTCCAAAAACTAAGATCACTTTTTTGCAATGCTACACTAGGTGGTGGACTAAATTGGACTTAGAAGAGAACTATATCTGTAGCTTCACACAGTGTTTACTGTTAGGCTTTTCAGGCCTACCTAGTTATCTGAATGATCCCTGATAAGATATTGAGAGTCTGTTATTTTGGTAATGCACAAAAACAACATTGGCCTGTGCATGACCAGCTTTAGGGTCAGTCCACACAAGCAGATTCGGGAAAGCAATTTGTCACTGGGGCGACTTATCTCCCCAAATCTGCTCGTGTGGACTGACCCTAAGGCTAAAAAGTCAATAATTAGAGTGATGATTAGAATTTGCCATATTGCAGACTTCTAGTACAGACTTCTAGGTTCTGCATTGTGCATTTTATGTTTTTTTCACTTTAATTTTAGAACAGAAGTCATAATCTATGTTGTAGAGCGGTCTCCTAATGGAACTTCAAGGCGTGTTGGAGCCAGCGCTCTTTTCAGTTACTTTGAACAAGCGCACATCAAAAGTAATCTGCAGCAGCTTGGAGTCACAGGGACAATGGCCAGAACAGAACTTTCTGCAGCACAGATTAAACAACTCATCCATAACCCTCCTTCAGGTATTACTCCAGTTATCTATCATACGTTGGTTAGTGAAAGTCAATTATGGGAAAGTATGGTTTTGTAACTCTATAAGTAATGAAGTTTTCCATACTTGTAAGAAAAGCTCTGTACATAAGACACCTTTATATTAGTCTAACTAAGGTGAAGTGAGAAAGCATGAAGCATTAATGGTTTGTCACATTTTGCTTTCAACAGTATTTATATGAAAGTGAATATTATTGGTTTTATTTTTTTCTTTGTATTAGGTGTTGATCCAATAATCTGGGAACAAGCCAAAGTGGACAATCCAGATCCTGAAAGGTGCGGACTGGACAGCATTACTATTGCAAAGATATACTCATCCATAAACTCTAATAGTTTTATAAATTGGTCTTCCAGCAAAGAATAAACAATGCAAATATGTTTTTGTGATTTTAACTCCTAAAGATGGCATATAAGCCCTGTTGTTTAATTTGTCATGCATATTTGATATGCTGTTCTTACTTCAATAGCTCGAGCTTTGAAAAACACTGCTGTCCCCTCCGATGATGTTTTTAATTAATTAGGACCTTTTACCTTTACTAATATATCCAAGTTTTTGCTCTTGTTTTATTATACATTTATACAGAAGCATTGGCTCTTAACATCCAGTAACAGGCTAAACAATGTAACAAAATGTTCATTCATATTCAACAGATATTGGTGCTGTATATGCAACTAACATTTTCTTATTCTCCCAGGCTCATCCCTGTTCCTATGATTAGCTTCAAGGAGCTGCTTAGAAGACTTGAAGTCCAAGATCAGATGACAAAGCAACACCAGAGCAGACTTGATGTAACATTTATGTACAATGTTTTTATTGCCTCTATATAATAGACTATAATTATCTGGGAAAGGAACCTCCTTCATGTTGTCCTTCAAACCTAGTACTTATGGTGGCCATACACGGGCAGATAAAGCTGCCGATATCGGTCGTTTGGACCGATTTGACAGCTTATCTGCCCGTGTGTGGGGGCTTCCGACGGGTCTTCCCGTTCGATATCTGGCCACGATATCGATCGGGAAGGTTGGATTTTTAACCGACCGACCCGTCGGAGCCCCTTGGCGCATCGTAATTCGATCGTTCGGCCATACGGCCGAACGTTCGAATTACCCCCGATATAGCCATGCCGTTAGTGGCATATCGGGGAAAGATCCGCTCGTTTGGCGATGTCGCCAAACGAGCGGATCTTTGAGTCTATGGCTAGCTTTAATCTTATATGTAACAGGATTTTTGCATTTATAGTTATTATTGTTTCCCATTTTCTAAGAATGTATTGTTTTAATTATCTGGACTGGTTGTACAAGTAGTGCCTTATAAATAAAATATACATATTGATGGGGAAAAACATAAAAAAAATTAACGACCTTAAACATCTCCCTCAGATTGTTTCGGAAGATATTGGTGAACTTCAGAAAAACCAAACTACAACAATGGCTAAAATTGCCCAATACAAAAGGAAACTAATGGAGCTTTCTCACAGAGTACTTCAGGTAATAGTGTTTCTTTCAAACATTTCGAGAAAACTTTAACAGAAATTTGGAGTGTTTACCTGGTAAATGTCGTTTTTCATGTACCAGGTGCTGAACTGTCTGACACAAGCTGCCTAGGGTTAGTCTTTCTCATAGTATAATCACAAATGCAGTGTGCCTCTGATTTACTGCAAGTGGGGATTTTTTTTTTTTTTTTTTTTGGAACATAAAAATCAAGTCTGGGAGGCAGATTTATCAATGGTTGAATTTCGTTTTTTTAAAAACAAATTTTTAAAAGTCAGGTGAATAGGATCGTCCCAAAAACTCGAATTAAATTCCTTTGGAGCTTTTCAGACTCGATTTGAGTTTTTTCAGCTCAAACAACTCAAATGTCAGGAAGGCTGCAAACAATTCCAAATTGATCCCAGGATGTCTTCCATAGGCTTAAACAGCAATTTGGCAGGTTTTAGGTGGCGAATAGTCGAATTGGAGTTCTTAAAGGGCCAGTGTATGATAAATCTCGAAAATCAAATGTGATTTAAAAAAAAAAAACAAAAAACAATTCCCTGGTCGAATTTCACCGTTTTGGCCATATAAAAACGTGAAAATTTTAATTCGAATTTTCACTTCGACCCTTGATAAATCTGCCCATAAGAGTTCTTGGGTTTGCAAACTTGAATTACCAGGTCTGGATGTTTTTTTGGCATCAGTCCAGCTAAATCCTTTGAATCTTATTTTAAGCTAGATATTTATTACAGTGAAACCAATTTTAAATCCCCTGATTTTAAATTTTCCCTTATTTTACATTGTTGTTTTGTGGCCCCACCTATATATTATGCATAATATTTTTCCCTCATTTTACATTTTTCTGGATTTTACACCATTTTTTTTCTGGTCCCCTGAAAAACGTAAAATGGGGGTTCTACTGTATATAACTATTTAGCAATGACCTTGTCTAAGACCGAGCCATTGCATATAACTTCAGTCTTGAGGGAGTTACTTCAGCAAAAGTTCAGGTACTGTAAGGGGCATATTTATTAAGGGTCGAATTTCGAATTGAAAAAACTTCGAAGTACAAATTCAAAAAGACCAACCAAAATTAAGTAGTTTTTTTTGGGTTGAATAGGTCAGTTTTCGATCGAATAGGTCCGCATTTGGCCTAATTCGAATCAAAGGAATAGCACATACGATCGAATTCGATTCAAATAGGAGGCCCCCAATAGGCTAAAACAGCAATTGGGCTGGTTTTAGGTGGCGAATGGTCAAAGTCGAATTTTTAAAGAGACAGAACATGATAAATTTCGATATTCGATTTTTTTTGCAAAATCTAATTTGGACTATTCCCTAGTCGAAGTACACAAAAATAGCTCAAAATTTAAATTTTTTTCAATTTGAAAATTCAGCTCGACCTTTGATAAATCTGCCCCTAAATCTCTTACAGGGGAATGTAATAAAAGTCGCAAAGAGCAAAACAATTCGCACCAATAAGACTAAAAATCCACATCTCGCAATGTAATATTGTTCCTTAAACTGTAATTGCATTGCGAATTTTAATTGCGCATTGCGAATTTTAATTGCGCACTCATAAGAAGTGCTTGAAGGTGTCGTAATCTTTTGGAGCAAACATAACTTTTTCAGTAAGAAGTTTTATTACATTGACTGCGCATTGGCCCAAACTATAAAATTTGCAAACGGTCTTTCACTGTCGGAAGTGGTCGCTAAACAGTTTCCGGGCTCGCAAAAGCTATATTAAATTCGCACAAAGCAAAATTTGTTCGCGCAAAGGCATAACTTTTCGCATTGCGAATAGTTTTTCCGTTACCGATTTTTATTACATTCCCCCGTTATTGTGTTATTGACTTGCTGGCACAGAAATGCAAATACCTGTACTATGTATGCTTTACTGATTTTATGAGGTTAATGCTTTGTCATTGCTTGTTTAAAAAAGAAGTAGCTTTTATTATGCTTTAAAAACATGGTGCACTGTATGGGATATAAAGATCTATTGTAAGATTTAATGTATATTGAACAGGTTTTAATAAAACAAGAAATACAAAGGAAGAGTGGATTTGCTATTCAAGCAGAAGAAGAGCAATTACGTGTACAGCTTGACACAATCCAGAGTGAACTTAATGCACCCACTCAGTTTAAGGTGAGTGATAGTAACATAATTTTTGCCTTCTGTTTATTATATGTGCATTAATAAGCAATTAGTGCATTTATAGAACTTCCTCCCTAGAAGGAGGGAATGGCTTAGTTGTCGCAGGACTCACAATCAAATGCTTGTACAGTATTCAGTTGCTTATCATGTTCTCAAGGCCTTGGACAAGTCACTTGTTCTCATTGTCCCTCAGGCACCTCATCTCCTAAAGTAATTGGTCAAATCACTTAATATCATTTGCATCAAGTAGCACAAATATGCTTGAAAGATGTACAGAGAAAGCACTTGATTTTGGTAAAAATAAAGTAAGAAAATAGTTAGGATTGCTCAACATATAGTATACAAGTATAGTAAAATATAGTATCTTTATAGAGCTTTGTTATGCTATATGCATAGCCTGGCTACTTTCTTTGGTGAAAAAATGTGACACAACCAGCATCACGGGACCACGCATACAAGAGAGTCTGATGAGACACTCTAGCAAAAGCATATCCTGGGAAGATTGTATTTCCACAGCTGTTTAGCAGATTATTAACTGCATACAATGAGCAGATGAGTGATTGTACAGTTGTGCAGTCACCCCTTAACTGACTAGCTCAATAGGAAAATAAATGTAGCTTATATAGAATATACTGGCTCACTTTCTATATTTCCAGAGGCCAGAGAGACTGAAATTTTCACTTGATAACTCTTTTATCTAAATAATCATAGTGAACTTTTTTTTTTTATCTTGAGGGACACCGGAACTTTTGTGACATTATTTTATTTCCTTAGAGACAAGAAAGAAATTGCATCCAAACGTCTAGCCTACTTTTGTGTCAAAATATCTGCAGTTCTTGTAAATCAGGGAGTCAGTTGTTAAAGGATGTTCACCTACCTTGCCATTATGTGTGTTGTTTAGTTATTTAAAATCTCAGGACACAACATAAGGTTAAGGAAAATACCAAAGTGTTATCTATTGTTTTGTGGATAATATAAGTAATAATAATAATAATAATAATATAATAAGTTATGTGCAGGAGTTTTGCAAATCCATGTTAATATTTGTACATTTTAATTTCATACCTCTTAAGAATCTCATGCCATTCAAGAACAGCTGGTTGGCCTCTGTTTATTCCCTCTAGCTATTTAGCAGTCTGTACTTAATCTAATATTTCAGTAATTGAGCTTTAGCTAACATGCCCTGTGTTGTGTATACATGTATAGACTGACAAAATGAGCCTTGCTTTTCAGGGTAGACTCAATGAACTAATGTCACAAATAAGAATGCAGAATCACTTTGGAGCAGTACGATCTGAAGAAAAATATTATGTTGATGCAGATCTTTTGAGAGAGATCAAACAGGTAAATCATTTGCGTTTTAATATCTATGTTTAAAAAATGGTAGACATTTATTTTAATTTTAGGCTAAAAGTACAGTTTTTTTCCTGGGTTAAAAAAAGCAGATATGTTTTAAAGGGGTGGTTCACGGTTACGTTAATTTTTAGTATGTTTCTAAGCAGCTTTTCAATTGATTTTCATTAATCCTTTTTTACTGTTCTAACCTTCTCACTTTTTCCAGCTTTCAAATGGGGATCACTAATCCCATCTAAAACCAAATGCTCTGTAACGCTACAAATGTATAGTTATTGCTACTTTTTCTTGCTCATCTATCTATTCAGGGGCTCTCATTCAAATCAGTGCATGGTTGCTAGGGTAATTTGGGCCCTAGCTACCAGATTGCAGAAACTGCAAACTGGAAAACCGGTGAATAAAAAGTACTACAACTTAAAACAACAAATAATTAAAAATGAAAAACAATCACCAATTGTATCTGAATATCACTCTTTCTCTCTCTCTAAACGTTAAAGGTAAACAACCCCTTTAATGGGAATGGCATAATTTTTAGGACAGAATGTTTAAAGGACGTCCAGTTATATAATTACTATGGTGCCTCTATCCCCTTTTTTAAGGTCATGAACATTGTGCAGCTGATGATGTTGCTCATTCTCTTCCTTTGTCACTTTATTTTTTTCCTACTTTGGCTTCCCTGC
Source organism: Xenopus laevis (assembly GCF_017654675.1). Classification (NCBI taxonomy): domain Eukaryota; kingdom Metazoa; phylum Chordata; class Amphibia; order Anura; family Pipidae; genus Xenopus; species Xenopus laevis. Next base: position 86,845,834 of record NC_054371.1, on the reverse strand, counting down.
CAGTAATAAGCATGTATGATCCTTGGAAAGAATAAAGGGGCCATATCTTTAGCTTGGCAGGGTTTATGGTCCTTGAAAGCACAGAACTGTTACCTACAATTTTAAATAAACTGAACAAATTCGTCACTGCGTCAAATATGTGAAACCTGGGTCCTCCATCTGTCATACCGGAGCTCACAAATCTCTATTTCAGGTTTGCTGAGAAGTATAATTTAAGATATAGGGGCCACAGGCTGATCATCCTTGTTATAGGCCATGTTTAAAAGTTTATATGCAAACTGCTAATGTGTTGTGCCAATTGAGGCATTTACTCATAGGCTATGAGTAAGTGCCCCAATAGGCACGAAACGTATCAGGCCTTCACCTGTATGTCCTTTTTTGGTCTTTTTACTAGTTATGCTCAAGGCCTCACTAAAACCAGTGTATTCTGACAAACTTGAGTTTACTGCAGTTATGGGGTATTGCAATTAAAGGACCACAGTTTGTCCTGGTAAGCCAAAGCAGCCAATCAGGTCCTTGCTTTAAAACAGACGACCAATAAAAATCTGCTGATCTGTTTTAATTGGTCACTAGAGTTGTAACAAATATTTTAATTACCTTGCCTTCTGTAAATTCATTGTGTGCCTTTAAACGACGTCAACTGAAAAAATTATTTTTTGCCTAATACAAGAAAACATAATTCTAAGCAACTTTGCAATATCCATTCATTACACGTTTTCAAAGGCTTTTAAGGTATTTGTATAAGTATTGCTATTGAAAGCCGTGTATGTCCCTTTCTATTCTCTGCCCTGGTGGCTCAGACTGTTGATGGAACTGATTGGCAGACCTGTTTTGCTGGATGAGACTGTCTTTTCCAACATTGTTTAAATAGTAACAAGGAGTTAAGCAAATGCTTCTTTCAAAGCACTAACAATTTTAAATTGGAAAGTTTATTATCATTGTGTTTCCTTTTATTAGGCAAAAACGTTTTTGTTTTTTTTAGATGTTGACCTCCTTTAAATGATTGGTCTCTGCTACAAGAATGATGGATTGATAATCCTTATTGAGATTTAAGTGTGTGTGTGTGTGTGTGTTTTAGGAACAATTAGCTGAACAATCCTTGTCTCGAAACACTGACATGAAAAGGCAATCTCACATTTAAAATCCATCCCAGTGTGAAAAGAAATTCATACTTGTACTGCTTGAAATTGTACATCCTTAATTTACACCATCTTTTTTTCCCCTTCCCCTAGCATCTAAAACAACAACAAGAAGGTCTGAGCCATTTGATCGGCATTATCAAAGACAACCTTGAGGATATAAAACTAATTGAACAGGGACTAAATGATAGCCTTCACACGAGAACTGGATTTTTAAGCTGACAAGGCTCACAAACTGTTAATCGTTGGATATGGCTGGCAACTGCATTTTTCAGTTTAACATCTGGAACAAACTTCTACAAGGCTTTAGTTACTCTGTTAGCAATAAAGTAGTTATTTTATCTTCTCTACCACCATATCCTTTCTATAGGAGCATCTCATTAAAATTCTATTAGAAAACAAATCTAAAAGTCTTTATATTACTCTTTACAGAGTAGGCTTTGCGAGTGATGTTTGCATTCTGAAACGGGCACCTATAAACTTCTAGTGTATCCCTTGGACCATTGCTCTTATGCACTGTAACTGTTAACTAAAGCTGGCCATAAATATTGAGATTTCATTTTGCTGTGCATGATTTGGCCACCTACGCTCTGGTCCCTGGAGCTGTGATCTGATCAGCTGATTTGGCCCAAAGATTGGATCATTCTGCAGGTCTGAGAAGAAAACTGCAACAATGCAAAGATGTGATCCTCATCAAACCTGCACGATGGATATCTGCCAGATATCAATTACGAAGGCCCCCCACAAATGGGCCAATAAGCTGCCAACTCGGTATGGAGGAGCCAAATCAGTAGCTTCTATTGTCCCATGTATGGTAAACTTGGGTTGGATGATGCATTTAAAGTTAAACAAGAGTGCCATTTGATGCAAGCCTACTTTGTGTTGTCCTGAATGAACATGCTACACAATATTAGAAATACAGTACTGCCAATTCTCCTTGAATAAGTTGTGAGTTTACCTATAAAACTATTACGCAATAAAAAGCATTTAATTCTTTAAAAATGTATATAGCACTAAACATGAGAGTACTCCAGAAGGTAAAAATGTTCCTAACTTCTGTAAAAGATGTTTGTACATGCTTTTTTTAATACGTTGAATGTTAAATGAAAAATGCTTCAAATTATTTTATGTGTATTTTCTTTTCTGTCCTTTTTCAGTTCCTGAGAGATGCAAAACTACATGTTTTGTGATCTTTAAGATAAAACTAGAAATTAGTACTAACTTAATGAATTAATACTAAAATTTGTAAGTTGACTAAATTAGTAAGTTGACTATTGAAAGGATTGTTCACTTTCCAAAGACTTTTTTCAGTTCAATTGCTTTCAGATAGTACACCAAAAAAAGATGGTTTGCTTTCTAGTTTATTTTTGATCATCTTTCTAAAACTGAAACTTTGTGTTCCTGTCTCTAGTGTCTCGGTCTGGCAGTTTGGTAATCCAGATACAGATTCTGGACTGTTTAAATTTGCTACCTTACTTGAAACTTGGGAATCATGCTCAGCAACTCCAAAGATAAGAAAGGTATTAACTGCTTACACCACCTCTGAGAGCGGCTTTAGGGAGGCACGATTTCTGGTTTACTATCTGACGACAACAGCTAAACTGGAAAAAAAAGTATTAAGGTGGCCATAGACACACCGATAATATTGTACAAACATTTTTTCGTACTCTATTCAGTGCATGTATGTCAGGAGATGAGCTGGCCTATAGATAGGCCTTTGATATCGGTTTAAAATGTTAAAATCTTTGGGATCAAAGAGATTTTTTATGGACTGTCATATAGGTAAGACATTGTGATAGGTCAGTGGCCATTACAATTAAATTGTGCTAAGCAAAGTCCGTTCCATGGAACAAACTCATATTTTCCAAAGCACTGATCTTTCACATGTCTCATGAAAGACCAGAACACTGCTTAGTTGGTTAAAAAATGTATTTCCTGACAAAAGAAATGTGGCAGCCATTATGAGCATGTTTACACCGTAAGAAAACCAGAGATAAATTTTTCAACAATTCACTTTTATTGAGTAAAAAGGAGTAGTTCACAGGAAGGTATTACAGTGTTCATACAGGTGAATACAATACATTGTGTATCCAGTGAGTATGGAGTACAGCAGCATATCCAGGGATATCGTAAGACTTTGCTGTGGCTACCTCAGATTGTAGGTAACTGGAAGGTTGGGTGGTTATAGGTCTGGTGTAAAAACCATGTGGGTATATTGACTACTTACCAAAATGGTCTTGTGATTGTTTACTATTGTAATGGGGTAGGGTTTGAACACAAACTTGGAGTTTGAAAACCAGTGATTTTTAAGTAAACTGACAAACTTGCAGCAATTTTGGCTATAGGTTTTGAGGTATTCATCACCTCAAAGATGGAGAAAACTTTTGAAAAGGATATGAAAAAAGCATGGTTGAATTAGAACATTAGTACAGCTATGGGATCCATTCTCCGGAAACCCATTATCCAGAAAGCTCCAAATTATGGAAAGGCAATTTTCCATAGACTCCATTTTATCCAAATAATCCAAATTTTTTAAAAATGATTTTCTTTTTCTCTGCAATAATAAAGCAGTATCTTGTATATGATCCAAACTAAGATATAATGAATCCTCTTTGCAGGCAAAACCAGCTTGTTGGGTTTATTTAATGTTTAAATTATTTTCTAGTAGACTTAGTATGAAAATCCAAATTACGGAAAGATCCATTTTTCGGAAAACCCCAGGTCCCAAGCTTTCTGGATAACAGGTGCCATACTGTACATGTGACAGTAACACCTCGTCAAGGCTTCAACCCTGTTACTGGCCATTCACTCTGGGCGTAAAATGCTGCAGGGGATGTACATTAAGGGGCAGCATTTCGAAGTAATGGGAGTTTTTTTGAACTCCCATAATTCGAAATTCAAATGAAAAAAAAACGAAAACCAAACGAAATTTATCAAAAAAAAAGTTTTTTTGGGGTGAATAGGTCCGTTTTTGAACAAATAAGAATGGAAGTGACCGTGCATCTTTAGAAAAACTTCAAGTCCACCAATTAACTCTAAATAGGTTCCAGGAGGTCCCCCATAGGCTAAAACAGCAATTCAGCAGGTTTTAGATGGTGAATGGTTGAAGTTGAATTTTTAAAGAGACCATCTATGATAAATTTCGATATTCAAATTTATCTCAAAATCAAATTGAATTTGGACTATAGTCATAGTACACAAAGATAGATCGAAATTCAAATTTTTTTACTTCGAATTTTCAATTCAACCCTTGATAAATCTGCCCCTAAATTGTAACATTATTCGAATAATATAATAAATATGATAGAATATTAGAGGCTGGAAAGTTCACCCTTTGCATATGTAGAACTATTTATAGTTCTGGCTAATCCAAGTGAAGGGAAAAAAAACCCCATATCTGAAGCAATCACCAATTTGCTCCAGAAAAGGGGAAAAATCCTCCATGGATTATCATGGCACTATAAGCAATAATACAAGGTGAAGGGTTCTATAGGCATGTGCATGCAGGCAAAGCAGGCTGTGATCTTACTTTCTGCTACCTTGTTGTTACGCCCTTGGCCTTTCAAATCTCACATTCACGCACCATTCGCTCCAAATAATAAAGACAATACTTTCCCATTACATATGTTTGCCATTTGACTCCGGGGCCTGATTGAACTGAGCAAGATGTTGCTACGACCAGGCTTTGCAGATGATGGTGCTGCCTCCATGCAGCAGGTGATGTTATATGGTCCATGCATGATGGCTGCAGATTTCAAGAGCCTAAGAAACTTCCCTTTGCCAGGTGGAGCTTGCAAATGAAAAACCTGAATCTTTGTTTCTATCCTCCATGGTGTTATTTCCTTGGGGTTCCAGGAATGACATAGGGCTCCAAATGCTGTTATGATGGCTGCATAAAAGTGAAAAACCACTTTGGTCAGGATCATACAGAATATGAAGTATGGGCAGACTCACCAGGGCTCAAACAGAGCTGGTGCAGGCATCCACAGTGTATCCAATCCTCCAGTCAAGCACAGAAATGTTGCCTTAATTGTTATGGTATAGCTCCCAGCACTATCCGTAGCGAGAGCACAACAAACCCCTTTTACTGGAATCCATCCCCAGGCAGCAGCTGTCACAGTCTCTTTGCTGCCTCCAAGCTCTAAACCCCCCATGGTTGAGTTCACCAGACTTGGGGCCCCGTATCCCAAACCTTCCACTGGCCTCTCAATTCTTAGGCCTCTACATCTTGGCTACAGTTTCTGCACTCCCAACTGGAGCAGACTAAAGGTGCCCATACACGGAGAAATCCGCTCGTTTGGCGATGTCGTCAAACGAGCGGATCTCTCCCCAATATGCCCACCTTGAGATGGGCAATATTGGGCTGATCCAATCATGGGCCCTAGGGCCCAACGATCGGATCCTAACGAATATCAATGGGTGGTCGGATCACGGGGCCTCATCAATGAATAGATGCGGCCGCGATCCGACAGGATTTTTTGTCCCATCCGATCGAGATCTGGCCGACTTTCGGCCAGATCTCGATCGGTGAAGCCCGTCAGGGGGCCCCATACACGGGCCAATAAACTGCCGACACGGTCGGCTTATGTATGGCCACCTTAAATCTGAGCACAGGGCAGCTCAGTTATATGAAGAAATTACTCAACAGTGACACCTTCTGGTCAAATCTGCAATCTGCCAGGGAATACTACCCAAGGGCAAAGGACTCACTCCTCCCTTATACAATTTAGGTCCAATTTAGCTGGCCACACCAGGTGATTTTCAACCATGCTGGATTTTTCAGGCCATAGATGAATTTAACCCTATGGATTAGGAATGCACCGAATCCACTATTTTGGATTCGGCCGAAATAACAATCCAAATCCTAATTTGCATATGCAATTTAGGGGTGGGAAGGGGAAATATTTTTTACTTCCTTATTTTGTGACATAAAGTCATGCGATTCCCTCTCCGCCCCTAATTTGCATATGCATTGTAGGATTCGGATTCAGTTTGGCGGGGCAGAAGGATTCGGCCGAATCCTGTTGAAAAAGGCCGAATCCCGGATTTGGTGCATCCCTACTATGGATCCCTACAAATGTTTTAGATTTATGAATTGTTAAAAACAGTATGAACAGCTCTTGATCTGAATTCCATTGCTCAAGCAAGAGCTCATTCTAAGGATCAACTAGCAGGTTCAAATAGAGTTAAAAGGTTGAACTTGATGGACGTGTCTTTTTTCAACCTAACTTACTATGTTGTTACTCTGTACGTTACTTTTCTATGTATACATTCTCAGTGCAGAGATAAGTTGCTTTTGTCTGCTCACCACTTTGTGTAAGTGAAGCAAGTAAGCTATTGTTCTAAAATATTTTATGCATTTCTCATGCTCATTATATCCCCTTCATGACTTACTATGAAATAGCCTAGAGCTTTATATAATCAAACTTGCAGTGACCTTTCTAGGGCTCAGAAGCTTAAGTACCTTTGCTCTAAGAGGTTTTATTATATGCACACTTGTTTAGTGATACGATTTGTGTTTGTTCATATTATGAAAATGTTCTAGCTTCCGTGCTTTGTTTTGTTGCTCTGGAGCCTTGGCTGTGGGCTGCTCTGATATGAATTTGTAGTTTGCAATGGAAATGTACTGCATTCGGTAATACAGGGATTTAAAAGGTAAGTTTAGTTTAATGCCCTGACACATTTTGTCTTGTAAATTTAGGTTTCATGTTTTACACACTTCCAAAATCAGATTGTTGTCCTTTTTTTTTTTTTTGCTTTGATCATGGTAAATACTATTGTGACTCAGACCGATCAACCATAGGAGCACCTGCATCAATAAGGAGAGGTGTAAACTTTGGTAATGGGAGTGTCTACAAGTCTAAGCAATCTTATTTTACAAATACCCATCATGAAATTTAAATTTTATTCTAGGGTACCAGTGACCCCACCAACTTGGCAATAGATTAAAGTGATACTAGCATGGTGCTACAAAATCCATAGTAATGTCTGTTCTAATAGTAGAGTATCCTTCTATAGATATGTTCCCTCAAACCCTTCCTGGCCCAGCAGTAGCTATACCAGTAGACATTCTGAAATGGCTTATGAATGCTACTGGTTGTGTCAGCAACAGTGGGCTGGATGTGGTGTGATCCTTTAATAGGCCAACATACTGTTTTGTACTTCACCAAATGAAAGTGCCCTGCCAACCCAAAATGGAATTAGTGCTGTTCCTGCTTACTTTTCCCTTTTTGACTACTGGGCTGGGGTGACTTGGTGGGTTAGTGGATAAAAAAAGTTTATACCTCTGCTTTTCTAGAAATAATGTCAGCCTTGCTAATAATGTCCTTTCTTGCTGGAGTCAAAACCTAACAGCAGAAGGCACAAAATAATTAAAATGCAAAATTTTTTTGTGTACTTTAACTTATTTATTAACAAGGTAGCCCAACACAAAGCAAAAATAATAGTAAATGATTTCAGGCCATGACACAAGTTCACTTATAGGATCTATTGGATAGAAAGCTCCAAAATCTGGTTACACCATTCCCTGAAATGTATTGTTTATTTAAGAAATTCTTAATTCTCCATGATCTATCCCTCCTTTCTAATAATAAAACAGTTTATATAACTGACCCAGCATAATTATATGTTGATAAAAACAATCCTATTGTGTATTAATTAGATATTAGGCATGGTTCTGTTACCTGCGACACCCCAGGTCTTCAACATATTGGATAGCAAATGCAATACATTTATGAGCCCATTCATTAGATCTCGGTTTTCTCTGATCGAGTTTTTTAGGGGGAAAACTAGAATATTTTGTGGAAAAATAAAAACTCAATTTTTTTAGAGATTTATTATACCCCAAAGCTGCTAAAAATCTGAATCGGAAAAGTCACGTAGAAGTCAATGGCAGATGTCCCTGAAGTTATTTCTTGACATCTCTCTGGATAATCTGATAAAGTCGAGTTTTTGCAGCGACTATTTGATAAAATCAAGTTTTCGGAGCATCAATCGCACAGTACATATTGACGCTCAATTTTGTCACAGCGTATTTTCACTCTGACTTTTTCAAGAAAAATTATTGATAAATGAGTTCAATTCGTGGAAGGGAGTTTGGTAGACTTTGTTTTAAAAAAAATCAAGATTTTGTAAATTGGCCCTCAATAGTGTATAACAATATGATTTCACATATTCATACAAGCAATTCTGTTGCACATTTCATATAGTGGAACATTAAGGGGCAGATTTACTAAGGGTCGAATATCGAGGGTTAATTAACCCTCGATATTCGACCAGGAACTAAAATCGTTCGACTTCGAATATCGAAGTCGAACGATTTAGCCCAAATCCTGCGATCGAACGATTAAATCCTTCGAATCGAACGATTCGAAGGATTTTAATACAACGATCGAAGGAATATCCTTCGATCAAAAAAACGCAGGCAAGCCTATGGGGACCTTCCCCATAGGCTAACATTGAGTTTGGTAGCTTTTAGCTGCCGAACTAGGGGGTCGAAGTTTTTCTTAAAGAGACAGTACTTCGATTATCGAATGGTCGAATAGTCGAACGATTTTTAGTTCGAATCGTTCGAGTCGAAGTAGTAGTCGAAGGTCGAAGTAGCCCATTCGATGGTCGAAGTAGCCAAAAAAACACTTCGAAATTCGAAGTTTTTTTAATTCGAATCCTTCACTCGAGCTTTGTAAATGTGCCCCTAAGTGGTTACGGTTGTTTAAAACTGTTCCAATGTTTTCTTTTTTTAAACAATAAAAGCTGCCCCAAAAGCCATGCAAATAATTGAAAATATTTTCTAAGAACAAACAGATCCTTTATTTTAATGGAATCTAACCTCCCAAAAATAATTTATGTATACTGACTTTTGCATAGGGATGCACTGAATCAACTATTTGGGATTCGGCTGAATCCCTGAATTCTTGGTGAAAGATTTGGCCGAATACCGAACCAAATCCAAATCCTAATTTGCATATAAAAATTAGGGGCAGGAAAGGAAAAAGTGGAAAAGTCACGTTATTTCCCTACCCGCTGCTAATTTACATATGCAAATTAGGATTCGGTTCAGCCAGGCGCAAGGATTCAGCCGAATCCTGCTGAAAAAGCCCGAATTCTGGCCGAACCCCGAACCGAATCCTGGATTCGGTGCATCCCTACTTTTGCAATTTTTTTGCAATTTACATCCATTTGATATATTTAGTGGTTTCAGCGATATTATATATATATATATATATAGATATATATAGATATAAATAATGTAAATTGCAAAAGTGCAAATGTTAAATATCAGTATGTTGATTACTTTTCTTTTGTGTGTGTGTTAACTGCACTTTAAAGACGTTGAGCTCATTCATTATATAAAGATAACTGTAATTCAGTACCTTTACTTCAAAATGGAACAAATAACATACAGTAAAATTTGTATTTTGCATTCTTTGTAAACAGCTTTTGTTAACTGCCAAATGCATGGTTCACAACCCGTTGAAGTGAAAGCTCACACCCAGATCTTTCGTAGTGTACCAAATTACTAGATATATAAGTGCGTCACATCATTTGGCATTGATCAGAACTAATGAATTTCCAGCTCTGGAGTAGAATTTTGCTCTACATTTCCTTGTCCTCAATATTTGGCTTGTCGACCAATCGAAAGGCTTCCAAAAACTCATTGATGTCAATATTTCCATCCTTGTTAAAGTCGATACTCCTGGCCATTTTACTGATGGCTTCATCACTGACCTCTATATTTAAGTGAGAGCTAAGCAGTTTCCATGTATGCTGGAACTCCTCAAAGGAAATAAGCCCTGAAACAAATGAAAAACAATAAAAATTTCTAAACATGCAATATTTTGTTTTTCCACAGATATAAATCTATCTGAATGAAAGAAGCCTGGCTATTAACGCTTTCCTCGCCCACAAGGTGGATTCTATGATACTGACAAAAAAGGTAATGGTTCCGGATGAAGTAGAATCTTAATTTCATGCTTATGGTTGCCAGCTGCACACTTGAAACTGAATTGATCTTTAACCAAACAAAACTGAAATGTTTAAACCACTGAAAAAGTATCACAATAATAATATTGCATTTTGAATTGATAATTGATGGAACACAGAGTGAGGGAAATTTTGGAGACAGAAAGCTTCTTTGGAAACCTCTCCAGTTTAATTGTAGTAAACATTTGTATTGGTACTTTGGGGATTGGGGATTTGACAAGAGGTTAAAGTTGAACCTCTGAAATCCCTGCTAACAAGTGGCTGAAATAAGCAGAAACACAAATCAACATGAAAAATGTGAGTCTTCCACCAGGAGGGTTGGCAGCTTGACATGTCTGAATAAATGCTGGGCTGTGCAGAAATTAGGGATGCACCGAATCCAGGATTTGGTTCGGGATTCGGCCTTTATCAGCAGGATTCGGCCAAATCCTTCTGCCCGGCCGAACCGTATCTGAATCCTAATTTGCATATGCAAATTAGGGGTGGAGAGGGAAATCGCGTGACTTCTTGTCAGAAAACAAGGCAGTAAAAAATGTTTTCCCCTTCCCTCCCCTAATTTGCATATGCAAATTAGGGTTCGGATTTCGTTCGGTATTCGGACGAATCTTTCACAAAGGATTCGGGGGTTCCGCTGAATCCAAAATGGATTCGGTGCATCCCTAGCAGAAATGTGTTATTTTTTTGGAGTTTATTTTCAAAGAAGGCAGACAATCTTAAATAAATGGTTGTTCTGTGATCAGGGGAATGCACATTTATTAGCTGTGTTGCCCATTTTAGCTGGGCAAACTTAATTGGCAGCAACTTTCTGCAGTCAGTCTCACTAACTAGAAAATAAATAGCAGATTTGCACTTACCTGAACTATCACTGTCTATTATTCTGAATATTGTTTCCAAGTCTGACCTGTTTCTGTAAAGTGCTTCCAATAAACTATCATGTAAATGCTAAAGAGATGAAAATATTATTAGTAATCATGCACAAAATGTATAAATACTATATATACATACATATCAACTAGGAAATGGACTATAGCATACCTCTTGGACTGGCTGACATACAGAAAGTTCATCAAACCATTCTCTGTATCTAAGCAGGCCCTCTGGAGAGCTATGGATAAGCTGTGGTCTCAGCATTCGCCATGGCAGTCCCAAATTTAATACAGACTCCAACACGATTGCCCAGTCATTTAAAGTAATGTAGCCTGCATTCAAAAATAGAATTTACAACAGTTCAAAATGTTTTTTCCTCATGTTATATGAATTTTGCATTCAGCAAATGAAATGGGACTATGTTGATCTCTGGTTATTGCTGTTGTGTTTGCACTGCAAAGAATTTGTATGTGCTTCCAGTGCTCCAAAAAGATACAGGCAGTTATTAAACTTTTGTATATTTGTATTCTGGAAACAGAAGATGGAAATATATATGATTAACCTCTATCCCACAGTCCCCTCAGTCTCTATCCAAAGCTATACTAAATGAAAATCTACTTTAACCTACAATTTTGGGGCATTGTATAAGGGGCTGGGGTCATGGTCTGCTATTTATCTGATACCACTGGTAATCATGACCAAAAACAAATCATCTTACCTGTTTGATTATTGTCATAGTTCCTGAAAGTGTTTATTAAATCGGATTTATGAGCAAAGAGCTTTTCTCTTAAGGCTCTGAGGGCAGACTCCTCTACTGTACTTACTCTGCAAATTAGGTAAATAGAAACATTGTATTAACTAGTGGCATATATAATTCAGCAGCACACAGCTCCATGATGGACAGATAAATGTAAAATCTAAAATGTTATATGAAACATCACTATTTCAGCAAGGCTTCCACTTTGTTTCTTTGCTTGGTAATCCTGTGTAATACCATGCAATTTGAGGAGTAACTCAGTTACTGGAACTGATGTTGCTGTAACTCTGACCCTCAACATGATAGTACAAGTATACTTGAACAAGCATGTTGAGGGTCAGAGTTACAGCAACATCAGTTCCAGTAACTGAGTTACTCCTCAAATTGCATCTGATACACCACTGTTTCTCAAGCTACTCCTCTAACATAACACAGAAATTGCCATTAAGCCCCGAACCACCTGGGTTGCAACAATTTTTCTGGTACTTTTACATACCTTTGTCTCAAGGTCAAGGTATTGGTCAGCTTGTTTGCTTGGTATTGCACAAAGTGTGGTACAAGGTCAGGTCCAAGTTTGACAAAAGCTCCTTTATTGCTTCCCACTTCATAATAATTTGAGGCAGAAAATATTGTAAGCACCTAAAGAGAATATTAAATATTTTACACAACAAAACCCAAAGGTAGGCTCCTGCAATCTATGAATTACAATTCAATTTAAGAATAGAAGTGCACAAAAGAACACCCCTTAGTGCTCATTTAAAAAGAACTTGTGTCCAGGATCTGGCTGCCCTCTGTATCTAGTGCCAGATTGTAACTCCAGTGATAGGTGCAAGGCAGCCCTATACTTACTCTACCTAGTAGGTTTGCATATAAAACTTTAAGCTAAGCGTACACCTTTTCAGTATTTCCCATACAGTATGTTTTATGCGCACTATGGCCTGCAACATGTAACTGAGCTTACCTTTCCACCGTGGCAGAACTCATAACCTTCTTGCTTGCACTCATGGGAGCGGATTAACATCTGCAGCCCATGTTTCCGTAGAATTTTTTCTGTCACATCAGGACCAAAGTAGCACCCTCCTCCACGGACTGTATTAGATTTGCAGCCATCTTGTGGCACTGGATCACTCCACAATATATCGACAATCTGCACAATAATGCACATTTACTTAAGGACTGCAAAATATAATTCGCGAGAAATCACGAGGATTTTTCTTTTAAACCCACTGCATTATTCTTTCCCTAAATCCCAGTATATTTATTTCAGCTGCAATCAGAGGAATTTTTTTGGTAGATACTGGAGGTACAAAGATTTGTACCAGATGCATAATAATACAAACCTAACCTTGCAAGGGTAGGAGCACAATGTGGGCAGCACACAATTCCATACAATTCTGTGGGAATATGTTGGTGCATAATACAGATATGGGACCTGTTATCCAAAATACTCAGGATCTGAGTTCCCCAGATAAGGGGGCTTTCTGTAGTTTGGATCTCCAAGATTTTAAGTCTTCTAAAAAATAATTTAAACATTAAATAACCCCAATAGGATTGTCTTGCAATAAGGATTAAATATATCTCAAGTACACTGTTTTAATGTTATAGAGAAAAAGGAAATACTTTTATAATATTTGAAATATTTGTCTAAAATGGAATGCTTTAAGGGTACTTCGTCTTCCTAGTATTACTGGTCTTTTAAGTAAAGATAAACTGTTTTTTTTTTTTTTTATTCATATAGTTGTATTATTTCTTTTTAGAAATATGGTTAGATAATAATTTCGTAATGTGTGATCATACCATACCTGTTTCTTTTCCTCGTCATCCATGTCACATTCATGCATTTCTCCAGATTCGGAGTCAGACTCTGATACAGAGACAGGACTTTCTGGCTCTACGTAGGTCTGATTAAATCCAACCTGTCTTCTACATTTTTCCAGCTCTTCGTCCACGGACTTTCGGACACGCTTAGAAATCTCCTTCCTGTCAATGTTCATAGTGGTGGGGCTACTGGCAGACCTTTTGCCTTTATAGGATGGTATAAGATGCAGACTTGGACTGTATGAGAAGGAACCACTCCTTGGAGAAGGCCACGTGGCTACTAAATTATGACTCTTGTTGCCATTAGGACATTTTTCCTCACTGGGCTGTATACCTATATTTTTATTCTTCTCTTTCTTTTTATGGGGCCTCAAAGTTGATGCAAACTAGAAAAAAGAATATTAAACCAAATTAGATCAGGACAAGGATTTATAAAGAAGTTCAATAAAAATGTTAAATAAAAATCTGTTGCGTTAAGGGGAAACAAACTTTGGTAACCAAGGTATAGAAAGGATTAGGGGAGAGGAGGAACAATGTAGAAGTGGAGAGAAAAGAAAGAAAGAGAGGGCAACAGAAAAGAAAAGTAAACACAGAAAAGAGGGTTGGAAAAACAAGCGAAATGCGACAAAATGTGATGTGAGGAAAAATATAGTCATAGAATGGAAAGAGAAGAGATGGAGCAGAATAAGAAGAAATTGGTAAAGAAAGGTGCAGAAAAAAAAGACAGAAGAAGAAAGGAGTGAGTTTGGGATCCTAAACAAAAGAACACTTATAATATAAATAATATATAATATATAATATAAATAAGGAACACCTTAGATTTACCCAGTGTAGCCAAGAGTACAGCTTTTACAGATTATTCCCATGTTCAGTCTGTTCAAACCATTTTTGGGGTAGATATGACTGCATTATACAACTCCTCAGCATATAGAATATTACCTTGTGCCTTTCAATTTTAGACAGTAGCTCTAAGTCAGTTGTGTCAGATACTCCTCCGTGTGTAACCAGTACCTTCTGATCAATCAGGGTAGCTAGTGGAAGCCAGCTGAAAACACTTTGCAACATTTTCAGGATTTTCTTTCCATGAACCTGACAATAGTAAAACCCAATTTAGTCAAATTTAAACAAGACACATTTAATATAATACAATACAGAAAATCTGCAAGATGGAACTATATTTGGGAACAGAAGTGTTTTTATAGCTAAAACACCTAATTGCTCCCCATTATGGAAATTGTTCTAATATCAATTGAGTGATTGCTTTTTAACAAGCAAAATTATTTTTAAGATACATTTGATGCAAATGCACAGTTGAAATCAATTTGATGCAAGATCTAAACATCTAGTGGGGTTTATGTATAACCCCCCCCCTTAATAACGTATAACCCCCCTTAATACTGTCATATTTTATGAAGGAAAACAACCAAGTAAAAAAATGAATTCAAAGTTTATGTCATTACCCTTTATGAACTGAAATCTGATTTTGAATGTTTTAACATTAAACAATTCAGTTATTTATGTAATTGATTACAGTATTTATTATTAAAGTATATGAATTAAATGGAACTACAATTTTCTGATGAACTGGAATTTGCATGGTATAAATTATTAAATAAGGGGAGAATGTAGCACTGAAATATTATAGTACACATTTTCATTTCCATATATGGTAAATACTGTATTATATACATTGTAAAGCAAGATTGCTAAATTGAGGTACTAATTCTTGAATGCTCTTTGCCATAGGAATATTTATCAGTTAATTAACCTACCTTATATTTTTTCATGACTTCTTTTGTGAATCCATATCTAAAAAGAAAACACAATTCTTCAAAGGGTATTGAAAATGAAAGCTTTGAGTTGATGCTATTATGTTTTTTCCTACCCTTACCTTAGATTGACAATGTAGTCTTCATGGTTACCTCTGTTCAAATGAACAACTTTTGGGTAAACCAACTGGAATGCGAAGAGGATCATCAAGATCTCAATGGATTGTTTTCCTCTGTCTACGAAGTCACCATTAAAGATGTAGGGTTTCTCTGGAGATGGCAGACCATTCTGTGGGCAACATATCAAGTTAAATCAGCTACCAATCATACATATATGTGAGCACCACGTAAACAATCCACTCTATATCCAGAGATGGAGAAATGGAGTCAGGAGTGGGTGCTTGCAAAAACAATTGAATACATATGGTAAACTTTCCATCCACCTTAAAGGAGAACTATAGTTCAATAACTGACCCAGCTCAATACAAAAATAGTATAAAGGTGGCCATACACGGAGAGATCCGCTCGTTTGGCAATGCCGCCAAACCTTGAGGTGGGCAATATCGGGCTGATCCGATCGTGGGCCCTAGGGCCCAACAATCAGATCCTAAGAAATGGTAACAAGCGGTCGGATGGTGGGACCGCATCAACGAACAGATGCGGCCGCGATCCGACGGGATTTTTAGTCCCATCCTACCGAGATCTGGCCAACTTTCGGCCAGATCTCGATTGGGGAAGCCCGTCGGGGGGGCCCCATACATGGGCCAATAAACTGCCGACTCGGTCTGTCGGGAGCTTTTATCGGCCCATGTATGGCCACCTTAGCACTTAAAGTAAAACAAAGGGTATAATCTTAGCTGCACACAGGGGTGTCTGAATAGTTAGATATGTAATTAAATAATGGCAAAAACTATCCTTAGATTCAAGACTCTTTTTGATTGCTGGGTGACAATAGCCCTATTAACCAGATAGTGTTTAAGTTTAAGGTTATAAAAAAAGCAGAATAGTAAGGCAAATAACTCAAAAAAGTGATAAACATAGAAAAAAAGACTGTTTCAGGCTATCATTCAATGCATACTCGTTGGATGTATTTCCTTATTATGGACCACTGTGTAATCAGAACTAACTCATTCCTACATAGACAAGAGGCAACTGCGGAGTATGTTGGTGCTTTATAAATACATGTTAATCTACCACTGCTCTAATTCGCTGAGCCAGTTGATGCTTAAAGGACAAGGGAAGGCAAAAAATAAAATCCCATTTTTACTTTCTTTATTGAAAAAGAAACCTATCTCCAATATACTTTAATTAAAAAATGTGTACTGTTTTTATAAGAAACCTGACTGTATGCAGTGAAATTCTCCCTTCATGTAAGACAGGGACCACGGGGGCAGGGACTGATGTGAATGATGTAAATAAAATATATAGCTATAGCAGGGTAACAATGTTTTCCAAAACAAATTTAGAATTATTATGGTTGGGGGCTTGAATCCAAAAACTCTAGTCCATATAAAGAAGGAAACCTAATTAGGTGAGTACACTATAAGCTAGAACTATAGACGAGGTACATACCTTGTAAAATATCAAAAACAGATCATCCAATCTGCCATGTAAATCCCCTTTAAGAAAAAAGAAACAAGATCAAATGTATTCGAAAAACAGTCTGTGTAATACCACATCAAAGGGGAGCTCCACCCAATTAATAAAAACAATATTCTAAGCAATTTTGCAAAATGTAAAAGCACAAAAAATAGCATAACCTATTGGTATGTTTTAATGTACATGAACATTTTGAAGTTTTCTTTGGTGTCAACATCACTTTGATTTAATTAAGCGTTACTGTTTCAACTTTATTTGTAAATGTAATTGTTACTAAAAGCAGTTTTATGTTGCTTTCTATTCTCTGCAATGCTTCTTCTGACTGTTGAGAGAATGTATGAGAAGTCACCCTTTGCATTTTCCTGTACTATCAGACAAAGAATAACTGAAAGTGATGTCTCAAAAATAGCAAAACACAAGTGTTTAGAAAGTATAGTCATTTGTAACTCATAAAAGCAGTCTCTTTCAGTGTCATACTATTTGACCCTATCAGATGTAAGTATTTACTGGTCTACTCTATAAAAGCAAATATCTGATTGGCTGCATCGGTTACCCAACCTGAAGTCAGTTCTGCACCATTGCCCCAGTATAATTAAAGACAAATCTTACCACATATGGTGACTTCTTTGCCATAGCTGGTAGAAATACGTTTGATATTTGGCAGTTGCTTAAGATATTTCTTTGTCTCGTGCAGAAGATGTAAGACATAACAAGCATGAAGCTGCTACTAGGAGAAACATCAAGAGTCAGTGAATAAAGGTCAGTCTGAAAATATAACTGAAGTTTTCTCCTGTCCATTATTGTACAGATCCCTTATTCGGACAACCATTATCCATTAAGCTATGAATTATGGGAAGGCCATCTCCCATTGACTCCATTTTGAGCAAATAATTCTAATTTGCATTTATTTCCCTCTCTGTAATAAAAAGTACCCTGTACTTGTAGCTAATATTTATAAATCAATATTGGTGGAAAAAACATTCCTATGGGGTTTATTTAACGTTTAAAGGGGTGGTTCACCTTTTAGTTAACTTTAAGTATGCTATAGAATGTACTGTTCTTAGCAACTAGGCAATTGGTTTTCATTATTTTGTTTTTTTAGTTTTTGAATTATTTGCCTTCTTCTTCTGACTCTATCCAGCTTTCAAATGGGGGGTCAAATCAAATGCTCTGTAAGGCTACAAATATATTTTTATTGCTACTTTCTATTCTCAACGTTCTATTCAAGCCTCTCCAGTTCATGTTTCACTCTTTTATTCAAATCAATGCATGGTTGCTAGGGTAATTTTGACCCTAGCAACCAGATTGCCAAAACTGGAAACAGCAAAACCCCAGAACACCCAAAAATCTTGAAGGCAAAATACATCTTCAAATCGTTAAAGAGACCTCTGCCATTGCCTTTTACATGAATTCAACAGGTTTTAGCTAAACAGCTTCAGTGCATAATAAACCTCCAAAAATTTTAGTGAATTTTTTTTGTCGTGAAAACACAACTTGCCTTTAATAAACAACCCCCCAAATGTATTGAAATCCAAATTATGCAAAGATACCCTTATCCAGAGGACCTGATGAAGGGGCATGCCCCTGAAACATAGTTGGTTTTATGTTTGACCAATAAATATATGGGTCTGGTCCCCTGCTGTTTGCCAATGAAGATTTTAGAAGAATACTTAGGATGAAATTGTGATTTTATTGATCAACTTAATAAGGTTAAGACTACAACCGTTTGACATACACATGGGTTTATTTATTAAAACAGGCACTAAAAGGGTCTGTGTCTCCTGTTTGTATTGTCTTTGAGGGCCAGTACCTAATTGTCCCTTATTCAGAGGACCCCAGGTCCCAAGCATTCCGGATAATAGTTAGTAATAACCATTATGCTGTTTGCCAATCAAGATTTTAGAAGAATACTTAGGATGAAATTGTGATATTATTGGTCAACTTAATAAGGTTAAGACTACAACCGTTTGACATACACATGGGTTTATTTATTAAAACAGGAACTAAAAGAGGCAACTCTTGAAGGCAGAAGAGCCAAAATTCTAATAAGGAAACTGAAAATGAAGCTCTTAAAATTACCAGGGACTGCATTTTTGCCCCCTTTGGTAAAGTGTCTCATGAAAAGAACAGCTAAAATGTACCATTGCAGTAACCCATGGCAACCAATTAACATCTATAAACAGATGATATTAACTTAGACAATGATATGCAAAGCTCGATTGGTAGTTGTGGGTTACTGGAAATGTGCAGTTTAGCGCCTAAATAGTAATTGGGACTTTCGGTGCTATAATATTTATTTCAAGTCAGGTTGAACATGAACACAGAATAGGAGTAATCATTGGATACTTACTTGATTCTGTTTGAAAGCTTCCACTAAGGCTGCTGCATTACTAGGTTTTATAGGGAAGGTGAGATGGGGGCCCGTGTATGACTCCGGCACCTCAATTGATTCATAGTCACAGTATTTTTCCAGCTCAGTGTCTTTGAAGTTCTCTTCCTCGGTGAATATTCGGCAGATGAAATCCCCTTACAATTTACAAATAAATATAGAGTAATTTACTAAACTAAGGCATGAGTCTGTGTAACAATATACTATATCACAAAAAAAGTTAAAAATGTACAAACGTTTACATTTTTCAGTATCAACTCATTTGTTTATTTAAAGTAGAAGTAAAGCCTTCCCAGAGAATATCAAATTTTAGTGCACAAGCACATTGAATCCAAGCCCCTCCTTAACCACATAACTGACACTTATCCCAACTTAACTGTATCCCAGAGGGCAAATCCCGAACTGTACAGCTGTGTTGGCAACCCCCATCTTTAGCTACATCATTTCCATTCCCAGCTTGGATTTTGGTAAGTAGGCACATGTGCAATGGAAGCCAACCTGTGGTTCTGACCTAATGTAAATGTTCCTGGTCATTGATAAATGAGATTCAAGCTGCAGCCAGAGGCCATTTGCCAAAAATGGTGGCCAGCCTACAGTTCTGAGTCAATGTGAATACTCCTGGTCACTGATAAATAAGATCCAAGCTGCCAAAATGGAGGCCATCCCACTCTACAGTTCTAAAAAATTGCTACAGGGGCACAGTTAGAGGGATCTTCCACCCAAACACATAAAATTGCATACAT
This sequence comes from Xenopus laevis, assembly GCF_017654675.1. NCBI lineage: Eukaryota > Metazoa > Chordata > Amphibia > Anura > Pipidae > Xenopus > Xenopus laevis. The sequence goes on along the minus strand of NC_054371.1, from coordinate 86,825,771 downwards.
TTTTCAGATTTTCAATGGTTTTAAAATTCTTTATAAATGTAATTGCTGCTGCAACTGGACTACACTAGTGACATTAAAAGGTAATAGCTGACGGTTGTTTTAGACTACTACAGTGGTGCAGTTAGCATCCCTGCTAGTTAATAAGCCCCAGTGTGTAAATATTCGCAGGACACACAATATTTCTATGCTCATACATACTTGTACATGTTAAGCTCCTCAACTGTAACCATTAATTAGTGCTCAAATGAAACAAATACAGTATATATATTAATTTAAGTACTGTTGCATAGACAGAATTGTGACTTACTTTCTTTATTGTTGTCAGGAGTAAAGTGATCCATGAGCAAGTTAAAGAAATCATAAAGCTGTAAGAAATGAAACACATACATGTTTTACAGCAGATATTGAAGCTGTGGTTATTCTGCTGTTGACAACTCTCTTACGCTCCAAATGCTGGATTTTTTTCAGCAACAATTTGAATTTTGCTAGTCTGACCCCCCCCCCCCAAGGCTCATTTTCCTTTTTTGTGATGCTATATCTGGATTACTCCATTAACTAATGCTTCTGACTAACCACACCCACAATAATATGTTCACACCACCTGGCTATTATGCCACCACACCTGCTGCTTTCTGTGAGAGAATAAGAATAAAGTTAGGATGGTAGAACACAAGGAAAACAACTTGGTTGGCCCCGTCATCCCAGTCTTGCTCCTGCCCTGGGCACTGCACACTTACCTCCACCCTAGCCCTGATCACAACTGCAACAAGATAAAATAAGGTACCCGAAGAGTGGGGGTGGAGGGAGGTTGTGGCTGGGGGCATGAGGCACGGAAGGGGTGTATGGCCCCCTGAGGCGGCAGCACCAGTTTGTCCCAGACCCCCCCCCAGTCCAATGCTGGATACAACATGAGAGCAAAGAAAGATAAAAATGCAAGATGAATCAGGAACTGCTTTTAAAAAAAAATCAGGAACAGCATTTTGCTGACCATTCTTCTTCATCTTAATTCATCTCATGTGTCTCCACACATTCTTGGCTGACTACTCCCTTTCAGGGCAACTGCTTGGTCACACCGCTCATTACTACAGCTGTTTGCCACCTTAAACCTTTCTCTCTTGCTGCTCCTTACATTTGGAATGGTATTCTGCTTTCCTTTGGAGAGAAACCTGCCTCAGACTACGTTTTAGAGCTCTCGCATAACACCTGAAATGGGAACTGGTGCTTATATTTCATTGTCAACCACTGTAACCTGCAGCACTTAATCTTCCTGTTTATGTCTGTAAGTTATCCACCCATGTAAATTGTAAGCTCTATGGGGCAGGGACCTCCATCCTCTTGACACTAAGTTCTTAATCTTTATTGTAAATGTACTTAAAATGTATCTGTATTTATTATTGTAATGACCCTCAGTTAGTTCTATTCTTTTATTGTACAGCGCTGCATACATAAGTATAACTATATTAATAAAAATATACATGCGTACACATACAATTTTTCTATTAGACGAGGGAAAAACAAAGTGAGGGTATAGTGAATCTTGAAATAGATTATATGTTATATCATATTGTTTGGATAGGTTTTCATGAACAAGAAAATATTTGCAAACATAGGGAACAAAAACATCTCTGCTTTTTCTTTTAGGGAGTGTTTTAGGCATTTTCAGGGGCAGGGGTTTAACATTTGGGTTCAGATTACAGGGAGTTGGAGCAATGGGGTAACTATAGACGAAGTAGACCCCGTAGTGCAGGGGGGACAAGGGAACAGGGGGCCCAGACTGTGGGGTCTGCTTCCTCTATAGTTAATAAAAAAATCCTCCCCCCCAGACTCTCTCTATCCAGTGAGGAAGGGGGGAGCAGCTTGGGGGCGGGAGTAGGTGGAGCCTGGGCAGGGCATCGATGGGGTAGAGGTGGGACATGGGCAGGGCAGATGCTGGCGGGAAGTGGGCGGGAGGATGGGGATCGGAGTGTGCCAGGCCCCTCTGAAGATTGTATTGCAGGGGGGCCTGGCGCACTCTAGTTAAGCCACTGAGTGGGAGACTGGGCTGTTACTTTGGATGACCGTATGAGGTGGAGAAAATAGTGTGACTCCCAAAACCATTATTCTTAGTTGACATATATGTACTAAATTGCCCCAGTGCAGTTATTCACAGCAGACTAATCAAAATAATTTGTTTGCCCCTAGTGTCATAACAATACATGCTGACTGGCTACATACCCTGTGATGATAAAATGTTTTATGCTAAATAATACAAAATAGTAATAAAAACAACAACATAACATTTGGGAATATTATTTTCAAATGTATACTGGTATATTAACAGAGTATATAGAACTGTGACTTTAATAGTAACATTCACTAAATAATAATCAGGAACACAGCACTGGTGGGTGTGGCCTTGTGAAACTACATTGTTCTAATAGTAAATATCAGCAATTTCATTTATGGGCTATTACTGGTTTCTATGTCTGTGAGCTATACTAATATGTTTAGCAAGGTGTAGATGAAAGGGAAAAAATCTGCTATAGGAGAAACCATATGACATAGTGTTTTTTAACCATGGAATGTTTTTAACCAGGCACTATAAAAAAGCAAAATGTATTAAGTGACAAAATTTAGGTATATTCAATAGCATTCTCAGATATAATTGTAGAACTCGTATACTACAAATAGGCAATTAATTTGTATCTACCTCTTGTGTCTAGTTTTGCATCTGTATAGGAGTGTGTGCTTACATTAACGCATCAATGAAACATTGTAGGTTAAAAACGATTTCTGCCTTTTTTTTTTTTTACTTTGCCCAGCTTGGTAATCAATCCTTATATCTATCTATCTTTCTCCTGACATGATCTACTCTTTAAGCTTACAATTACTGTTAAACTTCTTAGAACTATACGCCTATATATGTGTCTCTGCTTCGTAGTTTATCTTCTGTCTCGACAGCCCTTTATATAACTGACTCTCACTTTCTGCAATTACAAAAGTGACACGTGAAATGCCCTTTACTATAAAATCCCCAGCATCTTGTTAAGGAAGCTAATAGAAGAATGTTGACAAGATTAGGGCCTTGTGATTCATGCATGGAATCTGGGTCAACAAGGCATTAAATTGGCTTATTACTTAGTCAACTGCTAAATGATAGGATGAGAAGTTTCACCTTATAGCGCTTGTTTCATAGGTGACGATTTTAATGGGAAGAATAACTGACTTCTATTTTGTCTGAAATGGAAAGATGGTTTTGGCAATTTATTTTCCAGATAATGGCTCTTTTCGTAATTTTGATCACCATATCTTAAATCTGCTAAAGACAATTTAAACATTGAATTTGAAGGTACTGTTAAATTATTACAAAAAGGGAAAACATTTATAAAAATTAGATTTAATAGTTCAAAATAGATTCTATGGGAGATGGCTTTCCTGTAATTCAGAACCATCTGTATAACGGGTTTCCGGATAACGGATATTATACCTGTACAACTTTCTTATGGGGGAAAAGCAATTAACAATGTACAGGTATGGGACCTGTTATCCAGAGTGCTTGGGACCTGGGGTTTTCCAGATAAGGGATCTTTCCATAATTTGGAACACCATAACTTAATTCTACTACAAAATCATTTGAATTAAATAGGATTGTTTTGCATCCAGTAAGAATTAACTATAGCGTCATTGGGATTGAAGTACAAGGAACTATTTTATCATTATTACAGAGAGAAAGGGAATCATTTAAAAAAAAAATTATTTGAATATAATGGAGTCTAATGGTCTTCCTGTAATTCAGAGCTTTCTGGATAAAGGGTTTCTGGATTACCGATCCTATACCCATACCATATTGTGCCCTACCCTGGATATTTATACATTACAGACTTAAGCTGCTGGAAGTTATACATGATAGTGAAGGTACCGACGAGGCACATTTGTTACTGAGCATTACTTTGATTTGGTCTTGCTCCCCAGTGTACTCTATGGATTGGAAGATACTCCAGGTGCATCTTCTTCTGACTTCCATTTGAGCAATGTAGCGCCTGTACCAGCGTTGAATTAGAACAGCCGATTTGAAAGCTACAAAATAAATCACATTTTAGTGACAATACAATATACCAACCATTTGTGCTGAAGTTGTTTTATGCCAGCTTTTTGGTGAAGAAAAAAAAAAAGATTTTCTCGTGTAAATGAGCATTTTATGCCAATTTAAGTCCAAATTCAGCTAAGCACCACTTTTGTGAGTTTCCCCCAATAGTTCTTCAACACTGTGTGCAGTCATTTATTTCACTGCTTATATAAATTATGGGGAAATGCATAAATATAACTGCTTGGAACCAGGGGTGGGCGAATTTTTTCGCCTCGTTTCGCCGAAAAAATGACGCCCATAGACTTGTATGGCGGCGTGGGTCAAAAAAAAAGACGCGCGTCAAAACAGTTTCGCCGCGAGACAAAATGTTTTTGACGCCCATAGACTTTAATGGGCGTCTGCGACATTTCGCCGGCGGCGAATTTTTGGCGAAGCGAAACGGGTCAAATTCGCCCATCCCTACTTGGAACTCTGCTAGTTATATCATAGGCAATAGCAATACTGGGCCAAGAGGTACATACACCCAAGGTAAGTACCTCTTGTCCCAGCATGCAGCGGCAGCAACAAAAACCTTCCTGTGCATCCCCCTAACCTCCCGCTATGGACTGCCCCCACTGGTCCATTCTTGAATGAAGAGCAAAAAAATAGAACAGGTTCTATTGCTTCCCAAGTGTTGTGCAAAGAAAAATCTGTTTAACACCATTCTCTTTTATGCTGTTATTTTACATGATACATGACACAACATTTTACGTGTAATTACTGGTATATGATTTATGAAGACAGAATGCTTGGGACCTGGGGATTTCTGGATAAGGGATATTTCCTTAATTTGGACCTGTATATACCTCAATTCTGCTAAAAATCATTTAAATATTAAATAAACACAATGTGTTTGTTTTGCAACCAATATGGATTCATGCAGCATAGTTGGGATCAAGTAGAATGTAGTTGTACTACAGAGAAAAAGGAAATCATTTTTTAAAAATATGATTTCTTTGCTTAAAATGAACTTTATGAGAAATGACCTTCCTGTAATTTTGAAGCTTTCTGGATAATAGGTTTCCACATACAGGGTGCTCTATCCCTTGCATTATGCAATTATAGTGATAACAATCACCCACCACAATTTTGTTCCCTTTTAACATTTGGCTCCCCCCAGTGATTATATTTTTTTGTTGTTCATTAACTATAGACTTCATTTTATAGAGACCTGCAATGTTTATGGGTATAGTTTCCCTAAATGAGCCTTATATAGTTTTATTTTTTTTTTAAATCAAGGGCATCAAGGTTTACCTACCTTCTGCATGTTGCCTTTCTTATAGAGGTCTAATTGTTTTTTATTTATTTTAATTTCTCATTTAGACATTTCTAATTTGCTTCTACTACATAATACAGTAAAGGGGTGGCTATGGTACCTTTAATATAACTTTATCCTTCTCTATGAGATGGCTTATCATTTCTCTTCTGTGTATTTAGCAGTTTGTTAATAGTTTTAGTACTAAACTGCTAACCTTAGCCAGAGATTACTGTTTTGCAGGTAAGGTGGAACAAATCTAAGAATTTGGACACCATATAATGGCAGGAAACAAGAAAGGTGTACTATTATAATACTATTATGACTATGAATTCAAATTGGCAGTGTGCCATGTGATTGCAAGAACCAGTTGGGGGTTAACTCTATATACATAACCTGTATCTGTAGCTGTCAGAAAAAAAATACTTTTTCCCCATTAGCAACTGAAAGAAGAAAAAAGGTCAAAAGGAAGGATAAAATATATATTTGAACGTTCGCATTTAAAATGATTTTTTCTAATATAATTTGTAATTTGTTAAATGAAAAAAAGAAGCCATATAATATTTGTGTTACGCTCTGCAGAAGAATTATCTTGAAACACAGGTGTATACAGTAAACCTACCTGTTCCCGCTGGAGCAAGTGTTGAACCTGCAGTAAAGCATAATGAAGATTTACACTTTGCTATGTCACAATAACATAAATGATAGTCACAGGAAGGTGTTAACAAGATAATGCAATACAAATTGCTTTTCTGTAATGTGAAAACAAAGTACTTTTTTACTCAGGTGGTGTCAACATCATGGTTAAAAACTGTTTGTGATCTGGTAGTCCTGCTTTTGGGGCTCCAGAAAGTGAGACAAGGCTACACAGTATTATAGAAGGTAAAGCAATTCATACCTTGATTGATGGAGGAAGCTTTAATAATGGAATTGGAGAAAAAAGAAAATATTTTATATTTTTATATATATATTTTTAAAAATATATTTTAAAATATCACAAATAGATTAAATGTAAATCAAGGTGTAGTGTAATGTATTGTTATTACTTAGTACACTGTAGCTATGCATCTTTTTCCTTAAAGGGGTCGTTCACCTTTAAGTAATCTTTTAGTATGTTATAGAATGGTCAATTTTAAGCAACTTTTCAATTAGTCTTCATTATTTTATTTTTTTTATAGTTTTTTATTTATTTGCCTTCTTCTTCTGACTCTTTCCATCTTTCAAATGGGAGTCACTAACCCCATCTAAAAATGAAATGCTCTGTAAGGCTACAAATGTATTGTACTTTTTATTACCCATCTTTCTATTCAGGTTCTCTCCTATTCATATTCCAATCCCTTAATTAAATCACTGCATGGTTGCTAGGGGAATTGTGACCCTAAATAACTTAAAAAACACAAATAATAAAAAATAAAAAACAATTTCAAATTGTTTCAGAATATCGGTCTTTACATCGTATTAAAAGTTCATTTAAAGGCAAACAACCCCTTTAACTCCACTTTTGCTCTGCTTTGATATTTATAACTGAAGTTTTGCATGTTTTAGTAACCGTACAACATTGTTACAGATGCATCACAAAATCAGCTATCAGGCCTGCATGAGTTGGTTTTACCATTAATTTCAGGGCTGTATGTTAATTTAAAATTAAATGAATGTGTTGTTATGCTCATTGCTTACCTTTTTTTGTCCTGTGGATGGAATGTCTTTTGCTGGAATCAGTGGAGCTTCCACATCCCATGGTGTTTTCTATCAAAGATGGCAACTATCTAAGGAATAACAGTGATTTAGAATAATACTCACACCTCTTTAAATATCTGCAGGAGCAACTAAAGAATAAAATTGCTTGAAAAATGACTGTGCTATAGTTGACCCAAGAAACCATCAACACATAATTGTAGTGGATAAAATAGGGGAAATGGTAACTTAAATTTCACATAGGGTAATTTCAGATGTTTTGGCATCCACAATAACCTGGAAGTGTTCATGTAAATGTCAGGTGACTGTCACATAGAAACATGTACTGCCAATACTCCAAGCAACATTCACTCATCAAGCAATTGCACAGAAGCTTTTATGCTTTTGCCATAGCAGCAAATAGGGGGTAGTTTTGGGCAATGTGTTGCTCCTCAACCTACTGAAGAGTAGATGCCCTAGCACCCAATGCGCCATTGTCCTAACAGGAGACATTCATTGGAGAGGATGATAAAAAGGCCTTAATGCAAGTTACAACTGACAATCTGATTGTAGTTCTCTGTATTTTAACATCTCATAAACTCTAATTATTGCTAAGTAGAAAGGGAAAAAAATCACTGCACAATAATGGCTGTGGGAATTTCAATCATAGTAATAAATGGCATAACTCTTTCTCTGACAAAGATCACCATATACATTATGGGGCAGGTTTTTTTTTTTTAAATTTGAACTGTCGAATCCTAATTAAAGCATTAATATTCATTGAACTGCTTTGAGCATTGAGCATCATTCTGTGCAATGTTATATTGGAGCTGAGCCACAGCACTGAGCTTTAACACCACATCGACTCTTTATCCCAAGCATTGGGGAAGAGATTGGTATGTATGATGACCCAATTTTTAATTGCTTGGTAAGAATTACCAGTGATGGACAGTGCCTAAATCTGTCCCATGTTTACTTTGTTGTAATATTATATCTAAGATCTCCTAGTAGACATAATCCCCCTATGTTAATTTTGTCATTTGTTCTATTCATGTTCTGTGCTCTAGCTATTAGACAAAGAAGTTATTTACACAAGCTAATATTTGTGTGGGTTTGATTTGGGGCAGTTCGGTACAATTCTGCTAAGTAATAGAAATTACATTGATTTTTTCCTGTATTTAAAGGGTTTAAGATATGTTAATGTTTTGCTGCCTTAGAACACCAATGACAAGTTTTGTGGCATTTCACTCATCTGTACAATTATATTTATGTACTGTAAATTAAATAAATATCCTTCATCTGTCATATCTGGCGTTATCTTATACCTAGTTATTGTATTCAGGATTTGTTTAGGAAAACAGATTGTTTTTTCCTGATGATTTATCTTTATAGACAACCATGAAATGATTCATGAGAACATAGTACAATATATTGCTGTAAGGCCCTACCTGCATCCTGGAGACTATGGTCCACCTTTTGGTTGCCATATTTTTCCCTATATCAAAACTGACAGTTATGTCTAGGGGATGAGGCTGATTACGTTGCGGTAGGCAGTCAGTTAATATTTAGGGGAGGGACCAATGATGTAAAGGCAGGGCAGTGATGCAATTGACGTTTTTTTTCCGGCTAAACAGTCCATGTAAACCTTTGTTAAATTACAGCAACCATCAGTTGTAATAGATTGTTGAATTTCTTTCTTATTCAAAAACACCTAATATAAATTTTTTTTAAAAAATAAGAAAACAACAGTTCAAACTGGTATAACCTTCAAACTAGAGAGACTTATTGGGATACTTTACGAAAGAGAAAAAGAGAAAAGAATCGCATATCAATGGGCAGAGGTGCCAGTCAATGGGAAGACTAACCCAAGAAATAACAAAACATAGCGCATTGTTTTCTAGAGTTTTCGGGTTCACTGTGTCACACGGTGAATGCAGGTGGAACTCAACTTGTTGCCTTGTCTACTGCCTAACCCTACTCTTTATCTGTGTCAGATTCTGACACCTCTTAGGACATACTGTAACTGCTTCTACAATCACATAGAGTTTGGGGAAAAAATAAGGACCCAGTAGACTGTAGCAAATATGTAAACGTCGCTTTTAGCCTTTCAAGTCTTTGCCCCTTGCTCTAGTCCACCACTACCTGTTGGACCATGCCAATCATTTCTTACTACTTATATGACCATAAAAGCAGCTTCTAAACTCACACTTGCACTCTCTTGATCTCTAAAGCTCTCATTATATTGTAATTATAATAAGAATTTGTAGTTTGGGAGTATATTGTAGTCATTTGGAGTTGGGGAGGAATTCATGCAAAGACCATCCCTTACCAAAGACCACACATTTTATTACAGACTCTTTAAAGAATATTAATCTCTTGAAAGTCATAAAATGAACTAGATAAATATTTACACTATGTTACTATTCAAACATCTAATTAGAATTATTTGCTTGCTGCCAAAATAAAACTCTGCTACTAAAAAAACCATTTTATTATGCATTAATCACATTTGTGTCTCAATATGGTAATGGTACGGCTTCCTATAAATATTTATAAGCAGATCATGGAACAATTCAGAATATAATTATCAAATTTGTACTTATTTTATGAGGAAGTTATATAAAAGTCAAACAGAAACTTACTTTCTTACCTCTTTAGTTTACAAAACAACTGGATGTCGATCTTCAAATGCAGCATTTTCTATCCATGTTCTTAATTAGCATCTCCTTAATATTTTAAATGAAGATTCACCAGACTTAAAAGTAAATAGTCTCCAATGTGACATTGAAATATACATTATAACTAGATGCACTTGTGGAGTTTTGTTGTGTGTGTAAATTGCCCTGTGCACTGACAAAGCTGATGTCTGGTTTATTTACAAAACTGCAGAAGAATAAGCTATTATGCTCACCCATGTGACTGCTAAGACACTGAAAGGATTTAAAACGGATTAGGATTACAAATCGTTTTGAAACAAATACTATCTATATAAGGCATGTTGCGTCTATAAAGCTGCATCTATAGCAATCCAATACCTGTAAAAAGATGAAGGACTTAGAAATATGTACCTGCTGGAAGGCTGCATAATTAACATCCGTGGTCTGGACCTAATAGATTCATACTGCTGCTAATAAAAACAAGAGGCATGTATACTAATATGGTTTAGATTACCCCAGTAATATTATATCATGTTGGTAATGGGTGTTGGTTTATTATCTCTACATCTATTAGAATGCCCTGCTACCCTGATACTATGGCATCCATTAACTAAGGTGCAAGAAACAGTGATAATGACTTGCGCCAGAAAATGTAAACATTTTCTGGTGCACAATTATATTATTACTTATTGTTGCATTCATGCACATATACTTCGCTCGAGTGAAGGATTCAAAGTAAAAAAACTTCAAATTTCAAAGTATTTTTTTGGGTACTTCGACCATCGAATAGGCTACTACGACCTTCGACTTCGACTCGAACGATTCGAAGTAAAAATCGTTCGACTATTCGACCATTCGATAGTCGAAGTACTGTCTCTTTAAAAAAAACTTCGACTACATACTTCAGCAGTTTAAACCTACCGAGGTACAATGTTAGCCTATGGGGACCTTCCCCATTAGTTTTCTAAGGTTTTTTTTGATCGAAGAAAAATCCTTTTGATCTATCGATTAACATCCTTCGAATCGATCAATTCGAAGGATTTCATCGTTTAATTTGATTGATCGATCGTAGTTTAATTTGATATCGAATTCGAAGGGTTTTACTTCGAGGGTTTATTAACCCTCGATATTCGACCCTTAGTAAATGTGCCCCAAATTGTCACTAACTAATTACATTATGTGAACGACAAAAATTGTAGCGAAAGTGGTGTAAAGTCAGTTTTTTACAAATTTTGTGAAAAACAAAAATGTGCTAGTGCATTATACTCTTTTAAATATGGAAGGAAAGTGCTGAAAAAAGTAGTGTTTCTGGCGGTGCCACCCATCTGTTCTATTTCCTATTACTTCCTTTCCCAGGCTGTACATGAGAGCTGGCAGCACTCAATACACTGCACTGTAGGATAGGAGCCAATCAACTAGGCTGACCTGATAGGAAACTGAAGCCTGTCTTTGCTGCAGGGTTGTGATTGGCTATCCCCCTCCCACTGTGCTTTTGGCAGGGACCATTAGGACATGCCCACCCCTCATTTGAAACATGGACAGGGACTGTAGCAGATCTATAGGGAGCTCCAATAAAAGGGACACTCTCAAACAATGTAGGTCTCTATGAACAATATTGCATTAAACAGCTCATATGTAGAAACCTGCTTCATGTAAATAAGTCATTTTCATAATAATATGCTTTTTTGGAGTATATGATCCAAGTATAGGAGAAGGAAGAGGAACTCCAGCAGTATTACTGCAAACAACTTTTTATTCCAGGCAGTCGAAAACACAAAATGTTTCAGGTTCAATACCCTCTATCAAGTGATAAAGGGTATTGAACTCGAAACATGTTGTGTTTTCCACTGCCTGGAATAAAAAGTTGTTTGCAGTAATACTGCTGGAGTTCCTCTTCCTTCTCCTATACTTGGATCATTTGCAGCAGTTGCAGCACAGGGCAACTATTAAGGAATTGGACGCATACCATTCGGAAAAGCTGTGCTGACCACCATACCCCTCTTCTTTTCGGAGTATATGCCATTGGGTGATCATAAATAGAAAACTGCCATTTTAAAAAATAAGGGCAGCCCCTTGGGATCGTATGATTCATGGTGCACACAAACAAACCATACATGTAAGGTCACATTAGCCAATTAACTGACTGAGTTCTGTCTTTTGCTTCCACACTTCTTCCTGTTACAGTTGTTGTATTTCTGGCCAGATGATCTCTGAGGCAGCACACAGACCATCACAAAATGGTGGTTAAAGGCAAGAGATGTAAAAGGACAATATTTACTTAAATATATATATTCCGGTTTGATAAGATTCTTTAATATGACACTTAATTTGAAATAAATCTGTTGCTCAAGTATTCATTTTGGGGGTATAGTTTTTCTTTAATGATATTCATTCATTTACTTATGAGTTATAAAAGTCATAATTTTTTTTTTTTTGCTGGCCCCAGTGCTCTTCCGTAGTAAACACTCCCCCCTCCCATCTGCTCACACTCCGTTCCCGCCTGCTTGTGCCCAGGTAGGAGACTGGCTGGAAGGAGTTGATTCTATAGAGAAAGCAGGTCTGCTTCTTCTACAGTCATACCAGTGCTATTATTAGTTAATTTAGAATACTTAATATAGTGTAAAAATAATTGATTTCTGATATTACTGTACTGGCCTTGATTATATCAAATAATACATTCATATATTGCTACTAAGTTTCATTTTATATAAACCATTTATTATTGTGGCAATTGGCAGTGGCACCAAAAAAAATCAGCAAGATTAATTGCCAGCTGATCCCTGGCTTTTAATATTCTGATTCTAAACTTACATAATTTATATTTTACTATTCCAAGACATGCATCACCCACAGGCAAATACTTTTATTACAACAGCTTGAGACAACATAAGAAGTCATTAACTTACAGCAAGTACAATGTGTAAGTGCAATTTGGGACACAAATGTCATGTTTTTCACCCACAATGCAGCAGTCCCCCCTAATTCCAGTCGTATATACTTGAGTATAAGCCGATCCGAGTATAAGCCGAGGTACCTAATTTTACCTATGAAAACTGGGAAAACTTATTAACTCTAGTATAAGCCTAGACACACCTACAGCCCTGTCTCCCAGCAGCGCACATTCCGCCAAAGAGACCCCCCCAGCGATCAACCGGATTTCTTTGCAAAGTTGATGGTGAGCTGTGTGATATTGCAGTCACTGTTAATCTTTCATATAACCAACAGATGGCGCTGTGTGATATTGCAGTCACTGTTATTCTTTGATATAACCAACAGAGGGCGCACTGTTATTCTTTGATATAACCAACAGAGGGTGCTTTGTGATGTTGCAGTCACTGTTATTCTTTGATATAACCAACAGATGGCGCTGTGTAATATTGCAGTCACTGTTATTCTTTCATATAACCAACAGAGGGCGCACTGTTATTCTTTCTTATAACCAACAGATGGCGCTGTGTGATATTGCAGTCACTGTTAATCTTTGATATAACCAACAGAGGGTGCACTGTTATTCTTTGATAACCAACAGAGGGTGCTGTGTGATATTGCAGTCACTGTTATTCTTTGATATAACCAACAGAGGGCGCACTGTTATTCTTTCATATAACCAACAGATGGCGCTGTGTGATATTGCAGTCACTGTTATTCTTTGATATAAGCAACAGAGGGCGCACTGTTATTCTTTCATATATCCAACAAAGGGCGCTGTGTGATATTGCAGTCACTGTTATTCTTTCATATAACCAACAGATGGCGCTGTGTGATATTGCAGTCACCGTTATTCTTTCATATAACCAACAGAGGGCGCACTCTTATTCTTTCATATAACCAACAGATGGCGCTGTGTGATATTGCAGTCACTGTTATTCTTTCATATAACCAACAGAGGGCGCACTGTTATTCTTTCATATAACCAACAGAGGGCATTGTGGGATATTGCAGTCTCTCCCCAAGTGAACTGTTGGTATAGGAATGTAGTGACTAGTATAGTGACTGCAATCTCAGCTACTGCCTGCTGACCCAGTATAAGCCGAGCTAGACTTTTTCAGCACATTTTGGATGCTGAAAAACTCGGCTTATACTCGGGTATATATGGTAATTGTGTTTGTGAGGGGTTGAGTTGCATGCAAGTGCACTGAAAAGTTCTCATGGTGTCACTTCCAGAGCTCAGTCAAAATGGCATCTGTCTGTGCACAATTCTTTAGGTGCAAGTGTACTGCATTTATTTACAAAAGTTGCTAAGGAGGTGGAGGTGGTGTTGGTAGATACAGTGTTCACATGTGTCAGTAGGTGTAGTTGGGCAGTGCAAGGAGTGGCTTTTGGTGCAAGTGCCTTTAATTATGGCAAAGGTTAGTACAATGACCGTGGAGATAAAGTAAATAGGTATATATAAAGATCAAACCAGGATTAAGAGCTACAGCTCTTCTAAAGGACCAGCCAACCTATCCAATGGCTAGAAATAGACACATAATTTTATATGTATATTTGATTTTTACTTTATTAGCAAAAATAATTTCAGCAAAATGTATATTAAAAATTAAAAATGTATTTAAATGGTTCACAACTGTCTAAGTTAGTTCTTTAGTTCAAACTGGAAAAAATGCTGTTCTTTCATTTTTTAACAAGTGGGCCTTTCCCAGCTTCATTATCATCTGCAAACAGAAGTTAAAACACATAATTAATATTTAATATAACATATAACTGTATCATACTAGATATTAGACTATCGTTTTTTGTTTATTTGCATGACTTTTTATGTGTTACATATTCCCAACATACCTTGTTTAAACTTTTCTTATGCAAGTTTTGTAATTTTCAGGAAATGCAGCACTCATCACTGTTGTGTATATAGTGATGCTTGGAGAAGGAAAACAGAATTTTACAATTTTTTTTCCACAATGAAAGAAAAGGTAATTGTAAACAACTTTGTAATATTTATTAATTAAACATTTTTGATGATTTCAAAGCTTTTTCCCCAACTATAATAGCTCTGTTTTTACAGCTCACCTTTATTTCCCTATGCCCTTAGATTGCAGCCTCTATGGGTTCATTACTCATTGTGTCTACTAAAAAAAAAATACAATGCAGAATACATTTGTGCTAAATAACTTGTATGTTAAGTTAAATAAGTGCTCCAAAAGAATAATGTGGCCATATTACGAATCTAGTATTTCTAATGTTAAAAATATGAAGAAAATGTATTTTATTATAAAATACATTTTAAATGTATTGTTGTATTGTATTGCTGAAAGTATTCTCACCTCAGTCCCCTAAATCAGAGTGCCTCTCAAAGCATCCAATAATGTTCTTACCTATTTAACACTGGCTTTACAGACAATACCTGTTAATGGAGGGAATGTAAAAAGAATATTAGCATGCTATTATACAAAATGTCATTCTTAGATGAATTAATCATAATCCGCTTGATATCTTTGATTCGGTTATGATATAATTTCAATAGAAGTGTACTCTGCACAAGCAAAGTTTATTGTCTGTTTAAGAATGTTTTCATGTTGTACTTGTCTGCCCTCGATTCTCAATACTCTCTATTCACAGGCTTAGCAAATACATATATAGGTTGCTGCACACTGATAAAGTGAATCAATTCTTTAGTTGTGCAATTTTATTGGCTCATGCAAATTAGACAAGGCAACGTTTCGGACCTTGCATGGCTCTAAAGGACCCTGCAAGGTCCGAAATGTTACCTTGTCTACATTTTATTGGCTCATGCAACGTAGACAAGGCAACATTCTGGACCTCGCAGGGCCCTTTATCAAGCCAAGATGCTTGTTAAAGGGCCCTGCGAGGTCCGAAATGTTGCCTTGTCTATGTTGCATGAGCCAATAAAATTGAACAACTAAAGAATTGATTCACTTTATCAGTGTGCAGCAGCTTTTTGGACTGTATGTGACTTACCAACCCGTGGCAGGTTGGGTAATACGCCGTCTAGCACCTGATCCCAAAAGAAGGAATACAGGGGTAGAGCACTCCAACATTGAGAGTAGTCAGAAAAGGGTTGAAATTGAGACAATTATAAAAGAAGAATTTGTAAGAATGTGGGATGTTAGAGCTCAGGGGTAACACTGAACTCTAATATTCCACCTTCAAGATAATCCAAAGTATAAAAATACCAATGGTTGGTGACAAACAGGGGAGGCACTACACTGCAAGCATCACTCACCCCCTAACAACATACACTCATTGTTGTTTGTGCACATGTGCATGCTCATGAAGGCAGGGGTGTGCGTTTCAGGACAGCTTTGTCAACGGCATCCAACAAGATTGGCCCATCACTGGTTGGTAATTCTGTCCTTCCATGTTTGGAACCCCTGATGAAGCTGCAGATGTTTCTGTTTTAGTTTTAAGCATAACAGTGTTCTTTAGGTATATGGCCTTTACTACAATACAGGTATTGGATCCCTTTTCTGGAAATCTGTTATCAGTAAAGCTCAAAATTGCGGGAAAGACATCTCCCATAGACCAAATTTTAAGCAAATTAATCTATTATTCCTTTTCTCTGTAATAATAAAACAGTACCCCGTACTATTTGGTACTTAAAGGGATACTGTCGCGGGAAAAATTTTTTTTTACAAAATGTATCAGTTAATAGTGCTACTTCAGCAGAATCTGCCATTGAAATCCGTTTTTCAAAAGAGCAAACAGATTTTGAATGTCTAGCAAATGTCTAGCAAAAAGATTTTGAATGTCTAGCAAAACTAGACATTTTGACATTTTCCCAGCAGCCCCCAGTCATGTGACTTGTGCTCTAAAAAACCTCAGGCACACTTTACTGCTGCACTGCAAGTTGGAGTGATGTCATTACCCCTCCCTCCTACAAGCTGCTGTAATGTAAACCGAGCCTTTTCTAGTCAGCCTGTTAGGGTAGGGACACACTGGGCGATTTGGGGAGATTTAGTCACCTGGCGACTAATCGCAGCGACTTTTCTCCCCGAATGCTTCCCTTCGCTCTGAGCCTGGCTAAAATGAAAAATCGCCTGCGCTAATCACACGCGGCGATTCGTTTTCCGAAGTCGCCCGAAGTTGCCTCACGAGGAAACTTCGGGCGACTTCGGAAAACGAATCGCCGCGTGTGATTAGCGCAGGCGATTTTTCATATAAGCCAGGCGCAGAGCGAGGGGAAGCATTCGGGGAAGATTGGTCGAGGAAAGTCGCGGCGATTAGTCGCCAGGCGACTAAATCTCCCCAAATCGCCCAGTGTGTCCCAGCCCTTAATTGAACAATAGGCAGGTATCAAGATAACAGCTCTCACTGACACCACTTCAGAAGGATTCTGCTGAATGGACTGAGAGGAGTTCTGTAGCTGCCTGCTGTTACCAGTGCTTTGCTCCACAGCCTTAGACCCTGGTAATAGTGGGCAGGGAGGAGAAAGGCAGTGTTGGGCTTGGAAATGTTAACAGAGCTATGGTAGTGAAGAGTGCAATTGTGAATTATTTATACCTCTTATAACAAAAGCGCAATGCCAAGACTGATGATAGGGAACAGAAAAGGGGAAAAAAGGACATTCTCGAGAAGCAGGAAAAACTAAGAGGGGTGAAGTGTAGAAAGGGTTAAATAGTTCAGGGTTGCTTTCTATAGTTTATCAATGAAGAGAGAAGGGAGTAGATAGTTATATATAAACACTGCAGGCACGGAGTGAGTCTGTGTGGGGGTGGGATAGCCGAGGGAACACGGTCACAGCTCTATCACCTTATCTTGTAACCAGCCTCAAACAAACAAATGAAGGCAGCAAGGAGTAAAATCTCCCCCCTCCCAACTCTGCAAACGCTATCAAAGGAATGCAGAGAGTAAATGTACCGAAGGGCAGGAGCTGTTTTAGTTTTCTGTATGCAAAGGGCTGCTCGTGGACGCTGGAGAGCAAACAGGAAGTGAAAGCAGTAGCTGCTCTGCATACCATGTGACCGCTCTCCTGGTGACATCACACGCATGAGCAGAGAGGGGAGGGGGAGGACACAGAAGGGGAGGGGGAGTGCACAGATGGATCCTCATGTCGCAGCACGACTTGGCTTTCTACCAGAGGCTGGCTGCCTCCAAGCACACAGGTAATGCCGTGCCTGCTGTTATTGTATCCCTTGATGCATGTATAATGAGCAAATATGGAAGCCCCCATGACAAAATAAAAACTATAATAACTTATGTATTGAAATGTGAATTAACATTTTATTTGCCAGACAGTGTTTATTGAGGTGTACTTTTTAGAAAAAGGCAAAAAAAAAAAAAAGTTTAAAATGATGACAGATTCCCTTTAAGCTGCATACTGTAAATCCATAGTGGTGGCAAAACAATCCAATTGGGTTTACGTTATGGTCTATGAGTAAGTACCCACTATAGGTACGAAACACGTTTGGCTTATGCATGTCCTAATAAAGCCTTTTTAATTTTATAAATACTTTGGCTAGTCCTATACTATTGAAAGGTCTCTCCCCATATTTGAATTTCCTTTAAGTTATGGTGATCAAAATTAAGGAAAGATTTCTTATCCAGGAAAAACCCAGGTCCCAAGCATTCCCAATAAAATATCTTATACCTAAATTAAGATTAAATTAAAATAAAAAGCCAACCTTGTATAAAGTGTCAGCACTGATGTTTGCCTGTCCAGTTGCATTCAGGGCCTTTATTGCAGGTGTTCTACGGTAAAGTGAAAATGATAGACTATTAAAAATTGTGTCAAATAAATAAATGGTCTACAAATATCACAGAAATTAGTCAAATATGACAGAAAATTCCAATTGTTTAAATAGTAGCTGACATTTGTAAATATACATTTCGATACACACTTTGGTTTATTGTTGAAGCTAGTGAAGCCATGTAACAGGAACAACCGTGAAAACAAATTTTAGAAATGCTGAATTTTATGTGCACCAGTGCCATTGACCCTCCACATACTCAGTATGCTCTGGGCAGCTATTGAGAAGCTAAGAATAGGGGTTATCGCAAATCATCGAGCAAATTATTTTATATACATCTCAATAATGACATTGCATAAGGCACAGGAAAAAGCTATTTCCCTAGATAGTAGATATACACACCTTCGGTCATCTGAAGTAGGAGGTGTTAACCAGTGATCATAATTTGTCTCTACATGGAACCATCTGTAAGTAAACATTAAGAAGTGTAACAGGTCTTTATACAGAAATAGTACTGAGAATGTAAAAGCTTATACTGTAGGATGCATAGCTGCCAAAATGTTATCTATATTGAGGGGTTCTGGGGTTGAATTATTCTGGAAACCCACAGAAAAAAAATAAAATTAGCTTTTGCATAAAGTGAGCGCCCATTTGTGTATAACTTGAATTTGTACATCAATATAAAGGGCGTAAAGAGTAAACCGACCCTACTGTGGGAAATCCCGTAGATGATATGTTGTGGAAGGAAAGTGTCCCTTTTAGCCCAGGTGTGTTATGGTATTCCAAAGTGGACTCCCCTGTATAGTGGGAAAGGATGCTGACCTCAGCTAGAAGGCCTCAGTACAGTCTGATACAGTGAGGCCTCAGTAGGAGCCTGAAACACTAAGGGAGCCTTAGTAACAACTGAGTAGAGGTCAGAAAAAAGGAATTATGTGAATGACAGCTAGGATTAAGTGACAGGATAGCTACTGTCATAGCAGTGGATTATATAGGGCATGTTTATACGTATGTTTTAAGAGATTCTACACTACCCTGGGCATTTTTTTTCACTGGAGTCTCTACATTCACCTCAGTGGAGCTTACAGCTGCTCTAACTAGATAGCCTATCTTGCACTGAAGGAGTGCAAGATAGGCTATCTAGTTAGAGCAGCTGTAAGCTCCACTGAGGTGAATGTAGAGACTCCAGTGAAAAAAAATGCCCAGGGTAGTGTAGAATCTCTTAAAACATACGTATAAACATGCCCTATATAATCCACTCCACATAGTAACCACTTGATATGGATAGCATTTATTGAAAACATTGCCTTCACCCCTGACAGGTAAAGGTTTAAATATTATCAATTAATGTTGGGTGTGGAAGAAGGGTAAACTCATCATACAGTAGAACCCCCATTTTACATCCCCTGATTTTAAGTTTCTCCTCATTTTACATTGTTGTTTTGTGGTCCCACCTATATATTATGCATTATACATATCCCTAATTTTACATTTTCCTGGATTTTAGATCATTTTTTTCTGGTCCCCTGAAAAATGTAAAATGGGGGTTCTACTGTATATAACAAAGCCTGGGATGCAGTTGCAATTGAATTTCCCAACTAGTTATTTTGATACCATAAGGAATCCATATCATGTTTCAGGATGTATAGATATTATCCTTACTAATAATCTAAAATATATATATTATGGTCAACTTACTCTCCTCTTAAAGCATCCAGAGGCCAAATATCAGCAGGTCCCGCTCTATTTCTGGTAATAACGACCCCCTCATTTGGCTTGGTGCCACCCATGATATAATAAACTTCTGCAATAATAGGAGTCTTGGATAGTCGTAAAGCAGCAGCCTGGAAATCTGTGGCATCATTCAGAGTCTAATGTAAATAGAAACAAAAATACTATAATAATAATGTTTTTGGAGGCAAAAAGGTAAACCATTTTGACATTTTTCCTGGTCTTCTGTATAAAAAGTAAAGGATATGGCACTGTTCGGTTGCAGTAGAGTGTCACTGAAAGGCTTGGTATAAAGCATAGTTGAAACAGTGGTTGATATACAGCAACGTGTCTGATCTGTTAGGGCAAAACCAGACAATCTTTGTGCTATTTGTACAAATTCTGCAAAAATAGTCTGTTCTGTCAACACTGCAAGTATTGCCAATACATTGTATGACTAAGGGGTATTGGGAAAAAAAACCAACCATCGTATTTCCAAAGGATACTTATATAATTCCTGAGTAGGTAAGCAGAATAAATGAGAAGATGTTTTCTGCAATGTTACAAGCTTATTGGCACTTTATACAAATATACTCACATCCCGCATTAGCCAGCTGACCATAGAATATCTCTTCAAGAAAGCAGAAATTGCATTCTTCCACCAACCACCTCCACGCTCTGTGGACACAGAGAAATTTTTACAACATAGATAAAACAGAATATTATCTAAATATTAATGCCCACAAATGTGATTGTGAAAGTTTTAACATATATGGCATATATTTAGAAGTGCTATTGTCCACCTGCTAGCCTTACTTCTTGGGATGGATACAACAATCATAGAAATCACAAGTGCATGTTATTAAATTGCCACATTAAGAATTCATTAATAATTAGAAGATTTTTAGAGTCTGAGCCAAGTGCTGCAGAGAATTTAAGAAAAAAATTGTTTCCTTCGCAGTTATTATCATTGACTACATGGATTTTTTTCTTATGAATGGCAAATGTGCCGTTTGGCAACAAAAGACTTGCTACTGGATCTTTTTCCAAAAGGCCAGCGTGGCTGTGCATTTAAGAGTGAGTGTTGCAGGGAAAGATTGTGACCAAAGCCTCTGTTTTCAAAGGAATTGTTTAAAAGAAAAAAAATGACTAATGATCATTTTTGTAGATCACAGTGCATCACCCCCACATTACCCTTAGTATTGTTTTGTGCACACTTTGTAGCCAAATATTGCTTCTGGTTGACATTCAGTCTATAGGAAACGGTGTTGGTTCAGGTATAATTTAATCCTAATATCAGGGACTAAAAACCTTGCTGGTGTCACTAGAGTTTTTGAACACAGGGTAAGCGAACATGGTTCCACCACTCAGTTGCATATTGTTCCTGGATGCTTACTGATTGTAAATACTCCTAAAGCTTCTGAGTAAAAGGGGTAAGGGTATACAGTACTACCACCCAGTTTAAAGTTTTTAATGCCCTTAATATTTAGCAGACAGAAGGCAATGTAAAACTCACATACAATGAAGGGCCTGGATTTGGCACGCAAGTTTACATATTCTGGCAAAGTGTGGAACACAGATCCTAACCTGGTGCTGCTGCCAGGATGGTCATTTGTGTGCTGTCATATTTGCCTATGCACATGCAAATTCTCATGTCCAAATCCATTGACAGTACCAGCTGCCTTGTCTCATATAGCCACCCTCCCAAATTACAAATAAGCAATCGAAATGACAAGCTTTACCTCTTGCATCACCAGATATGGTAAATTTGTAAGGGCTTTGCCCAGTCCAAAGTCCAACATAGCCCAAAAATGTGGTTCCTGTGTATACAATCTGAAATTACAAGAGATACACGTTATAAAAATGGTAGTGTCAAACAGTATACCAGCAGCAACAGTATCATATGAACAACTGTACTCAGTAAAAATGATGGTTACAATTTGAATACATTTAACATTTTTGTGGTTATGTTAAAGATTTTATTGAAAAGGTTAAAACATTCACCATTCCCTTAAAGATACAAACAGTGCCTAATTATAAAAATGTGCTACATAGGGACCATGATATCCACATTCATGCCAAATAGCTGAAGCAGAATTTTTTTTTATTGAAAACAAAGAACAAGCCTTAGTTTTTTTCATGCTAAAGATACCTAATCACAGGCCTGTGACATGTGGCCATATTTTTTGTTAATATAGGAATATGTTCCCCTGCTAAAGGACTGGGGCGGGAGGACCTGGACCACTTGTTCTTGGTTATTTCCTTGTGTTACATAGGGGTCACTCTGTCCCATCTGAAACATGATGATTATAATTAGGGATGCACCAAATCCACTTTTTTGGATTTGGCCGAACCCCCGAATCCTTCGCAAAAGATTCCACCATTTACTGAACCAAACCGAATTTGCATATGCAAATTAAGGGGAAAACACTTTTTACTTCCTGGTTTTGTGACAAAAAATCACGTGATTTCCCTCCCTGCCCCTAATTAGCATATGCAAATTAGGATTCGGATTCGTGTTGGCAGAAGGATTCGTCCTAATCCAAATCTTGCTAAAAAAAAAATCCTGTCTGAATCCCCAACCGAATATTGGATTTGGTGCATCCCTAATTATATTAAACTATAAGGAACACTTTTCCTGAGTTCAGCGGCAGCACTGATCTCCCAACACCCCACCGAAAATTAGCCCCGAAAGCCTTGAAAATTAGTCAGTGTTATATTACAATTACCACAATTCAAATGAAAGCGTGCTTATGGATTAAGAAATCTTGCACTGCACAACAAACCTCTCCCCCTACAAAAAATAGAGAACAGGATAATCTAAAAATGTTAAAGAATTCAATGTATTATAACAGATGAAATGTGAAAGGTTCTAAAAGGGGTGGTTCAACATTACTGCTTGACAGTGGTATACAAAAGCACATGTGAAGGCAGTTTGAATATATGTTTTTATAACACAAGGTCATGGCTGGCATGCTTGGACAGATAATATGATCTACCAGTGACTCTGGTTTTGATACTGATCTCAAATAAAATAGCTCAGGACAATGGCATGAAAGAGCAAATTAAAGTAATTACAATCTATCTGATGCATTCCGCCAAAAAAACAAGAAATGAAAAAAGAAAGAAAAAGAAATTTATTAGATTTGACCACTTCCTCTATTTTCAGTTCACTTTTAGCCCTTATTTATTCTCATGTTTTCCTACCATGAGACAGCTTCTACTGCCCACATGTGTAATTGCAAAATGCTAATTTTTTATACAGATTACAAAATATAGGTCAACTGTTTCCTCTGTTTTATGTTACAAAATGTAAGAAATATACTTTTTGCATAATTATATATATATATATATATATATATATATATATGGAGCTGCTTTTCATCAGCAGAGTGCAGGAATCTTATTATGGTCACACACAGGCCAATAAAAGGTGCCGTCAGACCAAATTATGGGGCCCTCTCAAGAGCTTCCCCGACCGATAGGTGTTGATTGGGCAGGTTTAAATATCCCGTCGGATCAAGGACCGCATCAGTTCCTTAAAGGGGTTGTTCACCTTCCAATACTTTTTTCAGTTGAGTTGGTTTCAGATTGTTCAGCAGAAATAAAGACTTTTCCCAATTACTTTATATTGTCTATGTGTGACTGTTTTTCTAATATTAAAGCGTAAAATGTAATTTTTCACATTATTTAGTCTTTCTAAAGCAGCTCTGGAAGGGGAAGCCACCGACCCTGTAAACTGTTCTTAATTGATACATTTCTTATCTTTGTCCCTGCTCAGCTGAATCCCTGAGTTTCTAAAGGCAACTGTTAGAATTGATACAATAGTTGCCCACAGATGCTGCTGAGAAATGTATCAACTAAATGTTGCAAAATTGTAATAGTTTAGAGTCTGCACCTGAATTACTGAACAGCCCAATATTGCCCACTCAATTCAGTTGAGACTTTGTGGCAGTTTGAAAACTAAGGTGTGCAAGCATCATCTGGCTAACCTGGAACAAATCTGCCTAAAAAACTGGGCCACAATAACTTGTGATCAGAATGCAAATCTATTATTTAATTACCTGAAGAGATATAAACATGCTATTGCTGCAAATCTGCAAATCACAATCATTTTTTTTCTACTCTACCTGGCCATTCCTGATAAAATCCAAATCCATTGTCAATTTCCTTAAGAGGTCTGGAAAAAAGTAGTCCAGATTTCTTCCATGATGAATATTTCCTTTTGTATCTTGAGCTATTATGCTAGTGCAAAAGCTGTTTAAAAAAGCAAACAAAAAACTAACATTTGGAAACATTATCTTATGTTAATAAGTAACAAATATATAATTTATGAACAAATACTGTATCTTCAACTCTGTATAGATGATAAATTATATGATATCCAAGTACACAGGTGAATATAGTTCTGTAAATAATTATTGTTAAAAAAAGCTATGGTGCCAAGCAGTTGCAGGTTTACCTTTATGCACACAGAGTAACACAGAGTAACCATGTCTATGACTATCAGCCAGTTGCTGGAAATTGGTAGCTGTTATATTTTTATAAGAAGTAAAGTGGCCGGAGCTTTTATTACCAGGCCCACTGGCCAAGTCCAACCCTGGGTGTGACTATTGCTAGAGGCAAAAAATGTACATGTGCTGGTAAATTTGGAAAGCAGAACCTACAAAGAAAAGTGGCTTGTGTGATTTGCAGATCACGAAGGAGTGTAAAGGTGGCCATACACGGGCCGATAAAAGCTGCCGACAGCTTATTGGGCCGTGTATGGGGCCCCCCGACGGGCTTCACTGATTGAGATCTGGCCAAAAGTCGGCCAGATCTCGATCGGATGGGACAAAAAATCCCGTCGGATCGCTGCCGCATCTATTCGTTGATGCGGTCCCGCGATCCGACCACCCGTTAGGCATCGTTAGGATCAGCCCGATATTGCCCACCTCAAGCAATATGAAAATTGATCATTAGTTTGGGCTCCCTGCAACCACAGGTCTCTAGAGGTTGTGTGTGCATACATCCACCTTGCTTAGATAAAGTCTTGATAAAGGGCAGTACAAGGCCTGAAACATTGCTTGTATATGACCAAAATAAATCACTTTTTTCACCTTTGCAACCAAAGAGTGCTGCAGCATTGCTTCTTTCCCTGCAACCACAGGGTCTATTTCCGTGCACTCAGTTCTAACACTGCAATGTATATGTAAAATTGTAAAAATATTATGGTCAATAATATCCCATTTTGCTTGGCAGGGAAATGAGACGAAATCAAAATCACACCCCTTAGTACTCTTTTTCAAAGCACTTGTGTCAGAGGCTTATCTGCACTCTGCACCATTTTGGAGCTCAGAGACCAACAGGCACTCTGCAGGGCACAAATATGCCAAAAGAAAAATAGTTTGCAATGGTTTGCACCTGCTTTTTGCAGTTTGCATCTTGCCCTGTAATTGGTAACTGATACCCATAGTCTCACTAACATTTTTTAAAATAACCATGTATGATGAAAACTTACGCAGTAGCTTCATAGCAAAGATTTAGAAGGACAACATCTCCAGCGCTTACACCGAGCGTCTTGGCTATTCCTCGGATCTCCCCAGCATATGGTTCATTCATGTAAAGTCCCAGGTCTACCTCTGCCAATGGCCTAATGATGGCATGGACCCATTTAGGTACAACAGAGCTAAAAATAGTATAAATGGAAACAGTTTTGAGTTACAACATTATAAAATGTGTAACAATGTACAGTACATACTTTTGTAGACAATTTTGTCTATTAGAGAAAAATACCCATGCTGGACAATCTTTATAGTATCTTCATTGGATGGCCATGGGGATATTATGTGGTTGTCCTCACTAGGGCTGTATTTATGTTAGTCTACTAGGCTCCTTCTCTTTTGGTTTCTTGTAAGAGGGCTATAAAACTAATGGGGTTGCAAACCTGTCTCCTGAATTAATATTGTGATTGTTGAATGTTAACCAGTTTACATGCAGCAATCTGGCATTATTGCTAGAAGATGCCAACTTCTGCATTTCACAACAATTACTAGTGATGGGCGAATTTGCGCCTTTTCGCATCGCTGGAAAATTCGTGAATTACCCGTGAAATTAACGAAACGGCAAAAAATTCGCGAAACGGCGCCGGCGTCTCGTTTTTGACGCCGGCGAATTTTTTCAGGCGAATTTTCGCGGGCGTTTTGTGAATTTATTCGCTGACAGCGAATCGCGCAAATTCGCCACGAATTCGCGCCTGGCGAATAAACTCGCCCATCACTAACAATTACGCCAGATCGCCAGACAGCCAGTCAGCAATGTCTGTATAATATAAATATACAGGTATGGGACCTGTAATCCAGAATGCACAGGACCTGGGGATTTCCTGATAACAGATCTTTCCGTAATTTGGATCTTCATATCTTAAGTCTACTAGAAAATCATGTAAACATTAAATAAACCCAATAGGCTGGTTTTGCTTCCAATAAGGATTAATTAAATCTTAGTTGGATCAAGTACAAGGTACTGATTTATTATTACTGGATTATTATTACTGGATTATTTGCAAAAAATGGAATCTATGGGAGACGTCAATTCCGTAATTCGAAATTTTCTGGATAACGGATCCCATACCTGTATAGTGAATAAAGTACCCCCTCCTGTATAATATAAGTATATTATAATTTACCAAGGAGTTCCATGACCATATAACAACACGAGGTCGAAGGTGACTTCTAATATCCTTATATTTTGCAACAGGGGATACTTTATTTATTACACTCATAGGATAGATACAAACATTTCATAACACAGTATTTAAACCCAAATGCACCTACCCATATGTGCACCTCTAATTGCACTTCCAATCAAACAATTAACTAATACAAGAACACTTCTCTTCTATTTTGGTTTTCTTTTAAAATACTCTTGTTTCTCCAAACTGTTAGCCCTGTTTAAGCCTTCTAATTTTGTATGTCCCTGGCTTTTATAAAAATAGAACTGGAAGAATTGCAGCCTTGCCAGCAACCCTTCATTTGTGGGTAACTGCCTAGATTCTACAATAAACTTTTACAGTGTAGATATTGCCCTGTAGAAAACACAATTCTGTATGATAATATGAGGTACAGTGGCACTTTAAAGTATCTTTCACAATGCCAACAGGATCAGCTTGATCGTTTACCTCATATTGTTTATATTGCATCTGTGCTAAAATGCATATCATGAAATGCTATACATACACTATGGTACTGTTTAAAGGGGCAGTATACCACCCTGTTCAACAGGAGTTTAATTAATAGGGCTTGTGTTGAAAATATTTTGCTTTTTGTTTTAATCATGGGGAAACTATGGTGTTTATTTCTTGAGCTAAACAAGACCAACGGTTATATTAAAGGTACTCGATGGTTGGTGCTTGTGAAGTAGATAGATTTCTTAAGACTGCAGATTTTAGTCTGTTCACAGGCATACTCATCTGTTAGTAAGGAGAGCCCTGTTTTATTTTATTTAACCTAACATTTCTCTAAACATGATCTTTGTTTCATTGGAGACAGAGCCTTATATAGCTATATATTTGGATATGTGTAAGAGCTGCCCTACTGCCTTTTTTAAAAAAAATCAGGTACACCAAAAATGAAAAATAGTGCCCTTTGTGGCCAACTCATTTCCATCTGCATATGCTAAGACATGCATCTACATGCTACGGACAGGTTAAAATACATTATATATATATATATATATATATATATATATATATATATATTGTATGTATGTACAACTTTATGTAAGTGCTGTAGAATATGTCAGCACTATATACAAAAACATTCATAGTCATGTTTATAGCACTATTTGCTGTATTTATAAAATCAACACATGTATCCCTTTGAAATTGATAGCAAAGTAGGTGTTAAGAAATACCCTAACATGTTGTTTACATTTGCAAGAATGTATTTACATCTGAAGGCATCTGATACCAGTTATACAAATATCTTTATATTGTCAGGTCAGGATTGTACTGGCAGCAACAGAGCTGTGAATGTTAAAACTTCAGCCTGAGTTGTTTTGTGCTGTAACTATACAGGTTATACAGGTTATATAAGAGTGCCCTGGGATGGTATGAATAAAACAGCAATATATAATGAATACAATTATTGCAGAGTAGCAATGTACAATACCAATAATACAAGGTCTAGAACAGAACACAGACTGGTTTCTGTCATGAGCCAATGGATATGTGACTTACTCAAAGAAATGATCCAAAATCTCTCTCAAGAGGGAGAAGTTGTAATGCTTTAGTACTGGCTCCCAGCGCTCCTCCGGGGGATCATCCAAGCTGATATTATAGCGAGGGGCTGGGATGTCCTGAGTGTATGATGAGGAAAGAGAAATGGACCCCAGGATAAGCAGCAAGCAGAGCAGTGCCATTGAACGCTCAGAAAATGAGCTCAGCACAAGAAAATGGAAGAGAGCTGCTTAGAGAAGTCTCCACAGCACAGACTACTTGTGTTTACATAACCAGAGTCCAAGCAACAATGCAGCACAGGGCTGAAAGGAGGAGGGACACAGACAGGGAAGAAGTAGGGAAGGGGTGGAGCAGAGAGAAATGTGACACTGTACTAGTGCATAATAAGAACACTGTTATGCTCAGATAGGCAATTCCTTGCAAATGCTGCAACAGAGACAGGGGCATGTCTGCAGATTGATCCTTCAAACTAACTATAATAGAGTGAAAAAACAATACACCAAAAGAGACTTTCAGCACGTTTGCTTTAAAGGGTTGATTCATGTTCAGGTTAACTTAGTATGTTATAGATTGGACTATTTTTAACAACTTTTCTATTTGTCTTCATTTTTTCTTTATAGTTTTTGAATTATTTGCCTTGCTTCTGACTCTTCCAGCTTTCAAACTGCGAGGCTACAATTTTATTGTTATTTTTTTGTATCTCTCTGTTTACGCCCTCCTCTTTTCATACTCTCTCTTTCAAACCACTGTCTGGTTGCTAAGTTAAATTGAACCCTAGCAACCAGATAGTTGCTGAAATTCCAAACTGGAGAGCTTCTGAACAAAAACCTAAAGCATTAGCTGTGCCTGTGCAACTACATTAGGTGTATCATCCCACAAATACCAGTAGGGAAAGCATCCTACACGTGAAGGTTCAGGAAAGGGTACTAAACTGCTCACATACCAAGGAGATCCATCCTGCAATCTCTACGTTACTGACTTGTAGTAGAGTGAAGTGCTACATGCTCACCAACTGGGTCTGATTAGAATCAGGTGGGTAATTAGTAGCATCTAAAACACTGGCTGGTCAGTCTTAGGGCTCTTACATACCATCGTTTTAAGCTGCGCTCCCCTGTGTTCCAGTTTCATGCGTTCAGCCGCAGGGGAGCGCAGGAGTAGACGCACTGAATTCTTTTCAATGGGGCTGTACTCACTCAGACGCATGTAAGCGCGAACGCAGGAAAAATGCAACATGCTGCATAATGGCTCAAAGTGGCGAAGTGGCAAGTGTTCTTATTATGCACTAGTACAGTGGAACAAGAAGGCCTAGAAAATAAATTCTTGCCATGAACATACAGTAGCTCTGTACTGGCAATCTGTGGATTCTGGCAGATGCCAGAGGGACTGTTGTAAGATGCAATAGACACTATTGATTGGGCATGTGAGGGCTGTGTGGGCCTCTGTATACATGTAATGCCAGGGCCTCAGTTGAATCCCACACCTACTCAAAACTGTTATTGCTTCCTACTTGGCTCTAGAGAGCAGCTCCATTTATAGGCCAAACTTTTAACCATGTGACCAGCCTAAGAAGGTCTCACTACAGCTGCGCCAGCTGACCGAGTCTACAAATCTACCCTGAACAAAGAAAATTGAGTGAAGGCTGCGCTGTTGCACAAATAGTCGGGTCGGGGAAAGCAGCACCAAAAAATAGTGGATCCACACTTCCACTGTGAGTAATAGAAGTCAGCAAGAGAGGTGCGCTATTAACCTTATAAATCCTTAAATACAGGCACCTAAAATGAAAAGAAACTACACATGGAGTAGTACGTTCGGCTCTTTCTAGAAATAACTTTGATGTTAGAACTACTCACAATCGTGATCCTCAAACAAGAGCGTGTAGAGTGTTCTTTTTTTAGCAGGGTATATACGATGTTGAAGCGTGCGATGTTTCTGAAGGAAAGAGACGCTACAGATGGTGAAGAATCGTTAGAGATCCGACTTAGACCCTGCGGGTCCTAAGGACTTACCGGACTGCCATCAGAAGAGAGCGTTGGAAGACTCGCAAAGAGATCGCTCGATGCCGACGTGTTTCCCAGGCGCTGTTTGGACACCGTTCCCTGAGTTCAGGCAGCCTCGCTCACCCGCTGCGCGTTCGCAAACACTGCTGTTTCTCGTTCCACAGTCAGTCAGCTCGCCTCCGGTGCCGTGCAAAGGTTAAATAAGTGATTCGGAAGGGGATTAATTCTATAGCAAACTTTTATTTCATTTAATACAAAGGCCCAACGCGTTTCATATCCTACGATACTTCCTCAGGGGCATCACGTGTGTAACATCACGTCCAAGATTATATAGGGTAGATCATTTCATTAGCCTAATTGGTGATTGGCTACAAGGTTTCGTTTCCACAATTAACACTTTCGTTTAAGAATACATCCATTATAATAAATTACATTAAAATAATTAATTTAAACATACTTAAATAGTAATAAAACATTATTAAGTTAAAAAGCACTTCAAATCAATTTCTATATTTAAACCTTTGGGAGCGAGTGTTTTAAGTTTATGTATCCAGTATGTTTCTTCTCTCGATATTATTTGTATAATATCACTTCCTCGCCAGTGATTTTTCTTTTGTACTATTCCCATGAATTTTAAAAGTGAGGGGTCTGAGTTGTGATGAGTTTTAAAATGGGCTGAGACACTATGTGTCAATAGTCCCTTTCTTATATTATTCATATGCTCCCTTATTCTGATCTTCAGAGTTCTATTTGTACGTCCAATATATTGGAGATTACAGGGACATTCTAATAAATAAATTACGTTGTTGCTATTGCATGTTAACAGCGACTTAATAGTAAATTCTTCTTTTGTTACTTTTGAATCAAATGTTTTATAATTTCTATCATTGTTTGTACTTGTTTTACAGCCTTTACAGGTTCTGCATGTGAAAAATCCGTTTATTTTTTCTTTAGAGAAATAGTTACTTATTGATTTTTGATCTACAGGAGGTAGACAACTTGGTGCTAACAGTTGTTTAATTATTTGTGGTTTTTTGTATAGAATATATGGTTTTTCAGGTAAGACATCTTTTAGATCTTTGTCTTTTTTCAGAATATGCCAATGTTTTTTTATAATTGCTTCTAATTTTTTGTTTGAATTATTATAAGTTGTAATGAATGAAATAGGGTTACTTAATTTAGTTTTTCTTTCGGTGTTATTAATTAATCCAATTCTACACAAATCTACCCTAATCGTACTTCGTCCTACATGTTTCAAATTTCATCCATAAGGTTAGGGCTCATTCTACATTGTAGCCATGGACGGATTTTCACTGAGGCAAGGGGAGGCTAAGCCTCCCCAAACCTGTTTGACAAGTAAAACTTAAAATAACACCTGCTCCGTTGCTGACTTCCACTGGCCCTTTAAACAGCAGTAGACAGTTCCTGTCCTACCTCTAGACTCTAATGCTGTAGAAACAAGCTGCACTTTGATTGGCTATTACTGTTTGCAGCTTGTCCAATGAAAGCACAGCTGTCTATACAGACATACAAATGACCAACCAGCTACAGAAGTAGGCGGGGTTCAGAAACTCTACAGACAGGAAGCACCAGCCAATGTAAAGACTGATGAGAGGTACACTGTTTACTCCAGTGATCCCCAACCAAGTAGCTTGTGAGCAACATGTTGCTCTCCAACCCCTTGAATGTTGCTCTCAGTGTCCTCAAACCAGGTGCTTATTTTTGAATTCCAGGCTTGGAAGCTAATTTTAATTTAATAAAAACTAAGTATAGTGCCAAACAGAGCCTCCTGTTGGCTGCCAACCCACATAGGGGCTACCAAATAGCCAATCACAGCCTTTATTTGGCATACCAATGGACTTTTTCATGCTTTTGTTGCTCCCCAACTCTTGTTACATTTGAATGTGGCTCACAGGTACAAAAAAAGGATGGGGACCCCTGGTTTACTCCACAGTAAGAGAATATTTGCAGTGATTACAAAATAAATTCTGAGGGCACCTGCAGCAGCTGCTGTTCCAGTCCCTTTCACCCTTGTGCTGGTCATGGATTAACCCTTTCCTCTTCTATAGTTTTTTTTTTACTTTCATTGTTTTGTTTAAATATTAGTTCATGTGGAGCCCCCATACAAATATATTGTCCTGAGGTTGGGCAGACAATCACTTTCACTTTCCATTCAGCACTTCCTAGATGTCACTGCTCTCCTCACATTCCCCTGTTCTTTTCACCATTTAATTGTGTAGCCAGCACATGGGGATGGACATCAGGTCCCCCATTCTAGTGCACAAACAAGATTCTGAGCAAGGCTTGCCTTAATAACAGTGTCCACAAAATGGCTCCTGCCTGCTTGCTATAATTTTGAATTCCCAGACGGAAGGAAACAAGATTCAAACAATATATATAGTGGAATTAAATTTCATTTTGCTTGGCTGATGTGATAAAATAGGATTTTGAATCATTTTTTGGGTGACGGGTCCCCTTTAAAGTTAGAAAAAAGACATAATATTGTGGCAAATATCTAAATCATAATGGAGGGAACATCAATAGACAACCCTACAACATGTTTTATGCTATTGTATTGGGAGTATCTACCAGCTTATTACCTGTGTGACTGCGTGCTTTGCAGGTCTTTAGCCATCAAGGCTGACCAAACTCTATTTTGCTTCCCCATAATTGAAGCAGGGCATTTTATTATACCCAGTCCATGTCATAGGTTGAGGGAAGAGGAAGAAAGCAAAGTTTCCTAAACACTGTTCTGGACCTGCTGATTCCTTTAAGGATATCCACATTCACGGTCGGACTAATTCACTGGGACACCGGGAGAAATCCAGATCCAGCAGGATCTGCAGGCAAGCGGACCATTTCCATATTGTGTGAATACCAGCACAACTAGGGGTACTTGGCACAGTGAAGGAATGTATGCGCAAAGCGGGAGTGCAGGTTAACAATGGAAGTGGGGGCTTCTGTGATGAGGTGGCCTCGGGAGCAGGGAGAGGACCCAGTGGACCCAGAAACCCCATTCTGACACTAACATAATCTGAATGGAAATGGAATCTAAATGGAAATTACCTCTTACTGCAGCTTTGTGATGCGAGGATATTTCTGGTTTGTATTTGCTGAAAAAAAGATCCTTTGACTGTGTATAGTAGTTTTTCTCTTTTTGTCAGAGTGGGTCGAGGTGTCTATATCAGTATTACAAAAGGTTATGAAAAGAGCCTTTTTGCCACCCCTACACACTACCACTTGAAAGAAGATTCACACCTTACCTCATGGTAGGAGTGACCCTTTATCTGCTTCTGTATAAGGGGGCTGCTATATTTGTGCAGCAGGAGTCCGTTAACATTAGAAACTCTAACTGACAGGTTAAGAAGAGACTTACTTATAAAAGCAGAACTATCAGCTGCTCAGTGAACTGTAATTGAAAGGTTCTGAAGTGGATTGCCTAGGAACAACAACAGGTCAGTTGAGAAGGGTAGGCCAAACAAATGGTGGAAAGCTGTATGTACGTACCCAACCTCACTAGCACTCTTGTGGATAAATGTAAGCAATTGCACCAGCAATGCAACACACTTTCCTGAAGAATAGAGGCTGTTAGTGCAAAGGTAGAACTATCTTTATATTAATAATGTTTTTCACTATGTGATGTTGAACTTCCAGGTGTCTGAACACTTTTGAGCCATATAGAATAGCTGCATTAGTTACCTTGATAAAGACATCATATGACCCTATATCCACAACAAAGCAATGATGTAAAACAAAACAATTATGTGTTACTGTTTTATAATAAAATATTGACATTTATTCATGATATAACAGGGACTGCAATCTATAGTCATGTTGTTCATTCAGAACACAGGGTATATGTACCTTCAGTAAGTACTCAGCAATTTAGAGAAGAAATAACATGCACTTTATGGAGGCTGGGTTAATTATTTTTCTTAATTGCTTTTCCTTGACTGTTGAACAGTTATATTATATTATATTCAACCTCGTCTTTCAGGAGAAAAACTACTAAAGATCATTTGCTAGGATTAGTCCTCCTGTATGCACAAGTTACTTGATGTACAATATGCAGCTTTCTGACTGTCCTGGAAAACCTTGCACATGATGACAAAGAAGATATTGGAGATATCTGAATTATCTCTGCTCTCCCTCTAAACCTTGACCCTAATAAAATGAAAAATAGGGAATCCTTTTGTTTTTACCCACATTATATTAACTTTAAACCCATTTTACTTATGCACTGTTGAACAACTTGTTTTTTCACTCTAGCTTTCAGGATCTATCCATGATGTATGATGTATAAGCACCATAGCCTCTTAGATCTTTTACCAGCATTTTGTGATGGTCTATGTGCTCCCTCATTGATTATCTAATTATTGATAATGCATGTTCAAGATGCAACAGAATTGTGGGAACACAGCTCTGTCCATTAATTAGTTAATGTAACCTAGCTTATTTGTACATGTGTGAGCACAGTGCCTGATAAAAGAGGAAGACATACACATACAACTAGAAAAGTCTATTTTTTTCATTTAAAGACTTTATTGATATGAAACTTTGTATTACATATGGGCTGTTTAATGTGATATATTAGCCTGAGCAGAAAGCATGCAACCGTGGCAAATGACACTGTACTATTAATTTATTTGTTGATAGCACTGTATTATATTCAATGTCATTGACAGCCTTAAGGTAAATAACACCCTGTTCAAAATAGTGCAGGAGTCAATCTGAAAAATAATATATATATAGTGCTGTCTAAAGTATCTTAACTTCAAAATTAAACAGGCAGGAGGGGCTGGGGAGTGGTAGTATCATACTGAATGGTATTGTTCTTACGTAACTGACAAAAAGGCAAGGTTTTGGTCACCCCAGGTGGAGTAAACCCAAGCTAGGCTTAATAGACACTATCATAATTTCTATTATAGCAATGGACAACCAGTTAATGACAAAAACTAGGCCACACCCCATGATGTATGATGTATAAGCACCATAGCCTCTTAGATCTTTTACCAGCATTTTGTGATGGTCTATGTGCTCCCTCATTGATTATCTAATTATTGATAATGCATGTTCAAGATGCAACAGAATTGTGGGAACACAGCTCTGTCCATTAATTAGTTAATGTAACCTAGCTTATTTGTACATGTGTGAGCACAGTGCCTGATAAAAGAGGAAGACATACACATACAACTAGAAAAGTCTATTTTTTTCATTTAAAGACTTTATTGATATGAAACTTTGTATTACATATGGGCTGTTTAATGTGATATATTGTATATAGACATACAGTGTGCACAGGTCTAGTTTGGTCCAGCTGTTTTTCATGGCAGCTTCTCTTGTATTTCTACTAATTGTACAATTCTGCTGGTTTGTTTTAGCTCCTGCAAAAAGAACAAATAAAAAAGCGGTATAGACTGATGAATAACACCTTTTTATCGTGAGCCGATGATATTGAGCCTCAGGGGCCCATTTACTAAGGGTGGAACGGAATTCTAAGTGAATTTTCGTATTCAAAAGTTCGAGTTTCAAAGGAATTTTTTGGGTACTTCGATCATTGAATAAGCCAAAATTCGATTTGAATTGAAAAAACTTTGAATATTCGACCATTCAAAAATCAAAGTACTGTCTCTTTAAAAAACTTCAACTTTGACACTTCGCCACCTTAAACCTGCTGAATTGCAATGTTAGCCTAAGGGGACCTCCTAGAACCTATAGCCAGTATTTGGCTAAGTTTTTAGAAGTCAAAGTTTTTTTTGTGAAAATCGTTCGATCGTTCGATTAATTAGTTCGAATCATTCTAACGATTGAATTTGATCAAAAACTGCTAAATTTAATTTTAAAAAAACTTCAACTATCGAATTTTTACAATTCGATGGTCGAATTTCGAAGTTTTACCACTTCGAAATTCGACCCTTAGTAAATGTGTCCCTAAATGTTGTTTGAGAGGATGAGTACTGGATATAAAAATCAAACATAGAATATGCTTTCCCCCCA
Source organism: Xenopus laevis (assembly GCF_017654675.1). NCBI lineage: Eukaryota > Metazoa > Chordata > Amphibia > Anura > Pipidae > Xenopus > Xenopus laevis. The sequence goes on along the minus strand of NC_054371.1, from coordinate 86,789,516 downwards.
CTCAGATGCTACATTCTCCTTTCAGCTATCTTTTCTTTGCTCTCCAGTAAGCTTGGCAGTGACAGTGCTGGATTTGTAACATGTCTATATCACCAGTATTAGCTGAAAACCCTTATTTACAAGAATGGCAACAGTGGGTTTCTTTTACTGTAAACTTTTAATAAATAAATTAGTTGATATGAATTTTCATTCCTACTTTCAAAAATATTATTAAAGGGGTTGTTAACCTTCCAAAAACTTTTTTCAGTTTAGTTGTTTTGCGATTGTTCACCATAAACACATACTTTTTTTAATTGCTTTCCATCTTTTATTTTTTACTGGTTTCCCACAATTTAAGTTTAAAGTTTAATGTTTCAGTCTGGCAGCTCAGTGATTCAGGCGCATAATGAACTGTTAAAATTTGCCGCATTTAGTTGATACATTTCATTGATACATTTCTCAGCAGCATCTGTGTAATATTAACAACTATTTTACCGATTCTAACAGCTCCTAACAAAGGGTTCAGCAGGGACAAAGATAACAAATGTATCAACTTAATATATCATTTTAAAACAGTTAAAGATTTGGTGACCCCCCAGTGCTGCTTTAGATGGTGAAACTTTACACTTCAATATTAGAAAAACAGTCACAAATACAAAATAGAAAGCAATTGGAAAAAGTCTTTATTTCCGGTGAACAATCTGAAAACAACTGAGATAAAAAAAGTTTAGAGAACAACCACTTTAAATCTGTGTTAATTTCAGGGAAATTAATTGAGCCACAGAATCCAATTTGTAACAAAAATGGTTTAAAATCAGTTTTTTTGCCATGTAACTATTATTTTTTTTTATTTTAGAAAAAAATGCCACTGTATTAGTTTGGGTCATGATGGCCCACTCTAAATAGCATAATCACCTATTTCTGGGTTCCAATTTATAGATTAGGAACTATGACAAAGACAAGCTCACAAAAATATCTGATGAAATGGAATCCCATTCACAAAGTACATTTTTGTTGGAGAACATACTAGTTAACTAGTTAAAACCTAATTTTGAATTCCATTAATGAAATTTGGTCTTATAAATATAATTTTAGTACAGATATATTTATTTATATTTACCTTTATTTTATTATCAGTCATTCTCAGTATCTGCCAGAGCATAACCTGAATGTGAATAAAATTAAATCCAATAACAATAAGACTGTAAGCATTGCATTGCAAAAAAAAAAAAAAACTGGACACTATAGTATTGCTTTCTTTCAATTGGTATGTGCTGTAAAAATTTCCCATGGTTATAATTAGATGCGGGATAAACAAATTGTATTAAAAAAGAAATTAGCAGTGGAAAAATGGCATGCTAGTGATCACAACACATGTACTGTATACAGTCATCATCAGCACCTATCCTGTGGTAAATGCCGCCTGAGACAGCTCCAGTAATGCTGTCCCCCCAGCACATTTCTGGGTGGGGAGGCAGCAACGCTAGGGCAGAGCCGCTCTCTCACCCTAGTGAAGCCGAATTTCTGGTTTAAAAAACGGAAATTCGGCTCTTAAAGGCACCAGGAGCAGCTTTTTGCCACCCCTGGAAACTGAGCTAGCGCTGCCGCCTGAGGCGAGCGCCTCAGCTCGCCTCATTGGCAGATCGCCCCTGGTCATCATGCAAATTTCTTGCCTAAAAAGAAAAGGCAAAATTCATAGTTTAAAATATATGCCAGACCATATTTAAAAGTAAATGTGCACCATCCCATATCTCTAATTGTTAATAGAAACTGATTGTCATCCAGCAATGGATAAAACAAATCCGGAATTATGCCAATTTCTTTACTAGAGCAATAATAGAGATTCTAAACATTCACATTAAACAGGGGTCTGGTCCCTTGTAGCTGTTCTAAAAATACTTGATAATAATAATAATACTAAATAATAATCAATATATGGCAATACTGGCCTTCAGTTAAACTTTATACTTTGTAGCACTGGGCCATCCATATCCCTACAGCCCTCTATTCACTACCAGAAGCTTTACTTATTTCTCTGTAGATGAGCACAGACGGGCATGATCTTGCACCCAACAGTGTTTCAGGGACTGCATCAGAGCGTGTCCAGGGGGGCCGCACTACTAGTGCAAAGAGCGCTATTGTGCTTGCTGCACTAGCAGAGCCGAATTTCCATGTTAAAGAATTCAGCTCTTAAAGTTATCAGAGGCAGCTTTTTTTTAGTTGCTTTAGTAGCATATTAACTAAGCATTGTGCCCAAGCCCTTTAGGTATTTATGAAGTTAAATTGCAACTCACAGACATTTGATGAAAGTGACTCACAAATCTTAAAGGAACAGTAACATCAACAAATGAAAGTGTTTTCAAGTAATGAGTAAATAATGTAGAGTTGCCCTGCACTGGCAAAACTGGTATGTTTGCTTCAGAAACACTACTATAGTTTATATAAACAAGCTGCTGTGTAGCCATGGGGCAGCCATTCAAGCACAGGACACATAGTAGATAACAGATAAGTTACATAGAATCCCATTGTATAGTATAGTGTTTATCTGTTATCTGTTGTGTAACCTGTGCCTTTTCTCCTTTTTCAGCCTTAAACGGCTGCTCCCACAAACACAGCAGCTTCTTTATATAAAAAAGTATAGTATCTGAAGTAAACACACCCATTTTACCAGTGCAGGGCAACAGTACATTACATTTTCATTACATTAAATATATTAATTTTTTGGTGTTACTGTTCCTTTAAGAACATGTTCATTTAAATACATACAGAAAAATCCCAATGAATGTTGGGATTTATAGATCTTACATTACAGCAATTGTCTTTTCTACTTACTATCCTGGGTATTGTTTTCGGTTGTTCTTGGTATCTGCCATAACCCACTCTGAAAGTAAAAACAAGATTGCATTTTGCATAATATAGTAATCACACTAAAAAGCCAGCTTCATTTACACTGTGCGTGATCTGACTGTCACATAGAAATATTTGGGAGAGGTGTTGTATAGGCAGGGGCAATCCTGGCCCCTCCGCTGCCTGAGGCAGCAGCAGTTGCTGCTGCCCCCCCCCCTCCCCTGGAAATTCACTCTTAAAGTACCAGGAGCAGCATTTTTTCTGCCCCTGGTACCTAGTGGGGCGCTGCCGCCTGAGGCGACAGCCTCAACTCGCCTCATTGGCGAAGCACCCCTGTGTATAGGGCAAGAAATGATGGTGATGGGAATGTCTCAGAGAAGCAGAAGTCAGTATATCTGAGCTGTGGTTTGTCTGCTGCCATCATATCCACTTTCAGGAGAACTAAACCTTTACAAATGAATATGGATAAAAATGCCATATTTTATATACTGAACTCATTGGACCAGCCTAAAGGTTCAGTTTCTGAATAGCAGCAATGATCCAGGACTTGAATCTTGTCACAAGGGGTCGCCATCTTGGAAAGTGCCTGCGACACTCACATGATCAGTGGGCTCCGAGCAGCTGTTGAGAAGCTAAGTTTAGGGGTTGTTGCAAATTTACAAACAGAACATGAGGTTTGTTTGTATTATAAGCTCATGCTACAAGGTTTATTATTACATTCTGATGCTAATTGCACTGGTTTCTGAGCTGATGTAGTAATTATCTGTATTAAGTTCTAATCTGCCTTATACTGTGGTATTTATTTTCTATTTTCTATTTTGAGTTGATTCCTAAACTCAAGTAACTGACAGAAGTACAGAGCAGTGTATTTAATATATATTTTTTGTCCAGCAGTGAGATAAGCACATTTGGTCTGCTGCTGTCTGTCTGATAGCAAGACTTGTGTGCTCCTACATTTGTGTCCGTACTTGAAAAGTATAAAAAAAGCTACTATATTAAACAAGTTACAGTTGGGCCCACATGTGCATAGTACATTACAGAAAAGTTATGTGCAATACAGTGGCTTAGTCTTTAAAAACCCACAGCATGAAAACCTTTCTTATGCAAATAAGGCTGTAGCTGGCAAGAACAGAGAGTTTTAAGGGCTCCTTTTTTAAGCAATATTCCGGCATAGTTTCTCACCAAAATCACACACAACATTTTGCTGCAGATACTGAAGGTGCAAAGATTTGTGTTGGTTAGTAAATTGTACTGATATGAATGCAACTTTCACATCAGGAAATTTACACATTTTGTATTTTGGTGTTTGTGGACCTTTCTGGACATTTCTGGCTATTTTTACTCACTTCTGTTCCATTTGCAGTCATTATTGGTATATTCCATATCATAGTCTGAAAGTACAAGATAAAATTAATTCTTGCATCCTACAATAAGCAAAATATGCCATTTAAAAACTCGAGTTCTTTATTTACTTTTTTTTAAGCAGTAACATTTATGTACTGCACTCACCTTGTTATAAACTTTGTACCTTACCACAGTTGTATAGTTTTCAGGAAATGCCGCACTCATTAAGGTTGTGTGGATTGTCATTCTAAAAAAGGGAACAAACTTGAAGCCAACTCATCCAGTCATGCAAAAGTTGCAGCACATGACACAACCACCCTTTCTAGCAAGTTCATAAATGAGCCAACACTTAAAAATATATAAAACACACCTATTTAAAACTGGAGGCACCGACAATACCTGCAATGCAGAGAGAAATACAATTTATATAGGGCAATCGTGCCACCAAAACATATGTAATCTATAAAGCATACACACTTGCATGTCTCAGGACATAAAGAAAAAAGATATATACATGGGACAGCAAAAGTTAAAGTTTATAAAGATGTTTCACTACCAACTACAGTATGTCTAGGGGACCATAAACCATGTAAAAGAGCTATATATGCATAGTAAAAGGATAAAACAGGACCCCAACCTCTCACAGACTAAACACTACATCTCAATTGTATGGCAAAGAAAATAAAAAATATATGTAGAGACAGATTTTGACCACGCTGCTAGCAACACCTTATTCAAAAGTATGGTAAATGTGGTTCCTATGATAGATGAGGGTGCCTAGGATTGCTTAGGGACAAGAGATGCATTAAGACAGTTTGTGTAGAATGAGTTCACACTAAAGAGCATTTTGGTGGATATAGATTTGAAAGTGACTACATTGGTATAAAAGCTCAGCATGGAGGTATGACAGTGTATTATTCAAAATCCTCTTAATTTTTAAAATTAAATGAAACATATAGGATACGTAAACCCTCCCCCCCAATATTGTAGGCAATAATGAATAATACAGTATATGGTGCTGGTTTTAACTTGGGCTAAACATTAATACCAGGGTTTATTTATAAACTTCGAGCAGGCCAGAATGGTTTGCACAGTGAATATATTTGCCCTGCACATGGTTATATTTATAGAGCTGGATAAGAGTGGAGTATTTAATGTGCAAACAAAATTGCAAACATTTCTTTGCACTGCGAATGTCCATTAGAGCTTTTTAAATATTGCAAAAACTGTAAATTGCGAATATTTATGTGCACACCCTACGTTAAAGATATGCCACGAATTTGGTGGAGGAGAAAATATTTGTGAAACAGTTCAATTGTGAATATAAATTACAATCAACAACACAGTGGGTGCACTCACGCAAACACTTTCGCTAGCCATTCGCGAAAATTTGTGCACAATATGAATTCGCAAAAAACGGAAAGACAGGGCACAGAGGTGCAATATTTTAGAGTTCAGGAAAAAACATGGGCAATACAACCATTAGGGAATAAATATGTGCCGCGCAAACTTTATAAATGACCCCCAGTACCTTAAAAAATTGAAGCTCCTTATAGATCTGCTTTGGTCCCTGTCTGTGTTTTAAATGTGGGGCGTGTCCTAACAGTCCCTGCCAGAAGCAGAGTAGGAGGGGCATAGCCAATTGCACCCCTGAAATCACACAAGCAAAGCAAAGCTTCAGTTCCGAGTCAGGTCAGCCTAGCTGCTAATTGGTTCCTATACTACAGTGCAGTGTGCTGTGTGCTGCCGGCTTGTTTTTTCAAACAATTTGTGTCCTTTAACAAACTGACTTTACATCTCTCTCACTATACATTTGTTGTCGTTCATATCCTTCAGTGCAGTGTGCTGAGTGCTGCTAGCTTCCCTGCAAGGCCTGGGAAAGGAGGCAGCAGGAAGTGGAATGGATGGGCGGGACTAGTGAGGTTTTTGCAAAAATGTTCAAAAAATCAGCCTGAAACACAAGTTCTTTTTAGCACTTTCCTTCTATATTTAAAGTAGTATAATGCACTGGCACTTTCTTGTTTTTCACGCAATATGTCTCCTTTAAGAAGTTGCCTAAAATGGAATGACAACCTGATATAGAGAGTCCATACTGATGTTTTTCTGGCTAGTGAAATCCAAAGCCGCAGTTGCAGGGGTTCTGTGAAAAAGTATTTGGTAAAAGGGCAAGTTAGAAAAAAAGCAAATACATGAAAAATAATTAAAGTTCCAATATACAGTATATAACATGAAACAATGAAGAGGGTTTGTGCTAGATATACTTTTGTGAATCGTTTTAATTATGAGAAAATATATGGGTTTTGCTATTTCTTGAGCTAAACAGGGTAAACAGGGAGATTTAAGCTAATTCATGTTTGTTCCTTGCATAATTGGCTCCTGCTAACAACAGTATTCCAGCTAACAAGGTGAAGGAGGGGGTTGTATTATGGTTATCTAATGATCTACCTTGCATACATGATCAGACATGATTAAAATAATAGGTACAAAGTATGTTCAGCACAAGCCCTCTTTTTTGAACTCATGTTCAATATGGGGGCATGATGCCCCTTTAACACACAAACGTTTACATAAATCTTCACATGTTTTAAGTCCTGTAAGTGCAGCACTTTGATCCTTCCCTACACATCATCATTAATAGAGTTCAGATGTTTTGTTATCATTTTTACCTGCGATCATCAAATGTAGGTGGCATTTTCCAGTGGTCGTAATTAGTTTGTACAAGGAACCATCTGTATTCACCAAGGAAGAGATAAAAAAAAGCATTGTTGGATTTACTTAAACTAACTAAAATATTTTTTAAAAAAAATAAACAATTACTTGCTCACTGGTTTACGCAGAAGAAATGAAGCCTGGCCTCTTAGTTCTTTATAAAAATTTTAAAGGTCCAGCTTGAATGTTTTAAATTTCTCTAATCAGTGTCAATGCTAGCCTTAAAGGGATTCTTTTATGATTTTTATGATGTAGTTTTTATTTCTAAATTACACTGTTTACATTAAAATAATTTACTCTATAATATGTCTAGCTAGTTTCAAAATTAAATATAAAAAATCTGTTTCTCTTTTGAGAAATGGATTTCAATGCAGAATTCTCCTGGAGTGGCACTGTTAACAGATGCATTTTGGAAAAAAAAATCATTTTTTTTCTATGACAGTATTCCTTTAACATTAAACCATAGATGCTTTACCTTATTGTATTTCTAAGGGGCTGGTGGCTGAGTAGTTAACATGTCTTGCTTGCAGAGCTGGTGTTCTGAGCTTACCTGCATCCTGGACAATATGTGCAAGAAGTTTGGTGGACTTCCTATAAAGCCTTGTGTGTGTGTTATAACTCACAAAAATGGAGGGGCAGAAATTACAACCCCACCCCCCAAAACATTGTGCATATGTTTGATGTGTCCTAATAATTTTGTATTGCATGCAAGCACAGCATACTGGCCCGATTATAATAGGGAATTTGGATAATAAACTATGCTGTGGAAGTGACAGATTGCTGTAATTTCTGTAAAAATGTTATAGTGCTTTAAATACAAAGGATAATAATGGCAATATACAGGGATGTACATCTCTTTAATAGCATTTAAAGACATTCATTTTACATTGTGTTTATTCCTGTGAAAGCCATTGTTGTATTTAATTTTCTGTAAAGGTAACCTTATCCTGTAAAAGTTGCCATGTTTTCAAGTTTAATTTATTGCGATTAGAAGTGGTAGGTTGAGGGCATCTTGCAAGTATCATTCATTGCGCTTGGCAGAAGCCCGCTTGAGATATTGAGGTTGTATAGGTACGTGTTATATATTCAAGCTATGGAGATCCAAATTATGGAAAGCATTCTGGATATCAGATCCAATACTTGAAATATGTAAAATATTGCTCATAAACTTTTTTGCCAATACCTAACAAGTATAAGGAACTTACTTTCCTCTTTTATTATCCAGAAATCGTGCATCAACAACACCATTCCTGTTTCGGGTTATAACTGCCCCTTCTCCTGCTTTTGTGCCAGCCAAAATAAAGAAAACCTGAGTGATGATTGGACCTTTGGATAGTTTGAGAAATGCATCTGTGTAACTCTTGGCCTCATTCAAAGTCTAGTAGAAAGAAAACAACTTGTGGATATTCTTGCAAAAATACAGATCAGACCGGAACATAAAACTTTAAAGGGATTCTATCATAATTTTTAAGGTGTAGTTTTTATTTCTAAATTATACTGTTTACACTGCAAATAATTCACTCGACCATGTCAAATTTAATTCCTAAACCAACAAGTATATATTTTCTTAGTTGTAATATTGGTGTGTAGGCAGTCATATCAGGTCACTTTGCCTGGTCATGTGCTTTCAGGGTGCGTCAGTGCTGCACTATGGAACTGCTTTCTGACAGGAATTGTTTCTCCTATTCAATGTAACTGAAGGAGTCACAGTGGGACATGGATTTTTACTATTGAGTGTTGTTCTTATATCTACCAGAGAGCTGTTATCTGGTTACCCTTCCCCTTGTTCTGATGATGGGCTGCTGGGGGGTGGGGAGGAAGGGGATGATATCTCTTCAATTTGCAGTGCAGCAGTAAAGAGTGACTGAAGTTTATTAGAGCAGGAGTCACATGACTGCGAGCACCTGGGAAAGTGATATTATGCTTCCCATGACAGTATCCCTTTAAACTTCAGTTTTGGAAAAAAACAGTAATAAATAAAATGGATAGCAAATGAAAAGAATCTTTATTTCTGATGAACAATCTGAAATCAACTTAAAAGTGTTTGGAAAGTGAACAACCCCTTTAACATGAAAGGGCCAGTCCCGGTGCACACACAGTACCTCCTCACCACCACCTCACAGCTTGTTCGTTTGCAGTAGATGGTAAAATTTAACTGGCAGTAAAGTTTATGATTAAAGTAGGGATACTTACATCTCTAATAAGCCAACTCAGGGGAGAACTATTCTTTGTCAGAGCGGAAATCGCATTTATCCACCAACTAGTGTCGTACTCTGTGGGAAAAAAAAAGATTTAAAATAAACAAACTAAATATCAAGGGACTGTTAGAATGGGTTACTGTCCCTATATTTAACTTAAAAGCATAGAGAAATATGTATTACGATTTTTTTCCAATTTAAAGTATTTTTTATTCTAACATATTTAAATAAGGAGGACATATGTCACTACAGACTTACAAACAAGAAATATTTTCCGATGTCTGATTTGTCAACAAGACACATTATATTTAGTGATGAGCAAATCTGTCATGTTTTTGCCAGAAAATTCACGAAAAGGCAAAAAATTCACTAAACTCTTTTTTTTAAATGTAATATTAGCTTTGCATTCTGAAATAAGAAGTTTTCTAAATATATTCAATTAAAAGTACTGAACCGTTTCTGAAATAATCAGTTTATCTTCACTATCCCTCTCTCAGCACGTGTTTCTCTTCATTCTCTCTTCATGCAGGAGTTGGGTTTCAGATATTCATTGACAGTTAGATCCAATATATCTTATAAGGGGCTCCTTTTGCCTAGAAGATGTATTAGAGCTCACTATTTAAATCAACAGACATCACGTCTCTCTACATGCAGGATTTGTGCAAAGAGCAGTTATTTTGTTAGATTTTGTTTGTACTGGAATCATTTATTTGAGTGAGCTCTAATTCATCTGATAGTTTGTTAGATTTTGTTTGTACTGGAATCATTTATTTGAGTGAGCTCTAATTCATCTGATAGGAATGGAAGCACCCCCTGTAAGATATATCGGATATAACTGTCAATGAATATCTGACACTCAACTGCTGCATGAAGACAGAGTGATGAGAAACCAATACTGAGAGAGAGGAATAGTGAACAAGAAAGGACAAAGCCAAGCACAGAGTTTAATAATAAAACATTTACCTCGTGCATTTGCTGCTACTGTAAATTTGTTAGGACTTTGCCCAGTAACAAGTCCTACATAACCCACAAAGGTGGTTCCTGTATAAGCAATCTGGAATAAAAAGGAACATTATAATTACCGAAATATAAAAAAGAAAAAGTATCCTCAAAAGGAAAATAACGGTCACCGACTTATTCAAGTGCGGTGTGCATAGTGCAATCTTAAACACAATTTCAGACCAACTGGGCCATAATTTTAATCAATGTTTAATGGAAAATTTCATTTTTGGAATTACAACCCCTTTAACACTTAGTAGTTAACCTTGAATTCAAATTGCATATATTTATGTTCTGTTTACTGCATTGTATATTCTATTAGTGTTTCATATAAAATGCACACCACTGTACATAGAGGCAATGCTATTGCTATATAAAAATATGCATACATAAATTCTTGTTTTTGTCCAGTTCACTAGTTTACTGTATGGCAGTGGAACACTTTTTGTTACAGTGAGGATCTGTTAGGTGCAAAGGTGGGGGTTGCTCCAGGCATATAAGAATTACCTTAAGAATAAAGATTACACCATGCAAGTTCTATTCAACACAGAACTGAACTAGAGTGCTAGCAGTTCACCAGCAATCACCAGACCCTGAGACAGTTACCAAAATGTTTCCTCCTAGTCTGTTCACTCCCTCTGCATCTTCTGACTTGCTCTTTCTTTATTTCTCACTTTCTCGCCCTGTCTGCCTCTTCCCATTTATTTATTTATTTATTTTAAATTATTTATTTACATAGTCTTGTTTCTGCCATTCTGTTCACTGTCTTTCTCCCCTGCCTCCAAGCTTCTTCAATAGCACATCATGCTGTGATAGGACAGTAGGCATAGGAGGAATTGTAATGCTTGGTCCAATTAGGGAAGCATCAAATACAGAACTTGGCTCATGATTTAACCAAAATCCTACAACTTTTTGAATTGTGTTGAGCAAAAGCAAATCCAATCACACACACATACAATGCTAATTTTGAAATGTGAAAATACAGGGTTCAATTTAGTACTAGTCCAAATCTTGTACTAAAGATTCCCAATGAATTAAAGAGGGTTGTTCACCTTTATATTAACATTTAGTATGCTGTAGAGAGTGATATTCAGAGACAATTTGCAATATGTTTTAATTTTTTTATTCAGCAATCTGTTGCTAGGGTCCAAATTACCTTAGCAACTGTACACTAATTTGAATAAGAGACGGAATATGAATAAAACAGGCCTGAATGGAAAGATGAGTAAAAGATGAGTAAAAAAAAGTAGCAATAACAACATTTTTTGTACTGTACTAAAACTGGAAGGACAGGAAAATCAACCTAATTTATCAAAACTGTACTTCCTTTCTAGACAGCTTCTGCTGTGTTCTCAGTATGTATTCTGGCCTACCATGAGTAAATCAGTGCCAAAGGGAAAGGGAAATTATTTTGATAGCACTTTTCTCCCATGGGACACACATTGTTTTACTGCAAGCAAAGCAGCCAGTAATGGCACTGGGACACTAGGATTGCCTAGTTCAGGGTCGCAAGATGTTGCCACAGCGAATTGAACTTGAACCAGAGTCTCTAGCATGAGATTACACATCAAAGGCTGACCATTTAAATTCTAGGCCAACTCCCTCTCTGCAGGGCTGGCATGGGACTGTGGCAAAAAAGGAGGGTAAAGAGTGAGTTTAGGGGGTAGATGCGTACATTGCCATACATACACACACTGATGTGATCAGATTTCTGTTTCTCATTTTTTCTTCACAGTTGTATAATAAAGACTAAAGGATATCTTGGAAGGCATAATGTAGGAAAGAATATGCCAAGTAGTTATAAGCCACCAACGACTGAAAAGGATCTGTAAGCAGATATTCCCTTTTACTATACGTCTTACTGGGATACACAGTAGGTATAGAATCATTGCAATCCACTTCTATAATCATGACAGTAACAGTAGTGATGGACGAATTTGCGCCGTTTCGCCGGAAAATTCGCCACGAATTCGCGCCTGGCGAATAAATTCGCCCATCACTAAGTAACAGTGATTATTGTCCCTTACACATTAGGCTGGATAATTAGTATAAGGTACACTTTTGGAAAACCTGTAAATTTCACTGTAGCTTAAATAATTTATCTTTAAAACATTCTTTTTGTATTGGATGATGCAGTGGTCTAAAGAGAGTATGCAACATTACTGGATTCAGTTTACAACATGGTTTAAAAGCTCATTTGCTGGAACTCTAGCCCTAGAGGATAAAGTTGCCAAGACATTTCTCTTTATCCTTTGTGAAACACAGATAACTGATGGAAGGAAACAGAGAGAGATACACCCTTGATTCAGTATCAATTTGCTCTTCCTGTGGTATCTAACATGCACTCCAAGGATTTCATTTTCTACATGCCTAACCTTATTACATTTCAATTCCTTTGCCTAAAACTCGTGCTCTTAGTTCCCACTAACAACACAGAAATCTAAAATGTTAAATATTGTTACCAACAAAAAGTTTACTATAAATATGGGTATGGGACCTGTTATCCAGAATGCTTGGGAGCTGGGGTTTTCCGGATAATGGATCTTTCTGTAATTTGGATCTTTATACCTTAGTCTGCTAGAAAATCATTTTAACATGAAATACAACCAATAGGCTGTTCTGCTTCCAATAAGGATTAATTATATCTCAATTTGGATCAAGTATAAGGTATTGTTTTATTACTACAGAGAAAAGGGTAATACATTTTAAAAATTTGGATTATTTGGATAAAATGAAGTCTATGGGAGGCGGCCATCCCATAATCTGGAACTTTCTGGATAGAACCCTACCACCACATACCAATTATCTGCTTGGTACTTTTTTCTTTCTATTCTCTTTTTGTACTTTTTCTGAGGACTAAACCCTGTTTTGCATTTTGTAGATGGAGAGCTTTTGTGAATGGTAAAGGGCTTTTGCCACATGCTTGAGTAGGCTTTTAGACAGATGAGCAGGTGCTCTGAAGACCTGGCATGGTCAAGTCAAATTATATACAATAGACCACAGTTCTCGATCTGAACCCAATGAACATGTGCAGATATCATACGGAACCTCAACACACAGAAGTCAAAAAGAAAGGGTATGGTGGGTATATAAAAATATGCCTTATAAAATGACAAAATTTGTTTTACCTCTCCATTTTTTTTAAAGTCTACATCCATTGTCAGCTTTGCTAATAAATTTGAAAACAGAAAATCCATATTTCTTCCAAGGTAAACGTTTCCTTTTTCATCCTCAGCTATTATGCTTGTGCAGAACCTGCAGAGCAGAGAGTGTCACTACTGTTATTACTGTACATTTAAAGCAACATGACAGAAATTCAATCAATGTTTTTGTGTAAATTAGCATTCAGTTGACATAGGTCATTTTTCACTGGAAGCAAGTTAAGTTGGGGTTTCTTGATGCTTATTAATCAGAAATGTTGCCATTTTAAACATTGTTTTAGCAATAGTGTGTTATATCAGTCAGGCACAGTCTACTTACATTGCAGCTTCATAGCCAAGATTTAGGATCACAACCTCCCCAGTGCTCATACTAAGAACCTTGGAAATACCACGAATCTCTCCCGCATAGGTTTTACCAGCAAAAAAGGTCAAATAGACCCCTGCCAGCGGTCGAAGTATGTGTAGGGCCCATTCAGGTATCACTATCCTAAAAACAGAACACATTTCAGTTTTTTAACAAACAAATCAGGAACATTAAATTCAGAATGTAGCGTATACTATTTCATATTTGCGTAAATGCTGCATTGCCTTTCAAAGAAGGGTTAGTGTATTCTATTGAAAAATTACATTATTACACTGGTTTATTGCTAAGTCAAGTAGTATAGGCACTCAAGACAAAAAAAGAAATTCTCTACTCAACCCAAAAGTCTGCTATTGTTGCAAAAAGGCACCTCTAAAATATTAAAATTGTGATGAATGAATACTTATGCAAACAATATGTTTCAGATTTTCTATATTTCTTATGGTTTTGTATTAAAGGAGTTGTTCACCTTCTAGTATGATGTAAAGAGTGATATCCTGAGACAATTTGCAATTGGTTTTAGTTTTTTATTATTTGTGGTTTTTGAGTTACTGTATTTAGCTTTTTATTTAGCAGCTCTACAATTTGCAGTTTCAGCAACCTGGTTGCTAGGGTCCAAATTATCACAGCAACCATTTACTTGGAATAACAGTATGGAATATGAATAGGAGAGGATCTGAATAGAATTGTGAGTAATGAAAAGTAGCAGTAACAATACATTTGTAGCCGTATAGAGCATAAGAAGGCAAATAATTAAAAAACTATAAAGAGGGAAAAAAGACAATTAAAAAGTTGCTTAGAATTAGTCATTCTATAACATACTAAAAGTTAAGGTGAACCACCCCTTTAACATATAGCTTCTGCCACTTTAATATACACATATTCTAGCTGCAACTCTGCCACCCTTACTCTCCATACGTACTGTATAATATAAAAATTGAATATACACTTACTCTAGAATCCTCTTCACCACTACTCGTATCTCAGTGTGGTTGTAATTGTTTAATATTGGCTCCCAGCGCTCTTCTGGGGGATCATCCAGGTTGATGCTATAACGGGGGGCTTCTAAGTCTTCTGTGTAGTAGGGATAAGAGAAAGAACAGGACCCCAGAAAAAGGAGTAAATAAAGCATGGCCATTGAGTATCCAGGGAATGTGCACATCAGGATTTATAGGAGTTGAATCTTTGGAGCTAGTCCTGTGCACTGACAAACACTGGAAATTGAAAGGGCTGTATAAGTAAGGAAGAACTGAGGGAGGGTCTTAATGCAAGAGCAACTTTCAAGAACAGAATATTTTTATCTTTCTCCAGTGTTGCTTCCTGCCTAAACACATTTAGTAAGTTTAACTTGTCTATCATTATCCAGGAAGAGCAGCCAGTAAGATTTCTACACTTTATTTAAAAATATTTGTGTGTAAAATATAGGAAAAAAACCACAACGCAAATAGATTTGTAGGCATAAAGCCATGGGCTCCCTCAGAAGGGACAGAAACAAACTTTGCTCCAATGTTTGTTCGATAATGTTAACAATAAAATTATTTATGTTAAGTTAGAGGAAACAAGTGTTCTGAATGTATCTTGGTACTACTGGTGGATGATGTGTCTGAGATTCTTAACATATAGTTAAGGCACTCTGCAATACAATACCCATGGCTTGCGTGTTTTTTTTTCAGTGGGTTCATCCCATTGAGGAAGGTTAATTGGCTCCTGTCCAAAATAACCAAAATGTGTGCTCCACTGGGACAGGGACTGATGATGTAAAATATCTGTGTATATGTTGATGCTATATAAAACATAATAATATGCATAATAAAAAATATGGCCTCTTTCAGTATGTACATTTTCAAGAGGCTTTCTATTAATCATGAGACTCCCCAAGAGGCACAGCAGGGAAGTGGAAGATATAACTTTCTTGGGTAATATCAGAAAGTTTTACCATACAAGACGTTTCTAGTTTATTCATGGCAAAAATAAACCTACCTAGACTAACAAGGGAAACAATGACCCTGCTGGTGCAGTTGTAAATCAGAGGTTCATCATTAAGCATTCTAAGTGGTATAGCCACTGGCGGAAGATTACACAGGGCCTTTAGGGCAATGGCACATGGGGCTATGCCAAGCCTCAAGTTTTTTAGTTGCCTAGAAACATAGGATCAAAATGCCTGAAACCCCCCCCCATAGTAATAAGGGACAACATACTTGACTTCATTGTAAATTACAATACTTTGAGTTTGTGCCAGCATGGCTTTATTCATAACAGATCTTGTAAGACTAATGAGGTTAATTTTTGATAAGTGAACATTAAAGGACATTATAGATAGATAGTGGGGGATTTTTCCCCTAACAAAAGGGATCAAAGCACCAGGTGCCACCCCTTTAGACTTGAGAAACAGAACTTTCATTTGAAGCAGTGTAGGTGGTTCTTCACAGTGAGGTTGTGAATGCTCTGCTGGATGAAGTGGTGATGGCTGATCCTGTTAATACCTTTAAAGAGTGGCTTGGATGGTTTCTTGGGCAAGCATAGCATCATAGGCTATTGTTATGCTAAAATCTACAATTAGGATAGATATTGGTATTTATCATTTATATATGTGAGTATATATAAATAAGCTTGTGTGTAAATATTTGTATACATGTGCATTGGGAATCATTTGGAGGCGTTAAACTTTTCTCAATGTGACAACTATGTAACAGATAATTTATATCATGCTAAAAAACTTGTCAAAACTAAAATCCTTCAAAAAAAGGTATACATAGTCTCTGTCAAAATGCATCGTCAGGCCTTCACTCTTAATCCCACATCCCCTGTTTTCAAAAAAGTTGGGACACTGTGTAATAGGGTGGGATTTGCAAATTATTTAACTCTAAATATTTAATTGCAAACAGTGCAAAGACAACATATCAAATGTTGAAACTGAGAATTTTCTTCCTGAAAAATATATGTTCACTTTGGATTTGATACCAGCAAAACCTTTCAAAAACATTAGGGCAGGGGCAACAAACAACTGTAAAAGTTTTGTAATGCATAAGGCTGTAGGTGAAAAGCGGGTTTCCAAGGGGATTTTTGGGAGTCCCCCAATCCCTCCTTTCTTCCAGATGTAAATGCCCCCTAAAGCAATTGGAGGTACCTTTTTCCCAAAGATCCAAGATGGTGCTTGGTTCACTTCAGCGCAGAGCACAATTCTCTGAATCTTTTCACGATTTCCACTGTTTTACTGATTTTCACAGTCTTCACGATGTAGCAGTTCACGAAGTACCAGCAATTCGCCAATTATCACAATTCTTTCGGTGTTGGGGTAAAAGCATACAGAATGTTAGTCCAACCTAAGGAGTGACCCTCACCTCGGTGCTGCAATGCTTTTAGCCTCTCTAGGGCTTTATCAAGCAGTTAGGAACCAGAAGGGGTGTCTTGCCTCCCTTTAACCCCTAATCTTAAAGGGGCCACATCCATAATAGACTTGAAATGTATATAACATCAAAAAGATATCACATTCAGCTTAGAACAAAACTATTATCCTACAGAAAAGGTGCCAACTCTAACCTACTATTCAACTCCTTTGGGTGAAGGGTATTCAAGTTAAATAAAACAGTGGAAATCGTGAAAAGATTCAGAGAATTGTGCTCCGCAGTGGAACGCACGCACTGAAGTGAACCAAGCGCCACCTTGGATCTTCGGGAAAAAGGTACCTGCAAAGTAGAGAAATCGTGAACAGGCTGGTGACCATTAAAAACCTATGCCTGGCTGTGACTTTGAGGAAAAACCGGAACGCAGGATCTGGTGAGATAAATCCAATTACTTTAGGGGACATTTACAGCTGGAAAAAAGAAGGGAGTGGGGCAGGCCTGGACTGGCAATCTGTGGGTTCTGGCAAATGCCAGAGGGGCTGCTATAAGGTTCCATAGAAAGTCACTATTTAGTGGGCTGGTGGGGGCTGTTTGGGCCTCTGTGTGGGCTGATTGGGCCTCTGTGTACCTGAAATGCCAGGGCCTATTTTAATTCTCAGTCCAGGCCTGGAGTGGGGGACGTCCTAAAAATCCCCTTGGAAACCCGCTTTTCACCTATAGCCTAATACAAATCAGCTTGTTTATCCACTAAGAAAAGCACCTTGTACTACACACTGCTTTACCATGTGGGAAAACTGTAGCTTACATTACAAACCCATAATAACTTTCTTAAGTTGAAGAACTACAGCTCACAGTCTTCCTTGTCATTTCACAATTGGTGCATGCACCTTTTCAACCAAGGAGCAGTGGGCCTGACGTTCGCGCATGCGCACAGTGCGTCTGCCATTCGCGCACAGGCCTTTGCGCATGCGCATGGGGCCCCCGAGGTTCAGAACCTGGTGGGCCCTGACTGCGCCAGTCCGACCCTGTCTGAGATGCAGACAAATAGATAGCTAGAATAAAGTCACGGCTTTTCAACTCAAAAAGAAAAAGCTCTTTAAATTTCCTAAGAAATGCACTATGCAAAAGACAAACAGGAAAAGAATTTCCTTCCCTTGACACACACACACTGGTAGTTTAACCCCAGTAACAGGAAATTCATTTAATCTTAGGTTGCATCCTATTGTTTAGATTCAGCAATACAATTATTTTGCAATACTTGTGAAAAGAAATGACACCATGTATTTTATATACAGATAAGGTTAATGCACTTCTGCATAGTTGCACTCAGCACCGCTCTATCCATCCTGCCTCCTGTTACAAATTGTGCACAGATGAATCTACTGATGCAGGGGAGCAATGGGACTGCCATCCCCTTGAAAGTGGTGGTACCCCCCCACGGTTCCCACAATGCCTAGCATCAACAAACAATGCACTGGCTCCTAAAGAATTATGCACACGTCATTTTGACACAGAACACCAGAAATTACTACATTCCAGCACCAAAGGTTTTCACTGCAATTGTGCCCGATTTGTTATATTTGAAAGCCATGTGTATGCGAAACTGCACAGTTTAATGCATCGGCTACAATCACAACAGGCACATTGTCACCTTGTGGCTGTAATTACACTGGAATTATGGGGGACACATTGCACTGTGGGTAAAAAAAATCACTTTGCATCCAAATTTACTGTGTACTTGTGTTCTTAAATGAGCCCTTATATGTGAAGAAATTAGTTATAAAAAGTAGTGCAACAGGTTAAAACTGCTGAAGGCTTTGTAAAGGCAAGTAGTTACATAGTAGGTTAAATAGACTCAAGACAGGCAGACGACACTTCTGGAAAAGGTTTATTGGGGTAGCTGCTGTGAATCCTAATGCGTTTCGGGAATAAATCCCTTAATCATAGGTGGACCTATGATTAAGGGATTTATTCCCGAAACGCGTTAGGATTCACAGCAGCTACCCCAATAAACCTTTTCCAGAAGTGTCGTCTGCCTGTCTTGAGTCTATTGAATGTTAGCAGTGGGGACACTGCTTGACAGAGCACCTGGATAAGTATATGCGGTGAGCAGTAGCGGTCCTTTACCTTTTGTTTCCAATCCTTACATAGTAGGTTAGGTTGAAAAAACCCCATCTGTAGCCTCTACAATTTGCCTCAGATGGGGAAAAAATTCCTTCCTGATTCCAAAAATGACAATCACACTAGTCTCTGGATGAATGGTTAGTGGTTGTTCACCTTTAGATTAACTGTTAGTATGATGTAGAGAGTGATATATTGAGACAATTAGTAATGGGTCTCCATTTTTTATTATTTGTGGTTTTTGAGTTATTTAGCTTTTTATGTAGTAGCTCCCCCAGTTTGCAATCTGGTTGCTAGGGTCCAAATTACCCTAGCAATCATGCTTTGATTGGAATAAGAGACTGGAATATGAACAGGAGAGGGCCTGAATAGAAAGATGAGTAAAATAAAGTAGTAATAACAATAAATGTGTAGCCTTACTGAGCATTTGGTTTTTAGATGGGGCCAGTGATCCCCATTTGAAAACTGGAAAGAGAAGAAGAAGCAGGCAAATAATTAAAACACTATAAAAAAAGAAAACATGAAGACCAATTGAATAGCTATTCTTTACTGTGCTAAGAGTTAACGTAAAGGTGAAGAACCCCTATAAATTGATGGAATATAAATTCTGGGAATTAGTAAATTTACTTTTGTTGTTAACATTTGGCAGATATACTTATCTTTGATTTCCAATTTACCACTAAAAACTTGTTGTACTGAGTGATTACTTCAATCCCACTGAACTGTGCAACAAAGTAAAATGGTGAACATAGTTTGTTAACCACATACTTGACACTTAATGCAAGTTATATGTATGTACAGTAAATCTTAATTGATGTAAAAATGTAAAGCATTGTGTAGAGAAGTATAATACCTTAAGGAAAACGGGGAACAAACATCACAATAAATAGTGCCACATGTTAGAGACATAGGATTAATGAGGTCCCATTCCCCATAGAGTTTCTAATGTAAGAAAATTGCACAGATGCTACTGCACTCACCTGCTTGTCTCGGAAAGAGCGCTTCTTTTTAGACCAAATATTTTGGCTGTATCGCATCATCATTAAATTTTTATTCTTTTTCTTTTCCTTGTTGGTGGAGCTGGCATGGGTATTCATTTTTGTCTTTTTCCTTACAAATTCTTTTCTATCTTTTCTTCCAAGCCTGAAAGGCTTGTTTATTGTAGTACACTATGGTAATAATAGAAGCACAGTATTTGGCAAATGTGGCAAAATGATGGCCCTATAAAGGATCATCGTGATATCTCACAACTTTAGCAGATGTTACTTTAAACAAATGCACTGGAGAAGTTCCTTAAGACACAAAAATTCTGTGTCGTAGCACAAGAACCTGGGGAAGGGAAGTAAAAGATAACCAACTAATCAAAGTCTATTTGCATGCAATCAATGTAAATACAGCTTTCCTGTTTAAAATAGTCCAGTCACAGCTTGGGGGTCATACACATGAAACCCTTATTCTACCACAGCACAAACTTGCCACTAATTGCAACAAAACAAGGTCAAGGTATATCAAGCATTTTGCATACTCAACATAACTCTAGCAAGTCTGGTTTCTTTATCAGACTTTGGCTTCTTATGTAGATTCTCAATATCTCTGAGTGAAAGTAACTCTCCGCTATGATTAAAGACAGAAAAATAGGGGATTTCAGAAAGAACAAATAAAAGTTTGCCCCTGAAAGCCAATGGAAGAATTTATGTTGATTCAAAGTTTTGCTCTCGGTGATAAAATATATTTAGGAAACATTTAATTTTTTCCATATTAAAGTAACATCTATTCAATTTTCCAGTACACACTGAGCGTTAATTTATTTCACATACTGTACGGCTACCAAGCTTCTCCCCATTGATTTCAGAGTATTATTGTGTTGGAGTACTCTGTATTCACAGGAATAGTAAAATGTTCATTATAGAGGTTGGGAATAACATGGAGGGGTGACAGACATATCTATCAAAGTGTCATAATAGATTTAAGAATTAGTGTAAAAAGAATCCATGTTTCATGTGCAAACAGAATACACATTCAACATGTGCTCTACTTATTAGGCTTTAGTTGCTTTTGGATGTGTTACCCATTTTAATATAATAAAGCAACACTGAAGAGTGATAACTTAAAGATAAAGTTAACTGTCATAAAACCATTTGCAATTTATCTTTTTGCTGTTTTTTTTTAAAGTTTTTACTGTGCACCTGTCCAATTTAACATTAATCTGGTTGCTGGGGTGAATGACCCTCAAAGCAAGTTTTCAAACTTAAAGATGAATAAGATAGTGGCTGAACAAAATGATAAGGAATAAGATTTATGTATATTATCAATGTAAAATGACAGATTTTTAGATGTTGGGTGTAGAATTACAAACCACAAGTTGAAGAGAACAGCAGTAGAAAAAAACAGCTTAATCTAGCTGCATTAACTAACTAATAAAGCTTTATTTAGAAATTAATTATCCATTTAGAAATCTGACATATCTGCTCAAAAGAGAACTAAACCCTAAAATGGTTAAAAATGCCATATTTTATATACTTAACTTATTGCACCAGCCTAAAGTTTCAGCTTCTCAATGCCAGCAATGGTCCATGAGTTAAAACTTGTCACAGGGGGCCACCATCTTGGAAAGTGTCTGCGCCACTCACATACTCAGTGGGCTCTGAGCAGCTGTTGAGAAGGTGAATTTAGGGGATTGTAAAAATTTAGAAGCAGAAAATAAGGGTTATCTGTAATATTAGCTGATGATGCAAGGTTGATTACTGAATGTGATGCTAATTGCACTGGTTTCTGTGATGACACAGTAATTATCTGTATTAATTGCTAATCAGCCTTATATTGTGAGATTTATAGCTAAGCCTCCCCAAACCTGCCAGACTCATGCAAAAAGAATAAAAGTGAAAAAAGAAAACCCATAACAAATCCGTCAGCTTGTTGCCTTGCTGAGGCCTGCTCTTCCGGAGTGAGGAGGCGGGGCTTTCTGTTGGTGGGAGCATGCAAAGTTAGAAGTTCCTGATCGTAGCCATCGGTTGTCACAGAAAATAATTAGCCAGCACTCTGTTGCTTTGGATCAGTTCACTTCCCACAAGTGTCGGTGCTCTGTGTAGGAGTCTGTGTGTGCTCCCAATAAATCGCCACACCAAGGCACCATCTACCCATTTCCCTTCTTTTGAGATTGCTGTCTCTTTCAGCTGCCTTTTTTTCAGAGCATTTAGGTGCAGTGTAAGAGACTGCAAGTTCAGAGAGTGAGCCTTGATGAAAAAGATTTATTGGAAGCGCACAGGCACCTGCCCAGGGCACTGACCCTGCAACAAATATCCCATGCTTTTTGTTTGTCAGCACTGCAATTAAAAAAGCAGTCAGTGATTGGCATCAATGTTATGTATAAACCTTGTTGGCAAGGTTGGGGGTGTGGCATCTGCATGTAAAACACATATTAACACATAAAACACGTATTAATAACATGTATGAACTTAAGACAGTTGTGATATTTTATTTATTTTTAATTGAAAAATGTGTTTATATCCTTTACACGCCTAATAGCTATCTTGTGTATAGTATAATTTTGCAGGCCTATGCCAGGTGAGAGACTAGCAATACCCATGTGCTATGGATTAATTTACCTTAGCAGTCATACTGTACTATGGCTGGACATATTATGGCTACAATGGTCACAAATCTGCCTGTTCAACATCTCATTCCAAATTGCCCATCCCTTTGCTAGTAGAGTAGGGGCTGTTAAAGCATCAAAGTTCCCACTAGATGGATTTCCATGGCTGTGCATTTGGGTTGAGGTCAGGTCTTTGTGCAGTTAAGTTTTTTTTTATCTCAGCAAACCTGGCTTTGTGCAGGGGGAATTATTGTGCTGAAACAGGAAATGGCTGAAAGGGCCTTCTCCAAACTGTTCCACAAAATCAGTAGTACAAAATTGTCAAGGATATCATTATACCCTGTAGACTTACGATTTTACTTTCTGGAACCCTAGACCTAGCCCAAACCATGGAAATCAATGCCATGACATTTTCTTCACCAAACCTTAGATCTGACAGACATTAAGACAAGCTCTATTCTCCTGACATCCATCACCTGACTCACCAGTCAGACTGCAAGATAGAAAATAGGATTTATCATTCCAGAGTACATGCTTCCCCAGCTGCAGAATCTACATTTACACCACTGTGCATAACAACTATCCATAGTTATGTTTGTCATGTGTGAGTACATTTAAACTTTTTCTGATTTTAGCCATATAATGTGTTTTTCAAGGTTAATGTTTTATGTTTGTTTTGATTGTAATAAAGTTTTGCACAGTATTGAAATATTTATTGTATATACATGAATACAAATGGGAATGGCCAAAACCATGCAGTAATTAACCATTCAGCCTATACACCCACCAGCTGCTTATTTTAAGTGCATGCATGTACTGTATGTTCTCTTTAGCCTCTCCAAATAAAAAAATCACCCTCCGCCTATGTACTCATCGGACCTCACTCTACCTCACTCAAGGCCATGCTACAACGCACAGTCCAGCCCTCAGAAGGCCCCATCTAGTCGTAAAAACATGTATTGTATGGAGCACCAGTCTTTTTTGGTAAAATCAATCCTTTACTCATAACGATTAAAATACAGGCATTTAACACAAGCACTTAAAACCATGATCCACACCTCAGATATGCCCAAAGACTTTACAATACTTCCATGATGTGGCTCTTAGACTCCTCCACAGAGCACATGTGTCACCCAAAATAGTGCACAAAATTGGCCTAACACAGACACCTAACTGTGCAAAATGCAATCATCCTGATGCCACTTTAGAATATGCACTGTGGTCATGTACTAAATTAAATGCTCTATGGAAAACAGTCCTATCGCATATCGCAAGTTGGTGCGATATCATAATAACCTGGACAAACCCACAAATGCTGCTGGGATTATATCCCATGCCCAATGATAATACCATCAAAGGTAACATCAGACTGGCAGATATAATGGTATTAACCACAGTTAAGACCATTTTCGAATATTGGACTAACATACAACCACCTCCAAAACAACTATGGGAATGCAAATTATTGTACACAACTCTGGGTCTTGGCACTGCAAGACAAAGAATCCAAAGGCTGACTTTTCTTTGAGATTTGGAGCAAATACTACTAGCCCCCTTCAGATATACCAAATGGTGGGCAGAAGCCTCTCTCAGGAGTGAACTTTCCTAACAACTCAAGAACAAAAACGAAAAAGAAAGTTTTGCCTCCTCCTCCCTCTCTCTCCTCAACGTATATACCTTAATCGATGGAAGCTACCTCTCAACTCTCACAAAATGCATGAGAAAGAAGCTCTCTCCCCCCTCCTTCTCAACCTCTCCTCTCAAACACTTTCCTACTCTCTCTCTTCCTCCTCTTTCTCTTTGCTCTATCTCCTGCTGTTATTTTTTCTGTTTATTTTCAAGTTTTAATGTGTTAAATTGAAGTATAATGAAACCTTGTTAAAAGCGACAGATGTCGAAAAACAAACTCAAGAAACAATGGTAATTGTATATTCATTATGCCATAACAAACACAATGTACGGTTTGACCATTTTAATTCTTTTTATTTAATTCTGAAATACAAAAAAAAAAAACAAGGGCACAATTAGCAAATCCACCAATTAGCAGTCCAAAACTGCGGAATCAAGTAGGTAAAAATAACATTTATTTATTTTGGGAACATTAGATAGTGTTTATGCAACTTTAAGTTCTACATAATTCAAGCTGAATGAGCTCATGTAAAAAGGAGGGCATATTTTTCCTTTAAAGTACATAGAGCACTGCAAATTTTCATGTGAAATTATTTTGTGTACAGATTTGCTACATTTTTAAGTATGCAGAGACCGTTCTACTGAGAGATTCAGCTCTGCTTTACTTTGGTAATCTGCCTGTAGGGGGAAATATTGGGCATGTTTTTGGCATCTCATGTGCAGAGAGACAAACGCTGCAAGCATTGTAGTAAGAAAGTAAGTACATACAACTTTGTTTTTCTGAATGCAATTCACTGAAACTAGAGATCTGCAAAATATTAAATCTATAGAAAGAATAGAAATAAAATTAACAATAACAAGAAAGGAAGAACAGAAAGCCAAATAATTTGGACCATACAAATGAAAAAATGAAAAAAAAAATTGCCAAAATAAAAAAATATATTAAAATGTAATTTATACTTAAACATATCCTTTATCTGAAAGCTTTGAAGACTGCTATAAATGGGACTTGATACCAAAGGTGTAGGGTGATATTCAATATCAGAAATAGATTAGGGTGCTAAAATACAAAACTGAAAGTGTCTCTATACATTTAAGATATGTTCAGGCTTGGATTTTATGAGAAAACTGCAATCGGCCTCAATAGAGAAGGAGTGGTTCTGCTTGAGAAAGTACAAAGTCTACTGTATTTTAAGGATTTAAACACAAGTTATTGAAACTACTGTATAATTACAGGCACACAATCTGTGTTTTGTCACCTTCATGAGTCTGCTTTCAGTTTCACTGGAGAAGAGAATCTAGCATTTATGACAAAAGTTTAGTTCTATTGACTAAATAAGTTTAGAATGTGTGTGTTTTATTCTGGATTTATTTTACTTTACAATAAATATAAGTAAAGTTTTAAACAAGTATAAATGCATGCTCCTAAAATAAATTGCTATAGTAAACAAGTGAATATACATGACATTGTGGTTTCAAGGGTTACACGGACATTGTGGCAGGAGAAGGTAAAAAGGGCATGGAGATTTGTAACAGAGCAAAGTTCAAGGATAGTCCAGGGGGGCTTGGGCACAATATGTGGAATTTCTCATTAATATATATATATATATATATATATATATATATATATATATATATATATATATATATATATATATATATATATATATATATACACACACAGTGGTGTGTACACTATTTGCCCCCTTCCTGATTTCTTATTCTTTTGCATGTTTGTCACACAAAATGTTTCTGATCATCAAACACATTTAACTATTAGCCAAAGATAACACAAGTAAACACAAAATGCAGTTTTTAAATGAGGGTTTTTATTATTTAGGGAGAAAAGAAATCCAAACCTGTGTGAAAAGTAATTGCCCCCTGAACCTAATAACTGGTTGGGCCACCCTTAGCAGCAATAACTGCAATCAAGCGTTTGCGATAACTTGCAACGAGTCTTTTACAGCGCTCTGGAGGAATTTTGGCCCACTCATCTTTGCAGAATTGTTGCAATTCAGCTTTATTTGAGGGTTTTCTAGCATGAACCGCCTTTTTAAGGTCATGCCACAATATCTCAATAGGATTCAGGTCAGGACTTTGACTAGGCCACTCCAAAGTCTTCATTTTGTTTTTCTCCAGCCATTCAGAGGTGGATTTGCTGGTGTGTTTTGGGTCATTGTCCTGCTGCAGCACCCAAGATCGCTTCAGCTTGAGTTGACGAACAGATGGCCGGACATTCTCCTTCAGGATTTTTTGGTAGACAGTAGAATTCATGGTTCCATCTATCACAGCAAGTCTTCCAGGTCCTGAAGCAGCAAAACAACCCCAGACCATCACACTACCACCACCATATTATACTGTTGGTATGATGTTCTTTTTCTGAAATGCTGTGTTACTTTTACGCCAGATGTAACGGGACGCGCACCTTCCAAAAAGTTCAACTTTTGTCTCGTCGGTCCACAAGGTATTTTCCCAAAAGTCTTGGCAATCATTGAGATGTTTTTTAGCAAAATTGAGACAAGCCTTAATGTTCTTTTTGCTTAAAAGTGGTTTGCGCCTTGGAAATCTGCCATGCAGGCCGTTTTTGCCCAGTCTCTTTCTTATGGTGGAGTCGTGAACACTGACCTTAATTGAGGCAAGTGAGGCCTGCAGTTCTTTAGATGTTGTCCTGGGGTCTTTTGTGGCCTCACGGATAAGTTGTCTCTGCGCTCTTGGGGTAATTTTGGTCGGCCGGCCACTCCTGGGAAGGTTCACCACTGTTCCATGTTTTTGCCATTTGTGGATAATGGCTCTCACTGTGGTTCGCTGGAGTCCCAAAGCTTTAGAAATGGCTTTATAACCTTTGAAATTAAACTCAGGTGTGATAAACCACAGTTAAATTATTTTTTAACAAGGGGGGCAATCACTTTTTCACACAGGCCCATGTAGATTTGGAGTTTTTTTCTCCCTTAATAACGTAAACCTTCATTTAAAAACTGCATTTTGTGTTCAATTATGTTATCTTTGACTAATAGTTAACGGTTTTTGATGAGCAGAAACATTTAAGTGTGACAAACATGCAAAAGAATAAGAAATCAGGAAGGGGGCAAATAGTTTTTCACACCACTGTATATATATATATATATATATATATATATATATATATATATATATATATATATATATATATATATATATATATACAATTTTATATACCATTTTGACCAAGCACCCGGAAAAACATCATGTTGTGAAGGAGTGCGGGTATCATCTGCATTATCGATATATTTATAAACATATATATTTGTATAAAAGTTTACACTTTAATACTGATATTGATATAAACACTGTAAACACTGACATTAATATGCATTACTTCAGGTTGGTATTAGTATTTAGTTACTTTGATGAAGAAACCCTCTGTAGGTTTAAACGATTAATAGAATTAATCCTTTGCGCAAACTCAACTGCAAAGGATCCGGGGGGGGGGGGCTGCAGAGCGCAGCTGTGCTCTCTACAATTTGGGAGACAAATTTCCAATTTCATAACCATGAATTCAGCTCTTAAAGTTACCAGGACCAAATTTTTGCCACCGCTGGTAACTCCTGTGGTGTTGCTGCATGTGGCTCATGGCGGAAGCTCTCCTGTTCATCATCATAACAAACTCTTTATATAAAAGGCAAACTGGGAATTGTAGTGCAACAGCTGAATTCCTAGCTTCAACAGGTGTTTACATCTGCCATCATTTAAAATGATTTAGACTGATGTAATTGTCCTAAAGGGGGACATTTTATTTAAATGAACTATTAAGTGACTTCAGTAAATCAGTGCAATGTTTAGATATACAGACACAAATTGCCATATTTGTTAACAATAATTTTGCATTTTTTCCCAAAGATACAGCACAATATTGGGCACCAGGGGTGTAACTACAGAGGAAGCAGCTGGGGGGTATAGGGGGCCCCAGAATGTATAGGGCCCAGAATGTATAGGGGACCCCATGAGGCCGTAATTAATGAGCAATTTGAAAATATATTGGCAAACAGGACAACCTCTGGATATGTTGGGGGCCCTAAAATGATTTTGCTGTAGGGCCCAGTAACATCTTATTACACTACTGGTGGGCACCTGCAAAATAGTGTGCACCGTACCATAATAGCGTTAGCATTTGATTAATTGGTGTCAGTTGCATTTGTAGGCTCCACATGTTATAAATAGGGATGTAGCGAACGTCGGAAAAAAAGTTCGCGAACATATTCGCGAACTTGCGCAAAAACGCGAGCGGTTCGCGAACGGTTCGCGAACCCCATAGACTTCAATGGGAAGGCGAACTTTAACATCTAAAAAAAAAATTTCTGGCCAGAAAAATGATTTTAAAGTTGTTTAAAGGGTGCAACGACCTGGACAGTGGCATGCCAGAGGGGGATCAAGGGCAAAAATGTATCTGAAAAATCTGCCTGTGTGTGCTTGGAAGAGATAGTGTAGGGGGAGAGCTGTTAGTGATTTCAGGGACAGATGATAGTAAGTTTGCTGGCTAGTAATCTGCTTGATACTGCTCTGTATTGGAGGGACAGAAGTCTGCAGGGATTTGAGGGACATTTTAGCTTAGGTAGCTTTGCTGGCTAGTAATCTACTGTTCTCTTTAAACAACTGCCATACGTTGACCTTGTAGGCATTGTTTGCCCAGTTTTTTGGACGCAGCCACTGAAGCACAGTTGCCAGAAAAAATATGCCATATAAATGCTGAAAATAGTCATTTTTCGCCATACGTTGACCTTGTAGACATTGTTTGCCCAGTTTTTTTGGTTGCAGCCACTGAAGCACAGTTGCCAGAAAAAATATGCCATATAAATGCTGAAAATAGTCATTTTTTGCCATACGTTGACCTTGTAGGCATTGTTTGCCCAGTTTTTTTGGTCGCAGCCACTGAAGCACAGTTGCCAGAAAAAATATGCCATATAAATGCTGAAAATAGTCATTTTTTGCCATATACGTTGAGTCAACGTATGGCAAAAAATGACTATTTTCAGCATTTATATGGCATATTTTTTCTGGCCTCTGTGCTTCAGTGGCTGCGGCCAAAAAAACTGGGCAAACAATGCCTACAAGGTCAACGTCGTTGACCTTGTAGGCATTGTTTGCCCAGTTTTTTTGGCCGCAGCCACTGAAGCACAGAGGCCAGAAAAAATATGCCATATAAATGCTGAAAATAGTCATTTTTTGCCATACGTTGACTCAACGTATATGGCAAAAAATGACTATTTTCAGCATTTATATGGCATATTTTTTCTGGCCTCTGTGCTTCAGTGGCTGCGGCCAAAAAAACTGGGCAAACAATGCCTACAAGGTCAACGTCGTTGACCTTGTAGGCATTGTTTGCCCAGTTTTTTTGGCCGCAGCCACTGAAGCACAGAGGCCAGAAAAAATATGCCATATAAATGCTGAAAATAGTCATTTTTTTGGTCGCAGCCACTGAAGCACAGTTGCCAGAAAAATTATGCCATATAAATGCTGAAAATATGCATTTTTTTGGTTGCAGCCACTGAAGCACAGAGGCCAGAAAAATTATGCCATATAAATGCTGAAAATATGCATTTTTTTGGACGCAGCCACTGAAGCACAGTTGCCAGAAAAAATATGCCATATAAATGCTGAAAATAGTCATTTTTTGCCATACGTTGACCTTGTAGACATTGTTTGCCCAGTTTTTTTGGTTGCAGCCACTGAAGCACAGAGGCCAGAAAAAATTAAACCAGTAGGGTTTGCACCCTAGTTTGTAACGGTGGCAGAGGGAGGAGGAGGACGCTAAAGGACAGCTGTGTGTGGAGTCATGAGGCTTGAAGAGAAGGACAGCTGCATAGAAGTCAGAACAAGTCTTCCGGCGTGCAGTAACCCTCCGAGATCCACCCCTCATTCATTTTAATAAAGGTCAGGTAATCTACACTTTTGTGACCTAGGCGAGTTCTCTTCTCAGTTACAATCCCTCCTGCTGCACTGAAGGTCCTTTCTGAGAGCACACTTGAGGCTGGGCAAGACAAGAGGTTCATGGCAAATTGTGACAGCTCTGGCCACAGATCAAGCCTGCGCACCCAGTAGTCCAGGGGTTCATCGCTCCTCAGAGTGTCGATATCTGCAGTTAATGCCAGGTAGTCCGCTACCTGCCGGTCGAGGCGTTCTTTGAGGGTGGATCCAGAAGGGTTGTGGCGCTGCCTTGGACAGAAAAACATTTGCATGTCTGACGTTACAGACTGGCCAAAGGGCTTTGTCCTTGCAGGTGTGCTCGTGGCAGGATTACTGGCACCTCTGCCCCTGGAATGTTGATGAGTTCCTGAAGTGACATCACCCTTAAAAGCATTGTACAACATGTTTTGCAGGCTGGTTTGTAAATGCCGCATCTTTTCGGGCTTGTGGTATGTTGGTAACATTTCTGACACTTTATGCTTGTACCGAGGGTCTAGTAGCGTTGCGACCCAGTACAGGTCCTTCTCCTTAAGCCTCTTGATACGGGGGTCCTTCAACAGGCATGACAGCATGAAAGACCCCATTCTCACAAGGTTGGATGCAGAGCTATCCATCTCCGCTTCCTCATTATCAAGGACTGCATCATCCACGGTCTCCTCCCCCCAGTCACGTACAAGACCAGGGGTCCCCAAAAGGTCAGCACTAGCCCCCTGGGAAGCCTGCTCCTGTTGGTCCTCCTCCTCCTCCTCCACAAAGCCACCTTCCTCCTCTGACTCCACTTCTGGCACCTCTCCCTGCGTTGCAGCAGGTGCCTGGGTTCGTTCTGGTGATTCCGACCAGAAATCGTGCGCTTCCAGCTCCTCGTCACGCTGGTCTACAGCCTCATCTGTCACTCGTCGCACGGCACGCTCCAGGAATAAAGCGAAGGGTATTAGGTCGCTGATGGTGCCTTCGGTGCGACTGACCATATTTGTCACCTCTTCAAAAGGTCGCATGAGCCTGCAGGCATCGTGCATAAGCACCCAGTAACGGGGGAAAAAAATCCCCAGCTGTGCAGATCCAGTCCTACCACCCAGTTCAAAAAGGTACTCGTTGACGGCCCTTTGTTGTTGCAGCAGACGTTCCAACATAAGGAGCGTTGAATTCCAGCGAGTCTGGCTGTCAGAAATCAAACGCCTGACTGGCATGTTGTAGCGCTGCTGAATGTCAGCAAGGCGTGCCATGGCTGTGTAGGAACGTCTGAAATGGGCCGACACCTTTCTGGACTGGGTGAGAACGTCCTGGAATCCTGGGTACTTGGAGACAAAACGTTGGACTATTAAATTTAACACATGTGCCATGCAGGGCACATGTGTTAAATTGCCTAGTCTCAACGCTGCCAACAGATTGCTTCCATTGTCACACACCACTTTTCCGATCTGCAGTTGGTGTGGGGTCAGCCACCGATCGGCCTGTGACTGCAGAGATGACAGGAGTACAGATCCGGTATGGTTTTTGCTTTCCAGGCACGTCATCCCCAAGACAGCGTGACAACGGCGTACCTGGCACGTCGAATAGCCTAGGGGGAGCTGGGGGTGCACAGGTGTGGAGGAGGAGAAGGAGGACCCAGCAGCAGAGTAAGAAGAAGAAGAAGACGAGGTAGAGAGCGATGGAGGAGTAGAGGTGGTGGCAGAACCGCGTGCAATCCGTGGCGGTGACACCAACTCCACTGTTGTTGTTGAGCTACCCATTCCCTGCTTCCCAGCCATTACCAAGTTCACCCAGTGGGCAGTGTAGGTGACATACCTGCCCTGACCATGCTTGGAGGACCATGCGTCAGTAGTCATATGGACCTTTGGCCCAACACTAAGTGACAGAGATGCGGTAACTTGGCTCTGCACATGTTGGTACAGGTGTGGTATTCCCTTTTTAGAAAAAAAAATTGCGGCTGGGTACCTTCCACTGCGGTGTCCCAATTGCTACAAATTTGCGGAAGGCCTCAGAGTCCACCAGCTGGTATGGTAAAAGCTGGCGGGCTAAGAGTGCAGACAAGCCAGCTGTCAGACGCCGGGCAAGGGGGTGACAGTCAGACATTGGCTTCTTACGCTCAAACATGGCCTTCACAGAAACTTGGCTGGTGGCAGATGACTGGGAATGGGAACAGGTGGTCAAGGTGGAAGGCGGAGTGGAGGGTGGTTCAGACGGGTCAAGGAGAGCAGAGGTAGAGCAGTAAGATGCTGGACCAGAAGGAGTGTGGCTTTTAGTTTGCCTGTTGCCTTTGAGGTGTTGCTCCCAAAGTGCTTTGTGCTTGCCGCTCATGTGCCTTCACATAGAAGTTGTACCTATGTGGCTGTTGGGCTTACCAAGGCTCAGTTTCTGACTGCACTCATTGCAAATTACAATGCTTTTGTCAGAGGCACACACATTAAAAAAATCCCACACTGCTGACTTTTTGGAAGTGTGCGATCTGGCGGTAACAGTAGAAGTTGGCGGCATTGGCGGCAATGGCGGGTGCGTTGGCCGGCTGAACACAGGTGCCGATACATGTTGTTGCCCTACTGATCCCTGCGGGCTGTCCTCCCTGCTTCTTCTAAGTCTTATTCTCCTACTGCCTCTCTGACTCTCCGTCTCTCCATCTGAACTACCCTCCTCTTGCTCTCTTCTACTAGGCACCCACAAAACATCAATCTCCTCATCATCATTCTCCTCAGATGCATCAATTTCTTCTGACACATCACAGAAGGAAGCAGCAGCGGGGACCTCCTCCTCATCACTCATTATGTCCATCTCTGTCGTGTTCTCTGCCAGAATTAAATCTGGTGTAAGGTCCTCATCTCCTTCATCTTCTTCTGGCAATAATGGTTGCGCATTACTCAGTTCAAGAAACTCATGGGAAAATAACTCCTCTGACCCCAGTGAAGAAGGGGCACCGGTGGTGGAGGAAGTGTTACGTGGGGTGGCCATAGCAGTGGAGGATGAGGAGGATGTTGTGGTAAAGTTAGAAACGGTAGAGGATGGGGTGTGCTGTGTAAGCCAGTCAACTACCTCTTCAGCATTTTGGGAGTTCAGGGTCATTGGCTTTTTAAAACTGGGCAATTTGCTAGGGCCACAGGATTGCATAGCAGCACGGCCCCTAGCACGGCCTCTGCGTGGCGGCCTGCCTTTGCCTGGCATTATTTTTTAAAAAACAACAACAACAACAAAAACTCAGTTGGTTTTTCTGGAAACGTTAATACACACAGCTAGATGGCGGGTTGAAGAAAACAGTGTGCAAATAATGCCTACAAGGTCAACGTATACACTACTACAGCGGTGGATACGGATTACGTAAAATATATTATGGCTGCTTGAAAAAAGTCACTCCGGTGTTTTTTCTGGAGACGGTAATATTATGGATATTTAGACAGAATGTGAACAAGGTCACACAGCTAGATGGCGGGTTGAAGAAAACACTGTGCAAATAATGCCTACAAGGTCAACGTATACACTACTACAGCGGTGGATACGGATTACGTAAAATATATTATGGCTGCTTGAAAAAAGTCACTCCGGTGTTTTTTCTGGAGACGGTAATATTATGGATATTTAGACAGAATGTGAACAAGGTCACACAGCTAGATGGCGGGTTGAAGAAAACACTGTGCAAATAATGCCTACAAGGTCAACGTATACACTACTACAGCGGAGGATACGGATTACGTAAAATATATTATGGCTGCTTGAAAAAAGTCACTCCGGTGTTTTTTCTGGAGACGGTAATATTATGGATATTTAGACAGAATGTGAACAAGGTCACACAGCTAGATGGCAGGTTGAAGAAAACAGTGTGCAAATAATGCCTACAAGGTCAACGTATACACTACTACAGCGGTGGATACGGATTACGTAAAATATATTATGGCTGCTTGAAAAAAGTCACTCCAGTGTTTTTTCTGGAGACGGTAATATTATGGATATTTAGACAGAATGTGAACAAGGTCACACAGCTAGATGGCGGGTTGAAGAAAACAGTGTGCAAATAATGCCTACAAGGTCAACGTATACACTACTACAGCGGTGGATACGGATTACGTAAAATATATTATGGCTGCTTGAAAAAAGTCACTCCGGTGTTTTTTCTGGAGACGGTAATATTATGGATATTTAGACAGAATGTGAACAAGGTCACACAGCTAGATGGCGGGTTGAAGAAAACAGTGTGCAAATAATGCCTACAAGGTCAACGTATACACTACTACAGCGGTGGATACGGATTACGTAAAATATATTATGGCTGCTTGAAAAAAGTCACTCCGGTGTTTTTTCTGGAGACGGTAATATTATGGATATTTAGACAGAATGTGAACAAGGTCACACAGCTAGATGGTGGGTTAAAGAAAATACTGTGCAAATAATGCCTACAAGGTCAACGTATACACTACTACAGCGGTGGATACGGATTACGTAAAATATATTATGGCTGCTTGAAAAAAGTCACTCCGGTGTTTTTTCTGGAGACGGTAATATTATGGATATTTAGACAGAATGTGAACAAGGTCACACAGCTAGATGGCGGGTTGAAGAAAACAGTGTGCAAATAATGCCTACAAGGTCAACGTATACACTACTACAGCGGTGGATACGGATTACGTAAAATATATTATGGCTGCTTGAAAAAAGTCACTCCGGTGTTTTTTCTGGAGACGGTAATATTATGGATATTTAGACAGAATGTGAACAAGGTCACACAGCTAGATGGCGGGTTGAAGAAAACAGTGTGCAAATAATGCCTACAGGGCAAACAATGCCTAAAAGGTCAACTTATACACTACTACAGCGGTAGTAAAATAAAAAAAAGTAAAATAAAAAAAAATGAATATTAAAAAAAAAAAATTAAAGTTGGTGCTGCTGAACTACTAGGAGCAGCAGATTAGCACACCAGTCCCACTCCCCAACACTGCTAGACTAATAGCACTGGGCTCTTATAGTAGTAGTAGTAGTAGTAGTAAAACAACAAAAAAATAAATAAAAGCAGTCCTTACAAGGACTACTGTTATTGCAGCAGTCAGCAGATGAGATCAGAAGCAGGACAGCTGCCCACTGCAGCTACATACAGAGCACTGCAGTAGAAGGTAGATTACTAGCCAGCAAAGCTACCTAAGCTAAAATGTCCCTCAAACCCCTGCAGACTTCTGTCCCTCCAATAACAGAGCAGTATCAAAACGATTACTAGCCAGCAAACTTTCAACTGTCCCTGAAATCACTAACAGGCAGCAGCTCTCTCCTACACTATCTCTTCAGCACACACAGGCAGAGTGAAAAAACGCTGCAGGGCTTCGGTTTTTATAGGGAAGGGGAGTGGTCCAGGGGAGAGCTTCCTGATTGGCTGCCATGTACCTGCTGGTCTGGGGTGAGAGGGCAAAAAAAAGCGCCAACAATGGCGAACCCAAAATGGCGAACGTCGCGCGACGTTCGCGAACTTCCGGCGAGCGCGAACACCCGATGTTCGCGCGAACAAGTTCGCCGGCGAACAGTTCGCGACATCTCTAGTTATAAACAACACATGGAAGTACCACCCACCTCCTCAAATCAAGCTTTAATTTCTTTGCATCTAGTTGACCCTTTGCATTGCCCCCAGTAATGTTCTGTTATTTAGAGCAGGCTGAATTGATGCATTTGTGCCACATTTAAGTTGTAATAGAAGCAAAAACAGTAGGGTTCAACAACATAGTTTTACTTGCATTTTAGCACTTTGCATTTGTGAGTATCTCAGTCTAAGTAACTTTGTAACTGACCTTTTTCTTCTTACCATACCCTTTTGCTTTGCTCCGTCCTGCAATATAAAATAATACTTGGTTGCCAAGACCAAAGACTACGGCAAGAAAACCATGGATATCAGAGTGTTTTTTTATAACTATTATGTTCCTTTATTTATAGAGGGCCACTAGGCTAGATATAATGTTTATTACATGTATTCAGGACAATCCATTAATATTTTAGTTGACATTCAAACTTTTCCTGGGTTGCTAGTTTTTAAAAAGTAAATGATTAAAAAAAAGCCTAGAATGACAAGGCTGGACACTTCCTGTACCCCTCTTGTCATTAACTAAGTCTGGCCAAGGTCCTTTTTAAGGCTGAACCTGGGTTTTGAAGATATATATACATAAGGATGGATTTCTAAATCTTATCTCATCCTGATGTTAGGTTAATGACACATGGCTGTTTTATCACCCATGTTAAAGCACATTGCCCTTAGAGTTTGCAGGGCTTATTTAGTAATGGGTGATAAATTAAAATGATACAGTTACTTATATCAACAAATCAGCAATTTAACATTCTGCAAGTTGCCACTGACTTGTTTCCTGTAAAGGGTAATAATCAGAAGCTGTAGTCATTCTGACTTTGTTTAAAAAAATAAAAAAAATAAACTGTAAATAAGTTTTCCTTGAAATAGAATCTGCTACCATATATAATATTTATTCTAGGCACCATGTTCCATTTCTATGATGGATAAAATATTTTGTATATTTCCTACAAATGGGCAAAAAAAACTTGTTACGTAGAATGAATATTATATTAGGCAGCAGATTCTATTTCAAGGAAAACTTATTTCCAGTTTCATTTCTTTTGTATGATCCAATTTTTTGAAAATCAAGTCAAAATCGCTAAAACTGATTATTACCCATTACAGGAAAAATGGAGATATGTACAAAGTAGGAAACCTAAGGGTAAAATATGTACTATACAGAGCTTTTTTTAAATTATTTGTTTTCTTCTACCTCTTTCCAACTGTCAGATGGAGATCATTGACTCCAGCAGCCAAAAAAAAAGCAATTTTGATGCTAGCATTATAAGAACAGACTTGTTTATAATCTAAACAGGTAATTGTACAGGTACAATCATTTCCAGTGTTATTTTACATCACCCCTGGCTTTGTTTGAGCTGAAAGTGGAGGTATATAATAAAAGATGTAACGCAGAATAATATGTAGCAAAATTAGCAAAATTTACAGTTCTTCAAGATCACAATAATAATTATAATCACAGTTAATTACACTGTGAATGTAACTGTATTTTGGCCATCAACTGCTTTTCTTTTCTTTTTATTGTATAAACTGTTATTTCTCATGAGAATTAAAATCCCATAGTGGACTGTGGTTATCTCTACATTCAATCTTTGATAAATATACCCCAAGGGGCAAATTTACTAAAGGGTGAAGTGACTAACGTGTGTGAAAATTCGCAGGTGCCAATTTACTAATGGTCGCTTGCATAACTTTGCTAGCGAAGGAGATAGACTCTAGCGGTACTTTGCTCCCTAACGCCTGGCGTATTTGCACTCTGCCGAATGGACCTAACTACGCAAATTCACTGAGATGCAGATTTTACTGAACGTTACCTCTTGTGCCAGACTTGCCGTCGCCACCTCAGACCAGGCGACGTGCAATAGAGTAGATAGGAGTTCCTCAAAAAATAGTTGAAAATATTTCTAAGACACTAGCGTCTTTTCCTTTTTCAGGGTGATAGGATGAAAAATAGTGTAAATTATTTTTCCTCAAACCTGGTACCACTGTCATTGCAGCAAGGTAGAAGGAGCATGCTTTTGCACCATTTTGTTTTCCACTTGTGGCAGAGGCAGTAATAAATGCCCCCTATCGTTTTAATGGGGTTTCTACATAAACAGACAGTGAGTCTGTAATATCAAACAATAAAATGTCTCACTTATAGACAGATGCCTAACATTCAAGTTTGTGACAGCAGCTATCTGGAGGAACCCGACAGGGCTGCAAATACTGCTTCAAAGCAATTTGTTCAAACTGAACCAGAAATGCAATTTTTGAATAAGGGGTGGCAGTGTCCCTTAAGGGTTAGTTCACACGAGGAGATTCACCTCGTCTTCTGAGTGACAATCTCCCCGAACTGCCTCAGCGTGTCTTCCCATAGGCTATAATGAAAAGTTGCCTGCGCTAAAGCACACGCGGCGATGCGTTTTCCGAAGTCGTCTGAAGTTTCCTCTGTGAGGCAACTTCGGAAGACGAAGCGCCGCGTGTGTCACAAGGCAGGCGATTCTCATTACAGCCGGCGCAGGAGAAGAGGAAGCGGTTTGGGGAGATTAGTCGCCTCAAAGAAGAGGCGCTAAATCTCCCCGAATCGCCTGGCGTGGACTAAGCTTTAGGGTAAGGGCACACTGGGAGATTCGGGGAGAATTATTCGCCTGGTGACTAATCGCCTCGACTTTTGCGGTGTCCAATCTCCCCGAACGCCATCCCTCACTCTACGCTGGCTAAAATGAAAAATCGCGGGCGCTAATCACACGCAGCGATTCGTTTTCCGAAGCCGCCCAAAGTTACCTCATGAGGCAACTTCGGGTGACTTCAGAAAACGAATCTCCTCATTTGATTAGCACCGGCAATTTTTCATTTTAGCCAGCGGGAAGGCATTCGGGGAGATTGGTCGCCGCAAAGTCGAGGCGATTAGTCGCCAGGTGACTAAATCTCCCTGAATCGCCCAGTGTGCCCTTACCCTTAAGGTGTGACCTCCCTACAAGTAAAAGAACAATATCTATGATCTCCATAACTTAAAGGGGTTGTTCACCTTTGAGTTAACTTGTATGACATAAAGGTTGATATTCTGAAATAATTTACAATTGGTTTTAATTTTTTATTATTTGTGGTTTTTGAGTTATTTATCTTTTTATTCAGCAGCTCTGCAGCTTACAGTCAGAAATCTGGTTGCTAGGGTCCAAATTACGCTAGCAACCATGCATTGATTTAAATAAGAGACTGGAATATGAATATGAGAGGGCCTGAATAGAGAGGTGAGTAATAAAAAGTAGTAACAACAATAAATGTGTAGCCTTACAAAACATTTGTTTTTAGATGGGGTCAATGACCCCCATTTGAAGGCTGGAAAGAGTCAGAGGAAGAAGGCAAATAATTAAAAAATGACAAAAAAGAAAAAAAGGCCAAAATAAAAAGTTGCTTTGAATCTGTGATTCTATTACATACTACAAGTTAATTCAACGGTGAACCACCCCATTAAGTCTACAAAAAACAATTTAAACATTATATAAACCCAAAAGGATTTTTTTTCCTCACACCAATATAGATAAATAATATGTTGGTATCAATACATGATGCTATTTAATTATTATTACTAGAGAAAAAGGAAATAAAAAATATTACATTAAAGGGGTTGTTTACCATCCAAAACTTTCAGTTCAGTTGGTTTCAGACAGGTCACTAGAAATAAAGACTTTTTCCAATTACTTTCTATTCTCTAATATTGAAGTGTACGTCTAATTTTTCATCTTTCTAAAGCTGCTCTGGGAGACTGTAAACTGCTCTAAATTTATATATTTAGTGATACATTTCTTATCTGTTTCCCTGCTGAGCAGAATCCTAGAGTTTCATTACAGGCAGCTGTTATAACTGATACAATAGTTGCTAATGCTCCAGAGATGCTGCTGAGAAATGTATCAACTAAATGTTGCAAAATTGTAACAGTTCAAAATCTACACCTGAATCACTGAGCTGCCAGACGGAAACACCAGAGACGCAGACATTAAACATAGATTTTGGAAAACCAGAAAAAAAAATGGTAATTCCCCTTAAGGTTCCTCCCATTAACTAATGGTGTATGTCCTATTCTGTATTCCTGCTGAGTATAACTTACTATTACCCGGCAAACATGTAATCTTATTTTATATGATAATAGCAATGGAAGTTTGTGTATATGTTGTTGTGTTAAGAAAATCTTAAATAAAAACCTTTAAAAAAAAAATAAACAAATAAAAAATGGAAAGTAACTAAATTGTTTCTGGATTTAATTAAAATTGATTGATAATTCCAGATGCTACATCTAATAGGTTTTCTTAGTTAATAGCATAAGAAATAAGAGATCCCATACCTGTACACTGTAAATGTAGGGAGTCTTAGTTCAACATAACACTGATAGTGCCATAAACATACCACCACTAAATCTATAAAGCATTATTTTATTGTAGTTTTGTGTGTGTCTGTATGTGTGCATGTGTGTGGGGTAGTGTGATGAATGGAATTCTGTTTTAAGTAGTGGCAGCGACTCCCATTCCTATAACATCTGCATTTTCAGGAAACCGAGAACTATTCTTTTCACAAAGCTTTCCTCTGTTACGGGTTTTCCCTTGGTTCATTTATTTTGTAAGCAGATGTACTGTTGATCAGGGAATATAAATGCACACAACCTTCCTTCCATAAACACCTTTCTGTCATCTGTCTCTCCAACAACTGTCTCACATCAGTCTCTGACTGCAACAAGTTGAAATGGCTGTGGATAAAGCACTTGTTGTGATTGTTGG
Organism: Xenopus laevis; assembly: GCF_017654675.1. Taxonomy (NCBI): domain Eukaryota; kingdom Metazoa; phylum Chordata; class Amphibia; order Anura; family Pipidae; genus Xenopus; species Xenopus laevis. The sequence goes on along the minus strand of NC_054371.1, from coordinate 86,748,996 downwards.
TCTGCTTGTCATCCTGGCCTATGTTCATGGTAAGTTTCTTATATTTACTACTTGCTGCTAAGTTATACTTCAGTTGCAGTTCATTTGCAGACACTTTGGTTCTGACATTATAATATTGTTGGTGTGATAAAACACTACTTGTTCTTAGCAACTTTTTAATTAGTCTTCATTTTAAATATTTTTTTTTGCATTTTCTGCCATCTTCTGACTCCTTCCAGCTTTCACATGGGGTCATTGAAAAAAAAATTGCTGCGTGTGGCCACAATTTTATTGTTATTGATACTATTTGTTATTCAGCCTCTGTTCTTTTCATGCTGCAGCCTTTCATTTAAAACATTGCCTGGTTGCTTGGGTAAACAGGACCTTTATAACAAGTTAACGGAAATTCCAAACTGCTAAACAAATAGTTAAATTATTGAAAAGCAACCAAATGACATTTGAACACAATTGCACATTGTCAACAAATATCACTTTGTACATCATACTAACAGTTTATTTAAAGATGAACCCCTAAATTGTCAAAAAAGGTATAGTTCAGCACTGATTTTCTGAAGCAAATTCATATATAAAATATTTATACAATTTGAAGGACAATTGAAAGAACAACAGGATTAGATAAAGCTATGAATTAGTTGTTTTAAGTATAATATAATTCTGATTAGTCTGTCGTCCTCCTTGCAAGGGAACCTACAGCATTCCAAGGATAAGGCTTAGGAATGTGGACATTTCTCCAGTTTTTTCATGGGAGGGGGTTAGCCTCTGGGAAAAAACACCAAAAACTGCCTGAGATACAAATCCAGAGGAATTTGCTTACTTGCAAATACCACCAACACTAGTGTGGTTTTTTTTTGCGCACTAGCAAGTGCCATTAAAAAGCATTATTGTACTAGATATTCTACAGAAATTATTTGTTTGCTGCAATGTAATCCTTGTGATGCCAGTGATGGAAGCTGAAATAGGAATGTTATTGCCGGCCAACCTTAGACAATTTGACTGGGCACGTAATTGGCTAGTAATTGGACTGGGCTTGCTTTAAAGGGGTTGTTCACCTTGAAACACTTTTTTCAGTTCAGTTGGTTTCAGATTGTTCACCAGAAATAAAGACTTTTTCCAATCACTTTCTATTTTCTATTTGACTGTTTTTCTAATATTGAAGTTAGACCCTTTAACTCAGGGGTGTCCAAACTTTTTGCAACGAGGGCCAGATTTGGGGAGGTGAAAATGTATAGGGGCCGACCATTGAGCCTGACATTCCGTGAACCATTAACATCATTTAACTAATTTATACAAGGAATCGATTAGCCATAGCAGTACTTTTTGGGCACATTAGTGAAATGATCTGACGATTTAGTTGATACATTTTTTTTCTTTGTCCCTGCTGAGCAGAATTAGTTTCACTAAAGTCAGCTGTTAGAATTGATACAATAGTTGCTCATATTCCACAGATCCTGTTGAGAAATGGATCAACTAATTGTATCAACTAAATGTAGCAAATTGTAACAGTTCAGATGCTCCTGGATCACTGAGCTGCCAGAAACTTCAAACTTTAAACTTAAATTTTAGGAAAATGGTAAAAAAATTAAAAATGAAAAGCAACTGAAAAAAGTCTTTATTTCAGATGAACACAACTCAACTGAAAAAAAAGTGTTTGGGAGGTGAACAACCCCTTTTAAAGCAAGCAAATGAAAACAAGTAGAAACTAAATAAACATTTACATCGTAATATTCACATTAAACAAAGACAAAGGGCAATTTAGATTACTTGTTTATTTATTTAGTTATGTCCCTGTTTTCCTTTACTGCATGTAGCCATGAATTATAGGTTCTTCTCTTCTAATCCTATTTAGCAGCAAAGTAGCACTTGCACGTTTTCTGTAAATTTGTGTGATTTTTTTTGGGATTGGCAGTTAAGGAACAGCTATCAAAGGCAGGCTACATATACTATATTTACTAAACATTAATTGGAACAGATAGCTTTGAGGATCTGAGCGCAAGTCACTATAGTGTTAGTGCCCAGTGAGTAAGGAATAAACTGCAATATTAATCCCTGCAGTTCCCATGGGAGGAGTAGGGTAACTCATATATATCTATTGAGGAGTAACAAAGTAGAATACATTGTAATTTTTGTATCCACTGTGCAAACTAGTTCAGGTGCTGTAGAAGTTAAACAATTAAAACATAACGTTTATTAATCTCACATTAAAAGAGTCCACGCTGACAAAACTCACCATTGGGGATACACCTCAATGATGCTGGACCATGTCCATAAAAGTACAAATAGATAAAAAATACATAGGATGGACAAGTAGGGAAATAGTGAGCTGATCACCATTCAGTCACTAACCACAAGAGTGTGATCAAAAGTAGGATATAGATAAATTAACCCCTTGTTCTTATCATTATAAAAGCGGCATAATGCCCAAATTTAAGTTCTGGTAGTGATCTCCAATGTATCCTTCATGAATGGCGTTGCCACTTGGTGCCCAGACCACCCTTTCGTTAGTTTCCCAGAGAGTGACTGCCTAGCTACGTAGGGAGCAGATGGGAGCTGGTCCCCCACTGTCCACCCCTGGCATAGGTGGATGTGAGATTAATAAACGTTATGTTTTAATTGTTTAACTTCTACAGCACCTGAACTAGTTAACTGGAGGTTTGCACAGTGGATACAAAAGTTACAATGTATTCTACTTTGTTACTTCTCAATAGATATATATGATTGTTACAATTGTTATAATTTAACTTGCGGGTGCACTGCTACTTTGTATTACTTTCTGTTACTCTGATAGTCAGTGAGTAGGGTAACTCCCCCCAATACAGTACACATGTCCCTTTAGCAAAACTATGTACAGTAGTCTCAAGAAAGGAGATAAGCTTAAAATGACTGAATTTTCATGTTATACCAGAACAACCTGAGCATTTTAATATAACGTTTCTCTGTTTCTATAAGAGATTGAAAAAAACAAAACAAAGTAAAACTATTGACAAAATATGCTGTTCTTACTAGGTATGTCCCCTGGTGGGAAACGACGCTGCCTGTGCAAAGGGAATGGTGCCAAAAGATTTGGCCTCAAATCTTTAAAAAAAGTTGAGGTGTTCCCAGTATCCCCTGGCTGTGAGAATGTGGAGATTATGTAAGTCAATACTCACTACAAATGGTGTATCCTTTGTACTACTTACATATCAGATTGCCTCTGGTTCCAAGAGTTTGCAAAGCATTTGTTTTCTAATTAGAATTTTCATTAAAGAAAGTGCAAAAAGAAACAAAATCATGCACTAATTCTTTCCCATCATGCAGCATTTTTCCCAATTTCATGCATGCTTTCATCTGAATATACCTTCCCACCATATAATTTGGGGCACAAAATTTTGTAGCACCTATAAAACAGGTTATTGCATCCATAATAATATTGAGGGAGTTGTTCACTATACTCCGGTCGGGCTTTTTTGGGCAAAACTCAAATTTTAAAATTTAATTTTTAATAACATTTTTAAAACTCACATTTTTTCAGATTTACTAAAGCCTGATGCAGCAAAAAGCCAGAATCTGAAAATCCGCCATCTCAGACCTACCGAGGTTGTGTATAAGTCAATGGCAGAGGTCCATATCCTATTTTGAAGTTTCTGTGGTCTGCACTGGAATTAGCCCAAAAATCCGACCATTTTGGGCAAAAATCCGAAAAATTCTGCTTTTCAGGAAAAAGCCCCAAAAAATCGAGTTATTAAAAAAAAATAAACGTATGATTCGGGTTTTCACTAGATTTTATCAAGTTTTTATCAAGTTAAAATCAGGTATTACTGTTTGATCATGGTTTCTTTATTAAAAAAAATAGATAAATTTGGATTTTGGTAAATAACCCTTCCCGTGTCACTGTAGTTTACTCAGTGGTAGGTGAAAAATGGTGGGCTCACTTGGCCCTCTACTTTTTATTGTGTCCAGAAAAAGCACTCCCAAGTAAGTGCCTTCTTGGGGTACAAGAAGTATATGACTATTGGTGGTGGACCTAACCTATGCACCTAATGTGTCTGAAATATCAGTTAGCATTAGAATTTAATTCAGTGCTCATCCACCACTGTTGAGGAAACAGTATTGATTTATGTACAGACCCCATTCTGTGCTTTGCTTCTGCAACTGTCCCTGATACGGAGCAGCAATAAAGTTCTCAGTGCCTGTTCACATTCTGTAAAATATAGTTATCGCAATATTGGGGCAATGTGGAATTCACACTGCACTTTTCAGTATACAAGTGACAAAGTGTCTATGGATATTATTTCCAGATATTGGCAATTTCTGCTGCTTTTTTCAATAGCAAAAAACAAAAATCCAGCACAAGGGTCATTTGTCACTTGGAATGTCAGAAAAGTTCTGCATTCAAGGCATACTGACTAAGAAAAGAAACATTGTTTGGTAGCTTAATTAACAGGCAGAACATATTTCAGCTTCATTCCCAGCTTATTAAACCCAGTTATGTTACAATTACAAATTGATGATTTTGAAGACTTCACAGAGATAACCTGCTTGGGAACGGATAACCTGGGTGCCCTGCATGGCAGTAGTGTGATAGATTTGGGAACTTGGTGGATACATGCACAGTGCCTCCACTTTACAAACTATAGACTTTGAGGGACTTAAACAGAAACAAAACTTCACAACAGTATATAGTAGCTATTAAAATAAATTGTACAGTATATACCAAAAAGGATAAGTAAATGAACAATTCAAAAAACATTGCAAAACATAGTTGGCCTGTCTGGCTAAACTGCTAGGCAAGGCTAGGTTCCCATGATGCCCCAGAATACAATGAAAGTTCCTCCTACAATAGGAAACAGGGCTTCTGAGAATTTCATATTCATATAATATATTTATGAATAATAAAGCCTAAACTGATCACCGGATGCACCACAAGTTGACATCAGTAATCAGAAATCCACTGGGAGCTTCAATTAACATTAACAAGGTTACAAATAAGATATACCAATATATGAAAAACAAGTGACGGAAGAATAATATAATATATAATACTCATATAGGGGGCTAAAAACGGCAAACTGGTATAAAAATACATACTTTATTTCTTATCAAATAGTAAATACATAGTTTTAAACACATTTATTTATGGCCATAAAGGTGAGGATCAGAAATATCCAGATTTAATTGTATTGGGGTGCAAAGGGAGTGAATGTGTGTCACAAATATCTGTTTATGTTAATTGCTAGCAGGCAATGGTGAATATACATTTGTTAAACAAAATAGTAATTTAAATATCCTTTCACCTCAAAGCTCAAACATTTATAATACACACAGCCGGGCACATTAAAAAAAATAGGGCTCTTCCACACAGGCTTTTCTTTTGCATGTGATGTGATTTTGAGATGCAAGATTGAGTGCACCACGCATTAGTTAAATGATGCCATTACAAACTGAGTTGCGTTTTACTGTGTATTATTTGACACAACATGCTGCATCCTCTTGCACTTGACGCATGTTTTAAAGACAATAGCATAAATGATTCTGTTTGGAACTCACAAAAAAAAACACATACATACGTAACAGTAACACACTCCAAAAGTCCTCACCCACAAATATTGTTGGCCACGCTCCAGGTACAAATAGATCTGAATGTGTTTGGCCTCACCATTATGTTTATAATGTCTTTCATGTGTTTTAAGATTTGTTAAGAAATAAAGTGTGTCCTTTTCTTCCAATTTACCTTTTGTGATCCCCATATGGGTATTTCTTCATCTCTTGTTCAGTTCTTTTCTGTATATTGAAAAACAAGTTTAGAAATACTGATTTAAGGTACTCTTGATGGGAAAATTTGATTATTTTCAAAAAATACCATTCTCAATTGCTCTTATTCATTTACAGGAAATTCTACCTTTTCCAATGTTTAGAAGCAAAGTAGTCGATGTTGCTGTTTTTCCCTAAAGATTGGTAATTTAGACTCACCTCTAAATGGGCTATGTTTAATACTACTGACAATATCCTCCCAGTGGTGATTCCATGATAGAGCATCTTTCAGCTGGTTTGGAAGCTAATCCTCCCTTGTTGTTGGCGTTGGAGCTATAGGTCTCTACCCTTGGCCAAACTCAGCAGAGCCTCATTGCTTTAAGTATTCCAAGTAGTTTCTCCACAAGATTGGAACTGGGACCAGCCTTTGGAGTGCTTCTCTCTTCTGTCCCAGCAGTGTCCCAGCATCTACCAGGCTATTCTGCCTCATGGCCAATCAGATTACTGGTTTGCCAGTGACACATCCTAATGAATATACCAAAACCCTAATTGGAGCAGACAGGTGTTGCAAGGCTTTCCTGTGTTTACTTGATCTAAAATCAGATAGCTGTGCTATTTACTGATTGGTTTACAACAGTTCTAATCCCTTTTCTACTATATCTCTGTAACTAAATGGTGTAACCTTTATATAATGTTGTTTATTGCAGTGCTACACTGAAATCTGGCCATCTCATTTGCATCAATCCTGAATCAAAAACCATCAACAAACTTATTTTTGCTATGAAAAAGAAATGGTAAGTGTTCTGAAAGCAGAAAGAAGTCATAAAGAAAAAAGTGGTTATTCAAACGAGAAATGCATAATGAACTTCTGAACAGTGGGACAGTGCAATCCATGAAGCTAAAAGGTTCCCTCTTTGCTAGAGGTTAGTGGTAGACAACACACAGGAAGGCTTTAAAATATTTCTAATAAATCTAAAGTGAACTGTGCATTTAGACCAAAAGTAAGATCAATACTTCAACTGATCATGGATCAATCACTGTGCCTATAACTCAGTATTTTGTTGGTTCTACAGAGTGTCAAGGATGGGGCTTTCTCCTGTACAGTATGGGGCAGATTTATCTATTTACCAGATTAATTTAAGTGTAAAATCAGAACTCACCATAGTAAAATTTGGACACTTTGAGGCAGATATATCAAAATGTGAGTTTAAAGCTTAATAAACAAAAACTCATCCATGTTCTATTCACTCCTATGGTATTATTAGAACCATATTTATCTAATGGTGAGCAAGTCGTTTCAGCAAGTCCAGTTGTTTTTAGATTGACCTATACTAGATATACCATGACCTGGATGAATGAAAATCTTCATAGTCAGAACGTGGGTGAGTTTTTATTTATTAAGCTCTAAAATCACATTTTGATAAATCTGCCCCTTTGTATTCAATCACATTGGACTTTTTGAGGCATATTTATCAAATGGTGAACTCTAACTTTTACAAATAAATACACCTCTATAAGAATGCATGGGAAGTGGTGGAATTTTACTGTAGTGAGTTATAGTTTCTTATTTAACACTCATAAATTTGCCCCTATAAGGGACCAATTGATCCTCATGCAAATTTGAGTTTCTGTAATCTAGAAATTTTCTAGGTCCAATATAAAAATTCAGTATCTATAAACTTGCAAGTTCATGTAGAATCAATGGGAGTTGTATTAGTAAAATACAACCTTTTTTCAAAAAAAATGTTTTAATTTGAAATTTTTTTTTCAAAAAGTTTTTATCCAAATGAGTTTCCAAAACAGTTTTCTAATATATAAATGAACATTTAAGTCTGGCAAGGTTTTCATTTTTTTTAAATTCGTTTTTATTATTACGTATTTTTTAATACCATTTATATTATTTTAGATAGTTACTGTATATTATAATCATAATAAATGCATTTTATTTTATTGCTGCAGGGACCACAAATCGATTGGCTAAATGAAAAGAATGGCCCTTACTACAAATGCTTCCGATAATTGAAACTGCGCATTTTATACATTTGCAACATATTAATCAGAACTAACAATTACTAATGCTTCGCAGAATATAACTAAATTTTTTTATATTTTATGAAATATATATACCCAGCTTTACTATTGATTAAAGCAAAGCATTCAGAGAAAAAAGAAAAAAAAGTAATAATAAAGTACACTTTTTCAATTCACCTGTATTGTAGTTGCATTATTTAATCATATAGCTTGTTTATAAATAAATTACATATTTTTGCTATTAGAATTACCACTTCCTTTTCAAAATTATAAAGAAATTTATACATATTAAACCTATTTTATTGATTATAAATTAAATTTACTGTATATATATATATATATATATATATATATATATATATATATATATATATATATATATATATCAAGGGAAAGTTGTGATTACCACTAATTTTTTAAAACCAATAGGCGGGGGGTACAATGAGGCTGTGACCACAAAATTCATATAGACAAATACAAGAGTCCTCTGCACTCAACCCATTATCAATATATTTAAGACAGCGACATTTTGTGCATACTGCTACTGAAAAATGCCTTACCCTTTAAACAAAACAGGGATTGTTTGTCCATTTATTGCAATATATTTAAGCTGGCCAACTACGTCAAAGTCATCCCATATCTGGCCAGTCCTATGTCCTATATTACCAATATCTTAAGGCAGGATGGACCAGGATGAGCATATTATAATGTCAGATTTTGGCTTGACATGTCTGGATCCATTATCGGCAAACCCATTACTCAGAAAGCTCAGAGTTAGGGAAAGGCTATCTCCCATAGAGTAAATTTTTAAATGAAATAATTCACATTTTTTTAAAAAAAATCTCTGTGATAATAAAACAGCACCTTGACCTTGATCTTAGCTAAGATTCTGTTTTCCCCCAATAGTGGATTGTGGTGGACCCCAGGTAAAAGATTTTTTTAACTAATAAAGAATTTTCCAAGTCTTGAGAACATTATAAAGGACAGACTGAGGGGTGTAGGGCTTGTCCCAGTGGCGTAACTAGATGTTACTGGGCCCCAAAGCAAATACATTTTAGGACCCCCAACATATCCAGAGGTTGTCCCGTTTTACTAATATTTTTTGGGGCAAAAACTCCAAAAAAAAATGTACGATTTGGGGAAAAAGCCTGAGAAACCGTAAGATATGATTTATCATACAATTTTTTAGGGTTTTCCCTGAACCGATTAATTTGAGCTTTTTATATAATAATTAAGATCAAATCGGGTATGGAAGTTTGGTCGTGTTTTTTTTTTAAATTAAAATAATGAGATAAATTTGAATTTTAATAACCCTCTAAATATTAAATGTTATTATTAGCTTTAAGATATAGTGCTGTATATTAAGCAAAGACTATCTGAAAAGCCAGTGTTTTAAGTTTTCCACATAACAAATTCAGTTTCTGTATTTCCATTTCTATTAAAATAACAGCTTAAATGTCATATGTCAAACATTCTTTCTTAATATTGAATGGAGAATAAAGCAAAAAAACACAAGTGGAATAAAAACAGATACTCTTTTAATCATAGTAAAAAAATGCATAGAAAACCCCTTGAATACACATAAATGTAAGCAATTTACAACATGTTGAATCCAACATAATACAAAAGGGAATCATTCATCTTTTATTACACAGTAAGAAGTTGGCTCCTATGCTTGGGAGAAAGGAAAACAATACAAAGATTTCATTTCTGTACAATATTTACACTTTACAGGTAATTAATTTGCAATGCTGCAATTATATTTTAGCTTGTTTTACATGTATAAAATGTCTTTTTCAATAGAAACATGTCAAATTAGCTTTAATCTTAATTTTTTGTGAAAGCTGTGATTTTAGATGGTTATTTATCAAACTCCAAATATCCGAACCTCGAATAATTAGTAGTTTTTGGAGCAAAAAAAAAACTACTACAATTTTTTTGAGATTTATTAAAGACCGATGCTAAAAAATTCGAAACCCTGGCATCTAAAATCTCTCGAGATCCTGTATAAGTCAATGGGGAGGGTCACAGTGTCTGCACTGATGGCCGTACCGATATCCGATGATTTGGGGTTTTCTCGAAAACTCAGAAAAATCTTAGTTTTTGCAGAAAACTCTGAACAATTCTGAGTTTTCGGGGCTCGCCTGATGCCTGATCCTATTTTTTCAGGTTATTTTTCTTCATAAATAAGGTCCATTTGGGGATTCAGAGTTGCTCGGAGTTGGATATTAGAAATACTGAGGGGTTGAATAGCCCCTAAATGTTCTTCACTTGGGTTCATGATACAAAAAAGATCTAGTAAAGATGCACCCCATCTATATTTGTAACACTGTATATGGCTTAGGATAAAGAGAATATTTCGGTAGCTGCTTTAGTATTTTCTTTTGTACATTCCAGCCAGCAGAATCCATGTAGCTTTCACATGATGGCATAGAGTCCTGTCACATCACAGCTTTACTCATATCTAATTACTTTAATGGACTGTAGTTTCCTAAGAAAATAATGAAACAAATGTCAATTTGTTTTAAGCTCAAGAACTTTTATCTGCATTAAAGGTTGAACACTGCATCTCCCCCACAAAGGTGCCAGGTCTATCTTTTAATAAGCTGAAACATGATGTCTCTGATATGTCAATAATGAATATGAAATTAATTATTAGCTAAAAGCAGACTTAGCAATTATTATTGGTTTTAATGCTTTAAATTCCACACATGGAAACCATCAATTTACTGCGGTGGTTGTGAGTAGTTTTTAGCTCAATCTCCCCTTGGATGGTAAATTTTTCAAGAAAGAAAATGTGAAAACATATTCCAAGGTCATATCTAGCAGAAGTAAATCTAGAACAACTGGACTTGCTGATTAATCATTGAAGACGTTTCACTACTCATCTAATCAGCTTCTTTAGTTCGGTTGAACTGAAGAAGCTGCTCGGATCAGTAGTAAAATGTCTTCGATGATTAATCAGCAAGTCCAGTTGCTCTAGATTTATTTCTACTAGATATCCAATGACCTGGATGAATGAAAACTTTCATAGACAGTCAAAGGTCATACTTTGTGAAAAGTTTTCAGAAATGTACAAATTATTTCCATCAAAATCCAGGATGGAACAGAACCACTTGTCTTTTGTAGAATAAAAATGCCTTTATTGCATAATGCCCCAAACCATTTTGCAATAAAGGCATTTTAATTCTACAAAAGACAAGTGGTACTGTTTCATTATGGATTTTTTGTATTTGCCAGAGGAAAGTGACCATTGGGGAACCTGCACTACAGAGAGAACTGACATGTTGTACTGACTACCTTCTGTTCAACCTGCCAGAAAAACTGGAAAATAAGTCAGGGAAATGGAAGTTTTTTTTAAAGCTGAGCTTTAATAACCCATGTTTATTCTATCTTCTATCATTTCGTGTAAAAATGTGGTATCACATTTAAATATAAATATATTAATACATACCCCTTTGCAGACAGAATTTCATTCAACAATTTTGCTTTCGGACTGAGGCATTTCGTTTTTTTGCTGCCTTTTATGGTGGCCCTGTAACGAGACTGGGTTTTAATGTGCTGCAATGTGCCTACAAAAAATATGTATACCTTTCCTAATGAAACACAAAGGAGCAAACAGAAGAAACACAAAATCTGTCCATCATTAAAATTTACATTTTGCATTAGTACTTAAATGGCTCATAAAATAAATCTTCATATAAAGCATGACAACAACACAAACAACAAATTGTTTTTACTTTTATGGCCATATTTAAATAACATACTGTATTTGGTAGGAAAATTCAGGGATAAACATTACAGGTATAGGATCTATTATCTGGAATGCTTGGGACTTGGAATCTTTCTGTCATTTGAATTTAAGTCAGGTAAAAATCATTCAACCATTAAATAAGGCCAACAGGATTGTTTTGCCACCAATATGGATTTATACAGCTTAATTACCATCAAGTACTGTTCTATTATTTTAGAGAAAAAGAAAATCATATTAAAAATGTGAATTATTTGCTAATTTGGAGTCTACAGGAGAATGCCTTCCTGTCATTTCAGAACTCTCTGGACAATGGGGTTCATATTCAGGATCTCATACCTATACCATGTTTAGTATACAACATCTGAATACACAATATAAAACCAACTGTACAATAAAGGTAAACAGTTCAACAGTGTCTACACTCTATTTTAATATGTAGATGCTTGATTGGAATTTCCATATAAACTTTCAAATGGACCAGCACACCAAATCACTGTATGTCCATAGTTATTGGCCACATTGAGGCCATATATATATATATATATATATATATATATATATATATATATATATATATATATATATATATATATATATACATACATACATATATATATATATATATATATATATATATATATATATATATATATATATATTATAGTAACAAAAATTAAGGCAAATTTTTACATGATACTACAAATTAATTTTAAGTTAAACTATACCTTAAGAGAATTTACCTGACAATACAAAGAGGGTGGTATAGAGATACAGTTCGGTATACAGTATATTTGCACAGGTTAGCATTTAAATATGTAATAATTACTGCTATAATTAAAATGATATTCTTTCAAATTTCATACATTTAAATAATGTAATAGAGAATGAAAATCATGGTTACTTACACATATTCAACATTTTCACATCTAGAATGCACCGGATAGACTTCAATTTTTATCAGGCCTTTCAGACGGAGCTTTTTGGACAGTTTTTTGCATAAACAGCGTCTCCCACCAGTACCCTGCCCTAAAAAATATACAAAATACCCTTGTTACCTTTTGTTTTTTTTTTTTAGAAATGCAGGGCCACATCTCACCAGAATAATATTAAATCCTCATAGGCATTATTGTATAATAATCTTTAGGGCAAAATAATTTTCCTGTGTGGTGCAGTTTTATGCATTACAAGCAAAGTGTTTCTCATTAGGTCTGTCCCCATGGAAAAGGAGATCAGTGAAAACACAATAAAAATTGGTCTTAACTTCAGTGCAGTGCACACACAGCAAATGCATGAAAAGGAAAATTCTGTAAATGCCATCTATTTGTGCACCTGTTCTTATGTGGTGCTAGTTAGTATTTGTAGCACTGAACATACATTTTTGTAGGCAAGGGCTATTACCATGCAAATTCTGTACATATATATATTACAAAGTTATGAAAAGCATCATTAGTTACATGTTATGCTGTTCCTTTTGTCCTATATTGGACTAAAATTGATGCACCAAATCACTGTACCTTCTATAAGAGCAGCGCAGAGAATGAGGACACAGAGGATGATAGCATATTTGCTGGCCATGCTGCCTTCTTGGAGATCTCTCAGTGTGAATCTGTGATTGGAAGCAATGCCCATCTATTTATATACGCTTTACCTCTGCCTTTGTGTACATGTGCTTTCTTGACAATTGCATCACTGATTTGATAACAAGTGTGCTCCATTTCCTGGAAAAGGTGCAGAAGTGAAAGTAGAGTTTTCTACTTCAAGCAAGAAATCTCACACTGAACAAACAATAACATATTTGAATTCAGGAGGATAATGTTTCAGTTGACTGCTAGTTAGATAATTCATATAATTCCTGTCAATAAAGCCATTTCCAAGCAGTCTATAAAACTTCACAGGGCTTATTTATGAACAATGCATTGCAATTGTTACAAGTGAATGTATAAATAATTGTGCCTATATGCATGTAATACACTGGGAGGCACATTTATTCAGGGTTGGACTGGGGGGCTTGGGGACCACAGGGGATACTGGCCCCTCTCTGGCCCCCCCATGCCGCTCTGGTGCTGGGTATGTGTGTATGCACGTCAGTGCGCACTTGTGCAGCGCCACGTTAGTGTGCATACGCTAGTGCACAAGCGTGAAATTTTGATTTTACCGCGACCCCCAACAAAAACGGGTTGCGCCACTGAGAATCCGATCTGGGTTTTTTCCCAGTGTCCCTCCGGTCCAGTCCGAAACTGCATTTATTAAAGGTCGAATTTCAAATTTATGTGAGCTTTTTCAAACTCTATTAAATTCGAATATACTCGAAATTCGACTGGGAGGTTATTTGTATAAAAAAAATTGAATATCTAAAACTCAGACAAATTTTACCGACTCGAAAGACTCAAATTAAATTAGACTACACTCGATTTGAGTTTTCTCTACGAAAAAAACTTGAATGTCAGAAGGGCTACTAACATGTCCAAATTGGAGAGTTTTCATCATAAAATTTTTTTTAAAAATTCTAATTTTAAAGGGCGAAGTGGCTAACGCCAGGGTAGCGAAGGAGATAGACGTTAGCGGTGCTTCGTAGTCTAACGCGAGGCAAATTTTCGCTCGGGCAAATGGACGTAACTCTACAAATTCCCTAAGATGTGGATTTTACTGAACGTTACCTCATTCGACAGACTTGCCTTCACCAGCTCAGACCAGACGAAGTGCAATGGAGTGGATAGGACTTCCTCAATTTTTAGTGCAAACTTTTTCTAAATCCCAAAAAATCGCTGGCGTATTTTCCTTTTTTCTGAGTGATAGCTTGCAAAGGTCCATAAAAATGTTTTTTGGGTAACCGGGTTCTCCCCACCATTTTGTAACATATGGAATATAAACTATACAGTGGGCTCATGTGTAGGGCGTTATAACAACTCTATTTTATTTATTAAGTTTCCCTGGACTTGTGTATTGTAATGTATTTGCTGCAACATATACGTCCATGTAACTTTATCACTTCCCGTCATATGCAAATTAGGCAACACTAGCGCATCTTCGCTTTGATTGCAAAAGTAATGCTAGTGAAAATTTGCCAGCGTTTGGCGCCCTGGATGCAACTTCGCACTTTAGAATTAGAGTTCTCCTAGTGAATTTAAGCCTGGCAAAGTGGTGCGATGGCTGCAAAGCTGCACTGCCTTATTTTCACCGGTTAGGGAATTTGCCCCTTGGTTCTGACTTTTAAAACAATGTAGCATACATCAGTTCTTTTCCAGCCAAGACAGGTATGCAATCAGGTGGCTTCTGCTACATTGCTACATTGTCAAAAGTCAGAACCAATAGTGCAGCGAGGGACAGGCAACTACTGCTTCCAAATGCAGGTACATTTATTCATATAGACTGCTTTCAATAGAAATTCCCTTTACAGATAACTATAAAACCACAGTAAATGTCTGTCCATTAACACAGTTCTTTAGTCTGACTTTTAGTTATTTGTAATGCATCTCAGGGTAGTCTATTTTAGATACAGACGAAAGACTTGCATCTTTTTATTTTTTTGCACCTTTTCACTCTTTAAGATATGTTTCACTGGGTGTAAGTATCAGCTTAACACAGTCTAGCCACATATTTGTCTATGAGTAGGCCTCTCCTGCAAGAGACTATGCTGGGAAAGTGATCCACACAATAAAAATATGTGCTGGCACGTTACTCAGTTAAAGGAGATCTTTTCCCAAAAAACAAATAGGTGTTATCTCTGAGTTGTCCTCTGAGCAGTTTTGCAATTTATATTTACTTTCTATTTTAAAGGGGCAGAATTCCCCATGTTCAACATGACTTCAATTAATAGAGCTTGTGCTTAACATACCTTTGGCTTGTTGTTTTAATCATGAAAATTCTGTTTTTTTGCTAAATATGGCAAATAAGGAAACTCAATCTACTCCATGCCTGGTCCTTGCAATGTACTGTAAATAATATGATTGCATAATGGATATAAAGGAGAAAGGGAGGGGGTTGATTGCTGGTCTAATTATCTAATTCATATAAGCCAAACATGGAGTAGCTTTATTGTCGCTGTATGCCCTGCTTAGCTAAAGAAATTGCAAAATCAAAAGTATGGTCAGCCCCAGCCCAATTCACAGAACTTGTGTTGAATAAGGAGTGTAGACTATGCATTTAAAGAGATTCTGTCATGATTTTTATGGTGCAGTTTTTATTCCTAAATTACACTGTTTACATTGCAGAATTACACCACCATATACAATTTTATTTATAATCCAATTTATAATCCTACTGTTCTTACAGTATATGTACCAGGGAGCTATTATCTGGTTGCCTTCATGTTGTTCTGCTGATGGGCTGCTGGGGGGGGTGATATAAGCCAACTTTCAATGCAGCAGTAAACAGTGACTGATGTTTCTCAAAGCACAAATCACATGACTGGGGGCACCTGGGAAACAGACAATATGTCTAGCCCAATGTCAGATTTAAAATTAAATGTAAAAAATTAGCTTGCTCTTTTAAAAAATGGATTTCAGTACAGAAGTCTAGAGCAGGACTATTTACTGCATTTGGAAAAAACATGTTTATCCATGACAGTTTCCTTTTAAGAAGTTTTTGACACTTTAGAAGTTTTAGACATTATTACACTGCCAAAAGCAAGCTTGGTTTAACAACTTTTTGTAAGGTCCAGAGTGTCAGTGAGTTAATAATTTATATAATGGTTTTCTTCCATGGGACTCAAAGGGGCCGATTCACTAACTTCGAGTGAAGGATTCGAATTTCGAAGTTTTTTTTGGGCTACTTCGACCATCGAAATAATCGTTTGACTATTCGACCATTCGATAGTCAAAGTACTGTCTCTTTAAAAAAAACTTTGACCCCCTAGTTCGGCAGCTAAAAGCTACCGAAGTCAATGTTAGCCTATGGGGAAGGTCCCATAGGCTTTCCTACGTTTTTTTGATCAAAGGATATTCCTTCGATCGTTGGATTAAAATCCTTCCCCATAGGCTAACATTGACTTCTGTAGCTTTTAGCTGCCGAACTAGGGGGTCGAAGTTTTTTTTAAAGAGACAGTACTTCGACTATCGAATGGTCGAATAGTCAAACGATTTTTACTTCGAATCCTTCGATTCGAAGTCGTAGTCGAAGGTCGAAGTAGCCCATTCGATGGTCGAAGTAGCCCAAAAAATACTTCGAAATTTTAAGTTTTTTTACTTCGAATCCTTCACTCGAAGTTAGTGAATAGGCCCCTAAGTATGTTAGAACACCAGGATCATATGAAATTGTCACCAGGATCGCTAGCTTGAGTTCACATATCAGATCACTTCACCCCTAGGGTAACTACTCCCAGGGTTGCAGACTCTTATCCAAAGCACTGTACTAGGACGAAATCTAAAAATGCAAACCTAAAAACAAATGGCACTGAAGCAACTCAGCATCATGCAATATGTTGGGTTCATCCTTATGACCTCACCAAACACTGCTAGTGTTCTTGGAAAGTGTCCTTGAAGGAGGTTAACAAAATAAATTTTTGCTTTTATTTTTTCATTGTTGCACATGCTGTGTCTGTAGCATTATGTGTGTAACTACCTCCATATAACCATACTACTACTACTTATATCAATCATTTATAACTTTCTTTTGTGTGAGCAACCTTTACCCAGGAATCTTTTTCGGTTTTGAATCTTAACAAAGCTCCATAAACATTACACGTTGCTGAGTTGCATGAGCGCCATTTGGTTTTGGGTGATTGTGTACACACTGTTCTTCTAGAAGAAGAAGAAGCGCCAAATAGAGGTACCCATATGGACTTGAATTCTGTTCTGTGCTCAAGGAAGCATAATGGGGTAGATTTACTAAAGGGCGAAGTGGCCATTGCTAGCGAATATTTGCTGAAATCCAGTCCATAGGGACATTTACAGGCGTCTCAAGCTGAGGTGCTCATTATGAGAGTGAGTTTTCACCTTGCTTATTTAAAAAAAATTCCAGATCCTTAAAATTTGCAATATGAAAAGTGAAAGAACCATGTCTATTTAAAAATCCCCTATTTTGTGGTTGTGCATATTCTTTTTTTACTTCCCATTATGTAACCCAACAAGTTTAGATGGTCTCAACACATCCCACCGCAGTCTGCTTCCTGTAATGTTTCCACTGATGAGAAATCATCAAAGGCGCCAGAGAACCAGAAAAGAAGATCAGCTTGCATATGCTTATCCCTTGTTTATTATTCCACACAATATAGTTATATAAATAAATACTTACATAAAATTCCTCATAAAGGGCAAAACAACAAGAGGCATCCTGTAATTCTAATTATGGGAACCAACTGGCTCCAGAAATGGACATTCAAGAATCTGCTTTAGCTAAGAAAACAAATTTGATTTTATGTTTAGTAAGGAATAATTTTTAAGATCCACAAATTGGTCAGGAAATTAAATTATTGCCAACATATTGTATGTCCTCTGATGAGATCAATCACCCTGCAGGCAGATTGTTCAGTACAACCAGGTGTAGGCCTTTGCTGCTTGGACAGGCAAATATCCCCATATACAAATCATGTCTTTAATTTGCCCAGTTTGCCAAGGTCTATAGTGGTACTACAATGGTGCTAATGATCTAAGCTTGGGGCATAAAATTAGAAAGTTGTAAAGCAAATTGATCTTGCCAGCCATCTTTAAAGGGGTAGGATAACCTCTTGTTCAACATGAGTTCAATGAATAGAGCTTGTTCTGAACATACTTTTTTCAATAAATTTATTGAATCATTTTGGTCCATGCAATGTGGATAATAAGATCACCATAGCTTATGATCCCGCTGCATAATGGATGTGCTTATCTGTGCACTGATATTGTTGATGCCCTACAAGACATCCAGGGAACTATAGTATCTCTGTCATTTATTTTGTTCAAACCATATAGTTAAGTGCTATATTACTAAATACAGGGTAATGAATAATAAAACCCACATATTTAATACCAATATTCAAATTCAAAAATAAGTACCTGCTTTAATTAAAATATTCATTAACCTCAAATGAATAACTAAGTTGATTGCTTTATGCTTACAGTTATTTCTATCTCACATTACTATCTGTACCAAAGAGCAACTATGTACTGTGTACAATTTCCCCTTTAATTATGAAATGTAGATGGTTGTAGTAGCACGACAATATACACTAAGGTGCATCTATCTATGTATATGCTTACTGTTATACTGTACTAATTTCTTACTTTTCACTAACTGCTGCTTTATGTTTAAATGTTACTGTGGAGTTTTGTGTACCTAATATGTGGATTTTTGCTTATATTTTTATTTATCCATACTATATTTAAATTTGTCCTTACATTTTTAGCTCAATAGATTGTAGATTAGAGTGTAGAGTTAAAAAACAACAACAACAATATTTCATAGCATTTTTCATCCTCAGAAGTCTTTGTCCCATAGACTTCTCTGAGTGCAAAATAATGGCATCATTTTTGGTTTGGATTTAAGGGATAATGGTTACTTCTGCAATCCAAATGGACAGGGGTTACTTTTGCAATCATAATGCTTGGGGGGAAAGTCTCTCATAAAGACTACAATGTAGATTTATACATAAGACATGTATTGAACAACTTTTTTACTTTTTGGGTGAAATATGTTTTACATAGCTTTATGCCTCAGTAAAGAACAATTTCTGAATTCCTATGTTCCTGTCATATCAGTTTCTGGGAACATTCTTTTCTGAGAATCTTCCCCTTTCCTATAAGTGCAGAATTCAGTCTTCATGCTTCTATGCATGTTGTGTCTTCATATACAGACACTGGAATTTCCCATGCTGTAAAAATATAAAAGTTTTCACTTTCATTTTGATGGGATTTATGAAAACATATTGTAAATAATTGTGCCTTGTTATATGTTGCACATGCCAAAAGCAGAGGGCAAGTTAGTCATTTGTTTGTACATTTTTATAAATGTATTGTAATTCTAAATAAGTTACACATTCTCTTACATACAAACAGGACCCTGCACAGAACTCAATAGAGCTTATTTTAATTCAGCAAAATTTCAGTTCGACAGTTTTATGAAACATAAACAGAAAGTAAAATAAAAAATCAATAATGTCTCTTTACAATGTAAACTGTTCTGTTTCTAAATGTGCATATTAACCAAAAGGGGAATTCAGGTTGAAACACTTTGCCGCTAACCTTTTATAGAAATAGGAACTACAGTTAGTCAAAGTAAACAAATCCAAATGTGCAAACCGCATGTCACACCACCTAATACAAATTTGTAAATATACAAACCACTCCAAGCCCTGGGGGATACACCAATGGGTTGAGGGAAATTTTTCACTGGAGCTTGATCACATTCCCCTACCCACTATGCAGTAAGTGTTTGGTAAAAATAAATTGGAGGATTAGCAGACTCTTTCTTATTTGGACATATTACCATTCATCACCATACTATACCTTTACTCCATGTGTAGTAAAGTAAGGTTAAATAAAAGTATAGGTTGTGCTCCTTTTCCCCCCAACTCAAACACTGTGCTAGGAGGTTGAGGGCACATATTTAGCACATATAGTACATGGTCTCCCAGCATCAAAAGGATTTGTGCACTAAGTAAATAATTTGCAGTGTATTATCCCTACCCTTATACTCTAACCTACTACTTAATAGCTGGGCAGAACATCCAAACCTAGGGTTAGTTAGGTATAAAAATAAAATATGTTTTTAAGACTTTACATGAAAAATGCTCAATAGGGAATCTTAGAAGTTGTAATCAAAAGACACATTATTTTATTGCACCACCCTTCACATTTGCCAGGACAAAAGGATCCGTTGTAGAAATGATAATATGATACTTAACTTTCATAATTCATAATCATGGTAAAAAATCATCAAGAAGTCCCCATTAGCAGTTGCAAATTCACTGGGTAAGATGTGAGCGTCTCAAAAGCCATTGAGATGTCTTAGTGAAATCCTAGAAATTATAGCCAGTAGACAGCATTTTGTGCAACTAAAAAGATTCCCCCATTAATTGTCTAACATGTGTTTTGTTCTTACTCAAGAGTTTTGTTAAAGGCTTACAATACCTCCTACAGTTGCATTATTAAAATCCAAAAGGACCACCTATTATAGAGAGAGGGACCAATAACAGTTCTGTAATTTTACAGTTCAGAATGATGCCACAAAGTACCAGGACTACTAACTGTATGGAACTGCACACCAATACAGACTCATTTGACAGCTAAATATCACATCTTCACATCAGAGTATAGTGATGCTGAAAATGCAGTTAAGCCAGGAACCTGATTTAAGCTGTAGACAGAATATCTACAGTGAATATGGATCACTGTCATCACACTCTGCATGTGTCCTGTACTTCTGCAGAATGATGCATTCATTGTTCTTAATTGGAAAATACGATACGTGTTAATAAATAAAAGGCTCAACAAACATTACAATGATGTAAAATGCTTTATGACTCATGGTATTGATAACAAAGCTTAGATAAGAAAATACAGAAATGATTAGTGTGTTACAAGTTCATAAATACGAAAGCGATCTATTAACACAAAAATGCGCTTAGGGTCATGCTCTAATTTATACCATTGGGGGATAGTGAATTTAAAGAACAAGGAAATCCACTATTACCTATTTTTGCCAGAAGACAGGCCCATCCTGCCACTGGAACCACAAAATTTGTTTTCTTCAGAAGTGTTTGCTTTCCCTTTTATAAAAACATGTCAAAAACATGGCTGCACACACCATGATAATCGGTTCCCCTGATCTTTCACTATGCTGATCTGCATATGTTTTGTTGTAGTGCAGTGAGCTAAATGCATTTAGTGCAGGCATTTGGGGGAAGTAGGAGAAGTCATACAGTAGCTGTTATTCTGATCAAAGGCCCGAATTCCCTACACGGGCCGCCCAGTCCTAGCGCTCCCCGCCTACCCTCATGCTGTGTGTCCCTTAGTGCTCCTTAGAATGCGGCTGGATGGCCTTGCCACAAATCTGGGCCTGTCCAACCATAAGTTCCAGTAAATTATTACTGGCCTATTTCTCTCTGATTTCAAGAATTTCTATCAAGAAATGGAAGATATATATCTCTTATTGGAGCTTTGTATTTTCAAGAGATAAATAATAAATAAATAGAGTACAGCCAAGCATTGGGGTGAAGGATCTTTAAACCCTGGCATGCCCACTGTGTTGATGCCACAAGGCTTTTTCACTGGGACCATTAAAAAGAATTGCCCATCATAAAGAGCTAATGCCAGCACATATGACAAATAGCAAATGTTTTAGCTTTTTTAATGCTCCATAAAATGCATTGGTGCACAAATATCAGTATGTTGAGCAGAGAAATCTCTGAACACCCATTCTGAAGTGCCAATGGGTGTCATATCTGTGTTCATTTATAAATTCAACTCTGTGTTCTATGCTGCCACCTATTGTTCATCAAGATGCTTGCATGTTTAAGAAAACCGCAATATAAAAATTGGTTTGGAACAATATGAAAAGTTTTTTGTTTTTACAAGTTACAGTTAATATTATTTTTTCTTTAATCATTTTCTGCCTAGAACCATTTAATTTGCTTCATATTAATTGATAAAAAAATCTGCTCTACATTGATCACCTTCAGAGATCTAATCAGCACATAAACTGGATTCTTTTAAAGCTCAGTGGTGAGTATCAGACCATGAATTTTACTCTCTCTTTACTGCTCTACTCTACATTCTGAATTGTCATTCTCAGGGCCAAAGTTCATATAAATTGGTTCTAACTAAGCACCCATTAATGCTGCAAATTTTGTTGCAACATAGTAAACACTGCTCTCATGTTTACTAAATTAAGATTTCTTTGAGTTCTTGCAACCCAACTGCATCATCTGCTATATAATATTGACCACACTATTGAATTGTTTAGATAAAATATTATTTATTAGCAATTTATGAATATATTATTCAAATGAATTATAGCTAGAGAAGTAATATTAGTAATCAATTATTTTCACATTATCAATTAATTAACTAATAATAAGTTTATAAATATAATTCTTTCCCAACAAACTCAATCATTTTTACTGGTTATGTTAAAAAAACTGATATCACATCTCTCACAATTTCTTTTTTTTGTTCTCTGGGTGGTGATTGAAATTGGTGACAAGTTTGTATTTATTTGGGGACAGTTTTTGTGCTAGTGTTTAGTAAATCTTGGTAAACAGCTTAGGCTCAATTACGTCACCATGGTTCAGTTGCATGGAGAGAACATGTCACTCTCATGCTATTTTGTACTTATTATATGCTAAGGGTCAAAACAAACAGTTTAATCTGTCTAAGAATGCATCAGGGTCTAATGTTAACAGTGTTATCTCTGACATAGTTTAATTGCTATTGCTTAGATGTAGGAAACACTTTTTTGCCAGAAGGTGTCACCATAACACTGCCTTAAAATAGTCCTTGCCACATTTTTTTTTAAGGTAAACCAATCAGCACCATCAGACTTGAATTTACATTAAGATGATCTGGTTTTTGTAATCAAAGCTGCACATTAGCTTGTCCATACAAATCAGCAAAAAAAGTATTTGAAAACATCACATCAATAGGGCCAGATTTTATCTTTTTATTTTGGATACCTCTTGAATCTGTAGTTAGTTTCATCAAAGGGAAGTCTTGTTAACAGTATGGGGAGAGATGTTTCCATGCAGGGCATTGCATCATTTTTTGTCTTAGAATGGCAGGGAGAGGTAGTTAGATGTTATGAAGTCATCTATTATTGCACAGAGTAAGGTTGATAGAATTAGCAAAAATTCAAGGTTCTTTATTATAGTATCTATTTATTGGAGGGTAGGACAAAATTGCATGGAAGTATCTTTCTCATTGTATGAAGCCAGAGTTATATATTGCTGGTGAGGTGTTTTGTAATGAATTAATCTAGTGGAGATCAGAAAGTTGTAACATTTATGAATTGCCTCCTCCCAGCCATCTGGATTGAAGTCAGGAATTTTATTGAGCCATTTGTTTTTTGAGGTTGCAAATAGTGTGGGTTCTGCATCTTGCAGAAATCAATGGAGGTTTGAGACTAACTTAGCTACTGTATATTAGGGGATTGTCAGCACTATGATAGGAAAATTGATAGATGGGGAGAGTGAAGAGAACTGCTCTTTTAAAGCATCTAAGTTATTTATTTAAAGGGGGTTGTTTTATGTCTGTGAAAGTTCTCATTCATCCAGGTCATGGTATATCTATAGAAATAAGTCAAATCAACTGGACTTGCTGTGTTTTTTCTTGAAGACGTTTCAAGTCATCCAACTGGCTTTCTCAATTCAGAATACATAGGATCAACTTACGTACATAGGATCTTGCTTCACTTTATATCCTCTGGAATGTTGCTCCAATCAGCATAATCTGTTTATCATAATCCACAATGATGTCATTAAATTAGGTGTTGATTGTATTAGCAAGATTGGATCTTTGATGAGTTATTAAACCTATGCTGATTGAAGCAACATTCCAGAGGATATAAAGTGTAGCAAGATACTATATACAAGTTATTCTGAATTGAGAAAGCCAGTTGGATGACTGGTGAAACGTCTTCAAGGGGTTGTTTTACATATTTGGTGTAGTTCCATATATGTGAGAAAGGAGGAGTTAGATAGAAGGTACCCCAATAATTCTTTGGGCCAAAATAAAAAATTCTGTAGGTAGGATTGCAGTCCTGTTTGAGAGTATTCGGGTTATATGGATTGGTTGCAAATCAATAATAAATATAGTATACCTGGGAGGCATATAGTATGTATATATAAATTGGTGATTGCTAGGCTGCCACATAATAAGGGGTTGCTCGTTTGTGACAAAGCATTCTTAGAGCCTTTTTCCATGTTTTTTTTTACTTAAACATTTGGTAATCTCTACTGGAGCACTATGGAGGGAGTAGAGGCGAAACGGAGGCCATGGGGTGGATACGTACACCCATGGGGTGAGGGGCAGTTTAGTCCATTACAGCAGGTCTGTTGTCATATTCTCCATGACTAGATCCAGGTTGATTGGAATATATTGGTTCAGGTCTTTATGTATATTTACTTTATGGGATTTCAGTTAATTGTGTCCATTTTTGACTTGTGTTTTGCGAGATCACTGAGGTGGGGATTGTCAAAGCTGCTCTGCCTTTTTTTGGTGTTACAGTCTGGATCAAATAAGAAGCAGAATTCAAGAGAGCAGACCAAGTCTAAATATGTAATATATTTCCAAAGGGTTAAGGGTGTCTTAGGCGCCGGAAAAGTGAGGAGATTAAGGTAACGCTCATGATAAGAATATTGTCAATTAATTATCCCAGTTTATGCACAATCCTGACAAGTATCCAAAGTGATCTACTAATTTGGAGCTCCATGATTAGTGTTAGAGCTCTGCACAGCCTTAAGAATAGAAGGTGACCAGACCAATGGAATCAAAAAGGTAGGTTAGGTGTTAAGATATGTATTAATGTGTATGTGCTCATACAGATCCCATAGTAATATGATACCGACACATTGTCATTTAACATGATCTTTATCTTCTAAAGCAGAAGTGTTAATAAAGTTATGCTACAGGCTCATATAAGATTGAGCTACCGTTTATGCCATCTCTTAAGCAAAATGGTTACATGGATGGCTCTCTCATTTGTGGAATATGGCTGCTGGTTGCAAGAAGTAGCTTAGCATATGAATAATAAAGAAAGAAACAACGTTATATCATGGTTACTACTTTAATCCCTTCAGAAGAGAGTAATGGTCACGTGAAATACAATTTAAAAAACAAAAAACATAAAATGCAACTGTGTTATTATAAAAAGATATCATTTTTTAAAAGTTAAGTTTCCAGACACTATTTCTGGGGGATTTTTTTAAACAAAGTTAAAGTTATTTGGAAGGCTTGCCAACAGGTGATTCATGGGATAAAGACTAAAACCAATGGTATTAGCATTTTTTTTTTAAAAGAAAATGGTTAGTATACTAATGAAAAATAAAAACCACCAGGACAATTTAAACTTTAAAATCACAAAGCCTTTACTAAGAAAAAAATTACCGAAACTCTGCTTCCTCTTCAAAAAAGGCGACAGGGCCTTGATCCAGCATGTGGCTCTCGATTTCTCCTCTCTGGCTATCTCCTATAAGGAAGGCAGGGAGGAGAAATCGAGCGCCGCACGATGAAGAGCAAGCAGAGTTTCTGTAAGTTACTTATTAATAAAGACTTCACAATTTTAAAGTTTAATTTAAAGTTTAATGTCTTTGTATAGGTATAAGGTCCATTATCCAGAAAACTTGGACTTATAGGAATACTCCATTTTATTCAAATAATTTACATTTTTCTCTGTAATAATAAAACAGTGCCTCGTATTTAATCCAAACTAAGATATCCGTAATCCTTATTATGGGCAAACCTAGCCTATGGGGTTTAATTTGTGCTTACATGATTTTCTAGTAGACATAAAGGGGTGGTTCACCTTTATTTCTAGTATTTTATAGAATGACCAATTCTAAGCAATGTTTCAATTTGTCTTTATTTTTTATAGTTTTTGAATTATTTGCTGTTTTCTTCTGACTCTTTCTAACTTTCAGATGGGTTCACTAACTGCACCTAAAAAACAAATGCTCTGTAAGGCAACAAATGTAATGCTATTGCTACTTTTATTACTCATCTTTCTATTCAGGCCTCTCCTGTTCATATTCCAGTCTCTTATTCAATTCAATGCATGGTTGCTAGGGTAATTTGGACCCTAGCAACCAGAATGCTTAAATTGAAAACTGGAATGCTGCTGAATAAAAAGCTAAATAACTCAAAAATCATGAATAAAAAAATGAAACCCAATTGCAAATTATCTCAGAATATCACTCTCTACATCATACTGAAAGTTAACTCAAAGATGAACAACCCCTTTTAGATATGAAGATCAAAATTACTGAAACCCCCAGGTCCCGAACATTCTGGATAACAGGTCCCATACTTGTACCATCTTGCAAACATTTTGTGCTTAAACTTAGTTTTTTAAATGTGAGAGGTAGCTACAAAACAACAGAATGACTTTGAGCCACTTTTTGCAGTAATAACCACAAGAGGTCTCTGCAGACCAATGTATTGCCTACAATAAATGCTTTAATGATTACGGTGAGGAGTGGCGATACACTGTTACTCTGACATCCACAAAAGCAAATGGTAATTATATAAACATAAGCAGATCTGAGCTAAAACGTAACTAGGCCAGACAAGGAGAAAAGGTTTTACAGGGATAAATTACATCTCATGCACTGGTCTATTTATAAGCACAAATGTAATATGTCTGGTGATGGGCGAATAAATTCGGGGGACCTAAAGTTGAAGTGAATTTCTGCGTTTCGCCGCAACCGAATTAATTGTCTCGCTTCAAAATTTCCGCACTCATAAAAATTGTTGCACGTCAAAATTATTCGGATGCCCATTGACTTTAATGTATTTAGACCAAACAGTCGTTCATATAAAAGTTCTCGCCCCTTTGACTTCAATGCGTTTCGCCAATTTCTCAGCACAGATTCAACCATCACTAAATACGTCATAGCATTCCTCAGAACCATAGTGGTTAAACGGGAAGTACACCTAAAACTTAAAATTTAAATATGATGTAGACAGTGGTATTTCAAGATACAGGGAAACCTCAATTTTACAGCCCTTTCTCCCCTTATTTTACACTGTATTTTGTTGTACAACAAATATATAATGTATAAGAACTTCCCTTATTTTGCTGGATTTGACTTAATTTTTTCTGGTCCCATGAAAACATAAAAATGGGGTTCTTCTGTGCAATTTTTTTGTTGTTGTTCCCAATTTCTTTAGATTGGCAATGAAGAATGACAAACTAAAAGATGGGGAGAAACTGAAAAGGCAAATATTAAAAACATAAAAAAACACACAAACACATTAATAGCTAATTGGTTAAAGGAGTGGTTCACCTTTAAGTTAACTTTCTGTATGTAATAGAATGGCTAATTCTAAGCAACTTTTCAATAGGTCTTCATTTTCCCTTTACTCATTACTCATCTTTCTATTCAGACCGTATCCTATTCATATTCCAGTCTCATATTCAAATCAGTGCATGTTTGCTAGGGTAATTTGAACCCTAGCAAACAGATTGCTGAAATTTCAAATTGGAGAGTTGCTGAATAAGAGGCTAAATAACTAAAAAAACACAAATAATAAAAAATGAAACCCAATTGCGAATTGTCTCAAAATATCACTCTCTACATCAGGGATTCCCAACCTTTTGAATCCATAAGCAACATTCAGAAGTAAAAGGAGTTGGGGAGCAACGCTAGCATGGAAAATGTTCTTGGGGTGCCAAATAAGGGCTCTTGGCAACTTACATTGAGGCTCTGTTTGGCAGTGCACCTGGTTTTTATGCAACCAAAACTTAACTCCAAGCCTCGAATTTAAAAATAAGCACCTGCTTGGAGGCCACTGGGAGCAACATCCAAGGGGATGGAGAGCAACATGTTGCTCATGAGCTACTGGTTGGGGATCACTTCTCTACATCATACTAAAAGTTAATTTAAAGGTGAACAAACCCTTTAAGATTAATTTTGTTTACAAAACTTTTTTTCAGGCCGAGTTTTTAAAGGGGAAAACTCAATTTTTTAGAGAAAGAAAAACTTAAATTTTTAGAGATTTCTTATACCCCAAAGCTGCTAAAAACTGAATACAAAATGTTTTTGACATTGTGATCTGCACAGGGTTTCGTACGATAATCCAAAAAAGTCATGGTTTTCATGAAAAAAATCAAGCGATTCAGGCCTCAAACTCAATAAATTCGTACATTTCAAACTGCCGCACGATTTAGTCAAGACTATTCCTGCACAGTTTTTTTTGAGCTGATTATGAGTTGATAAATACTTTATGCATTTGTGTATGGGAGTTAGGTCGACTTTGTTTAAAAATTTTTTTTTTTATAAATTTGAGTTTTAGTAAATACCCCCCAAATGTTTTCAAACCTTGCCATGCAAACAGAGGCATTTGAGCTTGCATTTTGCCAGTTAAATCTATTTCCCATAATAACCAAGGTTTAACTGGCCACTTATTCAGTCATTTTATGATCATTAGTCTGTGTGCAGGCAGTCAGTGTAGAGCATTTTACTATTACCATAGTGGCAATTAAGTGGATACTATGGTATCACCTCTTTAGCCATAATCACTGCTCTACTTCAAAGGGAAGAGCCAGCAATTATTACAGAGCTGCATTTTCAGCCGCCAGAGAGTCGGCCAGGAGCTCATAATAGAAAATCCTTTATGCTCCCTTGTGCAGGGTGGGAGAAAGGAATAAAGCACCTTTTTTTGAGGAATGCGGTGAACAGATAAATGTGCACTACCAAGCTGGCCTGACCCTAAGCCGGGTAGCAGAACCACAGAGCATGTGTTGTGAATCTGCAACACAGAAGACGGAGAGCTATGCATGGTTGCATTGGACTGGTACAGTCCTGTAGCTACAGACCTGTAGCATTTCTACCCTACTTATTTGTTACACTTTAGTTCCCTGGAAATGGGAGGCTGGCTGAGCAATCACACACATTCTTAGTCAGACGTTCTAAAATAGAAAAATCTCTATATATTTTAAAATAATAAGCAAAACAACAAAAAAAGACCCACTAAACCTGAAAAGCAAATGATTTTGTATGAAAGACATGCTGGTGACATTAAGCTTCTAGAAGAGGTTTTTAGGCTCATGTGGAGTGGTAGCCTGCTGTTTACTTCAATGGTTCCTTTCCATTTACTAACATACATGCAACATTGAACAGTGCAATACCCAATAGCAACCCTTAGATGTAAGTGGCCTAGTGCTTTTAGAACAAAAAACACAAATGATTTATCAGTTGCTAAGGGTTACTTTACTAGCTCATAGTCTAACCTAAATGAAAATGAATCCTTACACTGACTTACTTAGAATTTATTTACATTTAACATGTCTATGGAAAGTCTCCATTTCCTGTTTTTTCCAAATATTCTTTCCTTTTAGGTTTAGTTGCTCATAAAACTATATACTAAGAACATCACACATTCAAGGGTTATGGTAGAATATTTTTTATATGGCGTCCTGAGGGCCAAAGTTTCACAATTTGTCATTTTGCCATCAGGGTGCATAACATTTTCTAGCATGCCGTTCAGTATACCCAGTCTTCCTGCCCACTGATCAACTCACAACAAATACAGTGTACCAACTTTATGTATGGGTGGTGCAGGGTGTAATGGGCAGAATTTTTGCCTGTTTGGCCTTGGGGCCTCTGATTAATTATTATGATTTATTAAATTTCACTATGTCTATGAAGATTCTCATTTATCCAGGTCATGATATATACAGTATATAATAGAATGAAGTCAAATGAAGTCAAAGGCAACTGGACATTACAAGTTTTTTTCCCTTGAAAATGTTTCACCACTAATCCGAGTGGCTTCTTCAGTTCCGTTCAGTTCTTCTTCAGTTCAACCGGCATTTAACTAATCTTGAAGGGTAGTAAAGCCACAGAAATCCAATCACAATGGTTCTATAGAACTTCAATAAGGTGTTTGCTGAAACTCATATGTGTGAAAGTGTGATCCAGTCACAATAGTACTATGATTTACACTGAGGCAGGAGTTCTGTTTTCTGTTCCCCAATCAAGCAGAAACAGAAAAAAATGCAGCAAATTGATGAATAGGGTTAAACATGCTGGAGCTTTAATGAAGTATTTTTTGTTGGCACCACAATTTTTGACATTTGTATAAAACACTATAACACGGAAGCACATATGTATGCAGTTTTGTATTAATGAACAAAGATGCCTTCCTGATAATGGCATTTTTTAAATTATTTATCTTTTCAAGATAATTCATTTTTACCCATGTTGGTCATCCATTAAGTTTAGCTAAAGTCTATTCATTTGCAAGTTACCATACTAGTGAAAGAATGCATTTGATGTGATTGTACTAGACTTTCTGTATAGGTCATTACATTTTAGGTACTGGCTATAGTCTTTAAAGTAATCTCACTGAAATAGTATAGCTTATGCACATTACGGTACTTATGATTACAGATGCAGCCACTGGAAAATTTCCCAGCAATACCAGGAAAATAATCTGTTTTTTTGGCTTCTCTTAATATTTATTTGCTCTGTGTACCTGTTCAGTTGATAACATTGCTGCTGAAAGATGTTTAGTAAGATGCTTGGGATGTAAAGGAAGGTTTATTTAGCAGCATGGGTCAAAGTACGTCTACAACACATCCATGGCCTCATGTTCTGTAGTTTATGACAGGTGTAAACTTGCATGATAGAGCTCATTATATGTCATTATTGGTGCCAAGGCTGTGTTGCATGACTTGTGCTGCTCCATTTCTGCATAGAGGCTGGAGATACATGGATACACATAAGTGGCAGATTTATCAAAATGTCAGAGTTTACAGCAGAAAAACTCACCCACTTTCTATTAATTCTTATGGGATATTTAGAAGTGTATTTATCAGTGGAGGAAATTTTACCATTTGAAAAATACATTTTAAAAAATCACATAGGAATAATAGATGAGTAGCTGAGTTATTCTGTGGCAAACTCTAATCTCACATTCTGATAAATCTGCCTCTTAATGTGACCCATCTTTGTGGCTGATGTGTCCCAGTCCATTTCTTGAAAATACAGGCTTTCTTGCCTTTTTTACTCCAAATCTACAAAATTTCACTGCTACAATAGCCCAGTATGATGCCAGGGAGTTGATTACTA
This sequence comes from Xenopus laevis, assembly GCF_017654675.1. Classification (NCBI taxonomy): domain Eukaryota; kingdom Metazoa; phylum Chordata; class Amphibia; order Anura; family Pipidae; genus Xenopus; species Xenopus laevis. The sequence goes on along the minus strand of NC_054371.1, from coordinate 86,717,782 downwards.
AATCGTCATTTTGATGAGCTCTGCTGTTCAGCCAGTAAATCCATTCCGCTTCACATCGTAGTAGTTTCTTATCAATATCTCCAACCCTTGTTGTTGATTAAAAATGTTTTCATTGCTCCTATTAGAGTCCTGCGTGGGGTCCATAGGAACAATAGTTTGGAATACTATCACGGAGCATATCAAAGGGAGGATTTAGTAATCAACACCCTGGTGTCATACTGGGCTATTGTAGCAGTGAAATTCTGGAGATTTGGAGTAAAATAACAAAGCATACCCCTTGTCTATTCTATGTGTTTTTAATTAAACGTTATTTTATGGACATGGACCAGCACTACTAACAAGGGCTGTCAGTAGTGAGTCTATGGTGTATGGCAGCTTGGTTTTAACTAATTCTAAATAAAAGTTATGTTTTAACACACTGAGGGGCAGATTTACTAAGCTCGAGTAAAGAATTCGAATGAAAAAAACCCTGAATTTCCAAGTATTTTTTTGGGTACTTCGACCATCGAATTGGTCAAATTCGATCGAATTTGATCTAATCAAATGATTCGAATGATTTGAAGTAAAAATCGTTCGACCATTCGACCATTCGATGGTCGAAGTACTGTCTCTTTAAAAAATACTTCGACTTCATACTTCGCCACTTTAAACCTACCGAGCTGCAATGTTAGCCTATGGGGACCTTCCCCAGCACTTTTCTAAGCTTTTTTTCTAATAAAAATCCTTCGATCGATCGCTTAAAATCGTTCGAATCGATTTTTATTCGATCGTTCGATCAATTTGCGCTAAATGTTTACTTCAAGGGTCAAATTCGAGGGTTTATGAACCCTCAAAATTCGACCCTCGATAAATCTGCCCCTGAGTGTTCTGTAGCTGAACGGGTTAACTGGAAGTGCATAAGGTTGTTGCAGTCGTTACATTGTATTCAACTCTGAAGCACCTCAATTGCTATTGTTTTCGATACATGTTAACTAACCTGCGGCTTCTGTTAAAATATAAGAATAGCAAAAGAATTTAAACCTCACAATCAATTTTTTGTTGCCTGAGTCAATGTCTGCAACAACCTTGGTAAAATATACACAAAATGGGGTGTGGCCTAGACATGACCGTGTGAAGACGTAGGTTCTAGAGTTCTATGGTGCCGCATAAAAGCTTTAAATTAGGCTCAACATCGCTCCAAATGCCGGGCCCTTACACCCATCCTGGAATGTAATAAAAGTCTGTAACGGAAAAACTATTCGCAATACGAAAAGTTATGCCTTTGTGCAAACAGATTTTGCTTTGCGCGAATTTGATATAACTTTTGTGAAACTGGAAACTGTTTATCAACCACTTCCGACAGTGGAAGACCGTTTGCGAATTTTATTGTTTGCGCCAATGCGCAGTCAATGTAATTAAACTTCTTATTGAAAAAGTCATTATGTTTGCTCCAAAAGATTATGACACCTTCAAGCACTTCTTAAGAGTGCGCAATTAAAATTAGCAATTCCCAATTAAAATTCACAATGTAATAACAGTTTAATAAACAACAATACATTACAAGATGTGGATTTTTATTCTTATTGGTGCAAATTGTTTTGCTCTTTTATTACATTCCCCCATATATATGATACAAATTAGGTTACCCATTTACTAAGGTTTGAATTTCGAAGTTAAAAAACTTTGAAATTCGACCATCGAATTTGATACTTCAATAGTCAAAGTATTTTTTCGTAGTAAAAATCGTTCGTTCGATCAGTTAAATCGTTCGATTCGAAAGATTTGAGCGATTTCACAAAAAAATACTTTGACTTCTAAAAACTTAGCCAAATACTGGCTATATGTTCTATATGGTCGAATTTGTGAAGTATTTTCACTTCGAATCGAAGTCAAAGTAGAATTTGGCCTATTCGATGGTCGAAATACACAAAAATTACTTCGAAATTCGAAGTTTTTTAATTTGAAAATTCACTTTGACCCTTAGTAAATGGGCCCCCTATATGGCATTGTGTTGGGAGTTTCCTTAAATGAGAAGGATCTAGGGGTTTTTGTAGATAACAAGTTGTCTAATTCTGGGCAGTGTAATTCTGTGGCTACTAAAGCAAATAAAGTTCTGTCTTGGCAAAAATAATATAAATGCAAGTTATACACTAAATGGCAGTGTGTTGGGAGTTTCCTTAAATGAGAATGATCTAGGGGTTTTTGTAGATAAAAAGTTGTCCAATTCTGGACAGTGTGAAAACAATTATGCCTCTTTATAAGTCCCTGGTGAGGCCTCATCTGGAGTATGCAGTGCAGTTTTGGACTACAGTCCTTAAGAGGGATATAAATGAGCTGGAGAGAGTGCAGAGACGTGCAACTAAATTGGTTAGAGGGATGGAAGACTTAAATTATGAGGGTAGACTGTCAAGGTTGGGGTTGTTTTCTCTGGAAAAAAGGCGCTTGTGAGGGGACATTAGTACATTAGAGGACATTATAGACAAATAGCAGGGGACCTTTTTATCCATAAAGAGAATCACCGTACCAGAGGCCACTCCTTCAGACTAGAAGAAAAGAACTTTCATTTGAAGCAACGTAGGTGGTTCTTCACAGTCAGGACAGTGAGGTTGTGATGGCTGATTCTTTTAATGCCTTTAAGAGGGGTTTGGATGAAATGAGTGACTGAATTGTTCCAACAGACATAAATTTAGATGGAGCTTTTCAGAAAAGAATACATCAATCTCTTTATTTAGAGGCTAGAAAGACATTCAAATGGTTTTAGTGTAAAAGTAAAATGTTGCTAACTATATAATAAAGAATGCTTAGAATGCATCTTTGTCAGCACTTTATGTCTCCATAAATAGACATCCGAAGGCAGGCATGCATGCTTACAGATATATACAAACCCTAATATTCAATAGTCAGCTGTTTATGGCAGGTACAGTACATAATTTATGAATATTTCACTACTACACCCTGTTTATTAATTTACTTTAGTGTGTTTATATTTTTAATAGCACTCCCATGTCTAAATAGATTTACTATTGCAATGTTAAGCACTGTATGCACATAAAATATTAACGTTTATACAGGCATATACATGTACACACAAGGTATACTAAGACTGTTTCATTACTTACTCAAATTCATTGTACTCACAATTCACATATTGGGAAATAACTCTTAGTACAACCCCTAACCACTTTTAAAATAATGGAGTGCTTATGTAGAATGTTAGCCTTTTAAATGTTTTATGTAAATTGCTTGGATGCTGAATAGATTTTTCATATACAGGTATGGGACCTGTTATCCAGAATGCTCGGGACCTGGGGTTTTCTGGATAACGTATCTTACCATAATTTTGATCTTTAAAGATTAACCCCCAAATGTAATATTTGGCGTTATCGCAGCACCCATTCGCACTTTTGCGAGTATATTTGCGCTAATCGGAATGCAATATTTTTCGCACAGATATATTACATAAGCACAAAACAGTAGCGAATGCAAAAATAAGTTGAGTCGCAATGAAAGATGTTTTCACTGGAAAAAAACTAATAACCATATACCTTTACCACATATATAAAAAAATGCTGACATATATCTTTACCACATATAACTTGACCACATTTTTAAATTAAATGAAGAATAGCGAAAAAACTTACGCAATGCGAACGGTGGAATTGCTGCACGAATATCTTTCTGCAAAAGTTGTACATACACCTTCTTCTCACAACACTGATAGTAAAGTCACGTGAACACAACTACATTGCGATTAGATTGCGAATAACATTTGCACTGAACAGCGACTACAGACACGACTCGTTCAAAAACCAAGCGCGATATAAGCAATTTGCGATAAGAAGTTTTATTACATTGATAGCGCAACAGCGCAATAGAGCGCAACAACAAAAGTTCGCAAAGTGGAGGGAAATGGCGGAAACAGTCGCAAATGTAGCAGAACAGTCGCAAACCGAATTATTACATACCCACTCTCGTGCGCAAACTACTCGCAATTCGCTTTGCGAACAGTTTATTCGATTGCGCGTGATATTTCATTCCCCCGTAAGTCTGCTAGAAAATCATTTTAACATTAAATAAACCAAATAAGTTAGTTTTCCTTTCAATAAGGATTAATTATATCTTAGTTGGGATCAAGTACAAGCTACTGTTTTATTATTGCAGAGAAAAAGGAAATAATTTTTTAAAATTGGGATTATTTGATTATAATGGACTCTATGGGAGACACCCTTTCCGTAATTCGGAGCTTTCCGGATAATGGATCACATGCCTGTAATACAGAATAAGCACATTGTTTAGAAGATACCTGAAAACTGGTCTCTGTAGAATTCTAAGAAAAAAATACATAGCCTTTATACTTTTATAAAATTGTACTATTTAGATACTCTAAAAGCCTTTAAATAAAACCTCATACTGGGCAATGGCATAGTTACGTTAGAACAGTGATCCCCATTGATCCCCAGCCAGTGGCTCATGAGCAACATGTTGCTCACCAACCCCTTGGATGTTGCTCCAAGTGGCCTCAAAGTAGGTGCTTATTGTTTAATTCCTTGTAAATTCCTTTATGGCCAAACAAAGTCTCCTGTAAACTAGGAGTCCACATAGGGCTACCAAATATCCAATCATACCCTTTATTTTGCACCACCCAGTAACACCTTTTTTGCTTGTATTGCTCCCCAACTCTTTTTACATTTGAATGTGGCTCACTGGTAAAACAGTTGAGGACCCCTGTGTTAGAAAGTTGATGTAAAAATAAAATCCTGAGGACACCCAGTTTTTTTGCCTCCATTTCCATGTGCAACTCTATGCCATCTGTATGCCACAGACTGGTGCAGGAGGTTACATAAGGGACACGCCACATAATACAGACATTTAAGAATATAAATATAGCACCAACTGTGCACAGAGAGAGTGTGCTGTTCATGGCAGATATAAAAATTTGAGTTAGCAAAAATATTTGTTGGTTGACTAAATAAAAATACAAAGTACTCCAGTACAAATTCTAAAGCCCATTAAAGGGGTTGTTCACATTTAAGTTAACTTTTAGTATTATGCAAATTATTCTAAGGCAACTTGCATTTGGTTTTAATTTTTTTATTATTTGTGGTTTTTGAGTTTAGCTTTAGCTTTTTATTCAGCAGTTCAGTTTGCAATTTCAGCAGTCTGGTTGCTAGGACAAAAAATTACCATAGCAACTATGCATTGATTTGAGAGACTGGAATATGAATAGGGCCTGAATATGCCTTGGACATTCATATTGAACGTTTCTGAAATGGAGATCCCCATTTACGGTCCTTTTCAGATATCCACAGCCATGATCATTCCATACAATGTCCTGTTATTTGCTCCCTTTGAGGAATATTAAAGGATAACTAAACCCTAAAAATGAATATGGCTCAATTGTCATATTTTCTATGCGGCACTTAATGCACCAGGCTAAAGTTTCAGCTTGCAATGATCCAGGATTAGAAAGTGTCTGTGTCACATGCTCAGTGGGCTCTGAGCAGCTGTTGAGAAGCTAAGCTTAGGGGTAGTTGCACATTATCAAGCAGAAAATGAGGTTGGCCTGTAATATAAGCTGATGCTACAAGGCTGATTATTAAATTTTAATGCTGATTGTGCTGGTTTCTGTGCTGCCATGTAGTAATTATATGTATTAATCACTAATCAGCCTTAAATTGTGACATTTATATTCTATGTGTACTGTATATTTTGAGTTGGTTCCTAAGCTCAGCAACTGCTGAGTAGAGAGTATATGCAGAGAATCAGCAGAAAAGAAGATGGGGATCTACAGGGGCATCTTTGGAGACACAGATCTTCCCTGTTAAAAAGTTGTAGTTGCCTTGGGCTGGTACAGAAGCTCAAAACATAATTACAACACAACAAGTACAACATTTCTAGCCTACTTTTTATTTAAGCTTTATTTCTCCTTTAAATAACAGGAAGGCTATAGAAATGGCTGTTGTGGCAAGGCTGAAACTGTAAGCCATTGTTATAACCATAACAAAGAGAAAATTAAAAATGAAAGTGTATTTCCCCTTTAATATGGTTTAAATACCAGCAATTGGCTTACATAAAACAGCATAGCTTCAATAAAATTGCTGACCCCACACTCAAATTCATTTCACTTGGCAGCGATGTATTGTCTGCTGTTTGATTACAAATTAGGTAGTGCACAAGATACATAAAAAGGGTATTACAATAACTTTATCTTGCCAAGGCAAATACATTAACAGATTAATAAATACTTTCTAAAATGAGGTGAATTTGGGTAGGTGCCAGAATGGACATATAGGATTAAATGCTGGGCAGTGGGTCAGTGATCAGCTCCCAGATGCTTTCTTTCTCTATCAAAATATTAAATGCACGGATAATACTAATCCAAACAATCAGTGATACACAACTGCCAGCACGGATGGCTGCTCATGAACTCGGCCACTCGAGTACACGTCCGTACTAAATTACACAACTGTCGATTTCATTACCAGAACAAAAGTGGGGAAACATTTGCTTAGAAGACGTTTGTTAAGAACATAACTTTCTCTAGACCAATATCATTATTTATGCTGTGCTAAAGATTACTGTTATTATTTTTAAGTGGTCATAAGTGTTCATATGTTTCACTGATGGACATTTATATATACAATTTATATCCACATTTATACAGATATGAAAGGTAAAGATGACTTCTGATATAGCATGGGTCTTTAAATGTACAGGATATCAAGAAAAATAATTCCCAGAAACAAAAAGGTCACATTATAATAGGTATATTTATAACTAAATGTCTTCCAGTTGATTCCCAGCAGCAATATTTAATGTAAAATTTTAAGTATGGAAATATAAATTTTATTCTGACCTGAAATCTAAAGAAGTTGCATCATATTTTAGGTTTTTTAATTTGAGCATTAGTTGTTGTTTGCTTATTGTGTCTGTCTGTATAGATAGTAACAGGTATTCCCGGTCCTGATGTCTAGGCTGACAGGCTCAGGCTGGGTCCTAGCTCCCAGAGCCCTAGCTCCCTCATGTCATTCATGAAATGCTAACAATGGTCAGTTAGTTACAGGTCACTTTGTAATAAATATGTATTTTGGCAATTATTTTTAAGCATACACCAGTGGTTCCGGTCATTGTAAAGATGTGACATGATAAGGGCTGGACTAAAGGTACCCATCTAAGTCAGGATATTGTTTATACCAGGGGTAATATCTCTTTACCTTTTCCAGTTTAAGTGACAGTCAGTAAATGATTCCATAGCTAAGATAATGCTTTTTATTACTGCATTTCCTCTCTTCTCTGCATACTGGTATTGGCCATGTGAAACTACTGAAACTGCAATATGACACTGACACAGTATATGACACAGTATTCATAAAAAATGCTTTTTTTGAGTGATTTTATTGTATTTTAGTGATCATAAAGAATTCAGAATTGTTTTTGATCACTTGTTTTAGTCCATGAAAATTTTTTTCATTCAGTATTTTTATTTGGGAGACTCTACATGACACATAGGCCCAGATTCATTTCAATGAGAATTTTTCTCTTAATTCAATTCCTAATTTTCCCAGAGATTTTCATGAAATTTTTATGTGATAAAGATATTTTCTGAACTGAATCTGGTCCAAAGTTTTGTAAATGTATACATACAGTGTATTAAGATGATCAGACTAGCACTGACATTCATATGTAAGATGTTTGATGGTGATATATTAAAATACATGGGTCACATGATTGGATTCAATTCTTTAATACCAAAAAATGCAACATTTACTTTTACATGGAACCAAGGTACTAAAGACTAAATAAGAAAACAAGATAGGTAAATTACAAATTGAATGAATACTTTATTAACATGACTGTATACTGTATGGGATGGACAACCAGCACAATGACTTATTATACCAACTGAACTTCGACCTGTTACCTCCAGCAGTAACATGCTTTCAATATTTGTCATGGCTTATCTCAGTACTAGAGTAAATGTCTATTCCCAGTCATGTTAAAGGAAAATAATTTGTAGTATATAAATTACTTTTTTACTAAAACCAACAGAATGATAAGGGTGTGACTGAATGAACACTGCAGCTCCATCCGGAATGCACACTCTAAAATTACCTCTGAAGGTCAATATTGGACTGAGTGTAAACATAATGTATCACAATTGCGATGACAAGTGCTGGAAGAAATTATATCTGATTATGTCAATATTGATAAAGAAAACTATTGCAACGTGAGTGTTTCTGGATCTGGAAGCTGGGTACTTTAGCCCCTGAGGGATTGAATGAAAGTTGGGGTTTAAACTGCTTCTTATGAATTGATCGTTAACTGCTTTCTGTAGCTGGACTCCCAAATAATTAACATGCACATGTTTTTCTTGCAGCCATAGAATGAGAAAGATAAAATTCTTCAGTGTACAACTGAGATAGAGACAACCTCCTTCTAATTGTATCGTAGTCAGTGAGTAACTACTAGTAATCTTTTGATCACAATATTGTTTGTATATTTGTATATACATGGTTATGGACATGATATACATGGTTTTATTAAGGTTTTTTTACAGGATAGCTATATATTGGTTAACAAAAACAAACACAAAAAGTGTTCACTTATAGAAGTTTTTCTGATTATGTATTTTCAAAAAGTATTTATCCTTAGAGTAAAATGTGGTGAGAAAAATATGAACATGGACTTTAATTGAAAAATAGACATTTCTTAATTTTATATCAGAGAACTTTATGTGAAGACCACCACTAGGGGTCGCTTTTTTTTGTCTATAAATCTGCACAGTCTCTGTGGTTGTGGAAGGGCCATGCGGTCCCGAAACGTTTGATCAATGTAAAGTGTTAATAGCACCATGGAATAAATTTGGGATCACCCCGTTTGCTGCAAAAACAGGTATTGAATGTCTTTTTATACATTGGATTTTTTAACCAATGTAGGGATGTGAAAATCTTAGACACCCTTAAACTTTACAGACAGGCACATCCCTAGTTATATGGACGCCTAAAAGGTCCTTATGGGGACCTTGTGCTTATGTAACCCCTGTAGTTCACACAGTGTACACCAGATGGCACTGTGCCAGAGTATAAAAGGTTTAGGAACCATGAGGGCTGGGTCCATTTCTTTAGCCCAACCAAGCAGGCTGGAAGGGAATGGGTAGTGTTGACCCTAGGCGCTTTGGCCCTAGTAATTAGACAGCTATACTCAATTATAGATCACTCTAGGAGTGATAGAGAGGTTATTTAGTTGAGCAGCTCAAGGCTCCGCCGAGGAGATTAGAGGGATTAAGATTCCAGGGTATTACTGACCCGGAGTAAGGACCTAAGTGTTGAGATAGGGATGATAGGAATTCCCCTAGTCTGCCACTGGAAGATATCCTGAAAACTGGGCAATACCCATCACACACTGTCAACTTACTCTCTGCTGTATATTCCCTAGCCTGTGGGGATTCAGCCTATACGTGCTGTGAGTATATGCTTCCTTTATGCTGCTGTGTATATTCTATGCTCCATTGTGGATCAATGTGCTGAAAGATCTATGTGCTATTGTTCAATAATACAATTCTATGTTCAACCGTTAAAGAACTACTGACGCCCATCATTGTGCTATCGCACCCAGTTACAGTAACACTACACCCTGCCTCCACCGCGTTGCGAGGGCTTGCCCCTGAGAAAGAGAGCTCATCTGTGGTATCAGCCCACAAAGGAAAGTAGCTAAAACTGCTAAACTCAGAAGCAGTTAACTATAGCGCTACACTATTAAGGCTAGTGAACTTGTGCAGTAATTTCAGTGCAGGTATAGGATCATTTATCCAAAAACTCTGCCCTGAATTATAAATATAGACTCCATTTTAATGAAACAATTTACATTTTTAAAGATGGTTACTTTCTTCTCTATACCAATAAAACAGTACCTTGTACTTGATTCCAACTAAGGTCTAATTAATCCTTACCAGAGGCAAAACAATCCTATTTGGCTTATTAAATGTTCAAATAATTTTTTTAGTAAAGTATGGTCATCCAAATTATGGAAGGACCCCGTATCTGGAAAACCCCAGGTTGCCAGCATGACAGTGTGAAGCGAGTGGGCCTCCTTCAACTGCATCACTACCTGAAGCCTGACATCAATATCTAATTAATATTTTTGCAATTCTGGGGAACACTACATTGTGAGTAAAAAAAATGGTGATTTCTACTAAACAATACCAATGGCTCGCAATACCAATGGCTTTTTCTTTGGTGGAGATGTTATTTCCTGTGTCCCTTTTAGAGGCGGGTTGGTAAATTCTGCTTGCTCATTAAAACATGAATAGGAAAATGCTACCATATACAATAAACTGCATTATTCTTTAGAATTAGGATATACAGGTATGAGATCAGTAATCTAGAAAGCTCCGAATTACGAGAAGGCCATCTCCCACTTTTAAGAAAGTAATTAAAAATTTTCAAAATTATTAACTTTTTTTCTATAAAAATAAAACTGTATATTGTACTTGATACTAACTAAGATGCATATGTCCATGTTGGAGGCAAGACAATCCTACTGAGTTTATTTAATGTTTAAGCAGACTTTAGGATATGGTGATGCAAATGATGGATCCCTTATGAGATGAAGATCCCTAATGTGGAAAACCCCAGGTCCCAAGCATTCTGCATAATAGGTCCAATACCTACTGTACATACAGTATACATGATACCATTACTGCAACAAACATATTTCACATTTTATATTCTCAATGGAAACGCATCATGATTTCTTGATTTTCTTATAAACAACCACTGCATCTGAACACAAGCCAACAAAAAATTAATACAGCTTTCTGATAACTGTAGTTTAATGGTAGTGGATTATTTTTATTTTTAAACTTTGGCATGGCATATTTGCTATTTCATCCTTGGCATAATTACCTTATCTTTTGCCTATTAGCATTAATTACCTAACCGCTTTGTTAAATTAATTTTTAAACACTGATCTTTGGCTTTCTATTAAAGTAGAATAAACATGAGCAAAATGAAAAGACCATTATTTTGGGAATCTTTCTATTGCATGCCATAAAGGAGGCTGTAAAAGTATATGCAAGTCCCATGAGCTTTGATTTTCTTTTTAACACGCCCATCTTAACAGCTTTGCACACATACTTGAAGACTTCATAATGAGTTCGCAGTTCTGACTCCAAGAGCACACATTAAAGCATAATATAGAGAATAAAGTATTTTACTCTTGTAAAATATAAGGATATTATAAGTGTCAGAGGATTTCCAAGACCATATAAAAGCATGAGGCCGAAAGCTGAGTGTTTTTATACAGGTCATAGAACTCCGAGGTGACTTCTAATATCCTCATATTTTGCAACAGGGGGTACTTTATTTATTACAATACACAAGTTTCAGTGACTCATGTGACAGAAATGACATCACTATGCTCTGATAACCAATGACATCACTAGACACTATTTATAAGGATATAATTGATAGGATATTCAGGGCTCTTGTGTATTATAATAATATTATAGTAACAAAATAGTATGACATCTGCACATGGTATGTGTAGTGACTCAAAGCAAGGAGACAAGTCTAAAGCAACACCACTTTGTCTGGGACTAAAGTATCCAGTATATATGTACACATATTTGGCCCAAATTGGTCAATTGGTCAAGGAAGTGTTATGAACCCACATGCCTCATGTTACATTTGGGAGACTTGCTTTTTTATGTACAGGTATTCTATCCAGAAAAATTTGCGTTGTGGTAAAACTCAGATTTTAACTATTTTTTTGGAGGTTTCACCCGATTTTCACGATTTTTTCTGACTCTTTACCCGAAACCTCTGATTTTTGACCGAAACCTTCGAAAACTTCGGGGTTTGGCACGAGACCCAACGCACAACAATAAAATCATTGGGGCTTCTCCCATTGACTTATATGCAACTTTGACAGGTCTGAGATGCCGGGATTTCAGATTCTGAGTTTTCCAGCCTCGGGGTTTAATAAATTCCGAAAAATTTGTGATTTTTTAAAAGCCTGATTTTATTAAAAAAAATCACGAATTTTTCGTGAGTTTTGCATTCGGGGCTTAGTAAATAACCCCCTATGTGTGTCAATAGCTTTTGTTAATAAATGTATAATTTGTAAAACATATGTACATGAGTGTATGAGAATAAAATCCTTGGGCAACATTGCTATTTGTGAACATGTTGCCAGCAGCAATCAATACAGTTGTTTTATTTACATTTATATAAAATTAACCATGTTTCCTAATCTCTAAAAATAAATACTAGAAAATTAAAGGTGGGGGGAGTTAAATGTAAGTGCCTGTAACCCTTATCTCTGCATGAAGAGAGAATAAAGAGAGACCATTTGCTAAAAAGAGGGATACTAAAGATTCCATGAGACAAAGCTGACAAAGATTGAACGTTTCTGAAAAAGTAATGCCTGACAGTGCAACTCTTTCCATGTCCCACACATGCTATAATTGTCTGTAGTTTAACTTCATCCATCATTTAGGTATTGACAAAACAGAGAATTGGTCTATCGCTTAAAATAAAAATGAATTTTGCTTTTAGGGTCAGTAAAATAACAAATATCTTTTCTCTTTGTTTTAAAATATCTTGCCGCAATTTTAGAATGAAAACCTGATATCCTTATGGAAATTTATATTTCATTTTGTTGGACTCATGGCCCTTTTTTAATAATAACACAAGATAAAGCACTGATATAGTGTGGGTAGATCTGTGTGTACAACAGTGGAAACATATTAATGAACCAGGAAAACTCGTCAATATACCATCTCAAAAGAAAACATTATTTGTATATTGCATAGAAATTATACCTGCATGTTCTAGAACACTAAAACAGAAAACGTATGGTGTTTTGCTGCTAACGTCTCCCAACATGTTTTGGATCATGAGGACCCTGTCTCAGGTGGGAACTTCCTTTGGAAAGAATGCCTGCTGTCTTTATTTAAAAACACATTTTGTTTCACTTTCTTGGACTTATAACTACTGTAATAACAGAGAGTAGGGCTGCGTGAGAGTAGGGCTGCGTGTATAACAGTGGAAACATTAATATTGAATTAAGTAAACCCACGTCAATATAGCAACTTCGATGGAAACATTTTCAAGCAGTGCATATAAATGATACAAGTATGTTCCCTGGGTCATTCAGTTTGTGCCAACAAAGGTATTAAATTGTATCAGTGCAATTATTTGCAGACACCATTAAGATATGTCTTTTGATCAGACTATTACAAGTTACAATATGAAAGCAAAGATATGATCAGTTGCTATGGGTAATATCTGTGTCAGCATGATCACATGCTGAAGGTCAGAAGGTGTGGTCAGCCAAAATTGTTCAGTTATGTTCATAACAGTAACATTAGCAGACACAGCAAAAAAATTTTTTTTGGAGAGTGACAGAGAGGTGAACTAAAACATAATTATATACTACTAGTAAAGGCAGACATATTAACTCAAAGTTGCAAGAAAGAAATGTATCTCTCGCTAATATCTCACATTCAACTGGAATTTTTTTCTTCTCTTTCCTTCTCTCTTGATCCCTCCAATCTGGATAACTCTGACCTATCTCTCTGCTACCGTTCATCTCTTAAAATTGACTGACTAGTTTACAACCAACGCCATTCCTCTCTGACATAACCTGCTGTACCCAATACAATCTGGTTTTAGGCAACAACACTCCATTGAAACTGCCCTAACCCGATTAACTAGTGGCCTTTTAACAGCAAAAGCCAACAACCACTTCTCACTACTAATACAGTTTAATCTCTCGGCTGCATTTGACACTGTGGATCATCTTCCTCCAATCCCTCCATTTGCTTGGCCTTCCTGACATGGCCCTGTCATAGTTCTCTTCTTACCTCACTAATCATTCTTTCAGTGCCTCCTACACTGGAGTATAATCTTCTGCCCTACCTCTTTCTGTGGGGTTCCTCAGGGCTCTGTCCTGGGCCGCTTATTATTTTCTCTCTATTCTTTCTCCCTTGGCAAACTTGTATGGTTTCCAATACCACCTCTATGCTGACGATACTCAAATGTACTGTATCTCTCCTATCCTGATCTCAACCCAGACCTCTTAACTCGGGTCTCCTCCTGCCTGTCTGCTATCTCTTCTTGGATGTCACAACACTACCTTAAATTAAACCTCTCTAAAACACAAATGGTTTTCTTTCTCCCAACCAACACCAGTAACATCTCAGAAGTATTCATCATAGTTAACAATTCCACTATCACCATATCTGCCTTGGGGTTCTCCTAGAATCTGCCCTGTCCTTTAATCCTCATATCCAGTCACTTATTAAATCATGTCACTTTCACCTAAGTAACATATGCAAAATACGATCATTTATCACCCAAGATGCTGCCAAAATTCTTATTCACTCTCTCAGCATATCATGTCTAGACTACCGTAACTCTCTCTTACTTCTTCCCTGCCAGAGACTGTCACCTCTCCAGTACATAATGAACACTGCCGCCAGGCTTATAAACCTCATCAAGCGCTCCTCCTCTGCCATGCCAATCCCTGCACTGCCACTTTCACTATCTTTCAGAATAAAATTCAAACTAACGACCCTGACATTCGAAGTACTTCATAACTCTGCCCCACCCTACATCTCTGAACTCATCTCTAGATACTCACCCTACCACTTACTATTCTACGCTACTGACCTGCTCCTCAACTCTTTCTTATTACCTCCTTGCATGCTCACATTCAAGACTTTGCAAAGGCTGCACCCCTCCTCTGGGATTCTCTCCCAAAGTCTGCTTTCAAATGTTTTCTTAAAACTTATTTAGAGAAGCCTACCCTCACTCTGTTTAGCTACCAAATGCAATACCATATGCTACATCTCTCACCTGCTTATTTCTGATCGTGCTCACTCCCACACTTTGTGTCTCATTCTTTTCCCCTTTAGATTGTAAGCTTTTTTGCACAGGGCCTTCCTCACCTTTTGGATCGGTACTGGTTGTATGTAACTCTATGTATGTAATCCATGTGATTTCTTTGTATAAACACACTTATTTCACAGTGCTGTGCAATATGTTGGCGCTCTAAAAATACACAATAATAATAATCTCTTTTGAAGAGGAAGATGAAAACCCTCAATATTTGAAAAACACTTTATGAGGATATCATGTAAAACAAAGACACTGACTGCAGTATAAAGCGGCATTAAGTGGCAAGATGCTAATGTCGTCCTCGTTTCCTATTGTACACAAACACACATTATACACCAAGAATAACACCAAACACGAGAATAAGAATAGTAATCAATCAATACTTAAGTATTCCTAAGAGCCAAGAGAAATCTCTATTTATAATCAAATATAAATATACAGAACATGAGCAGTGTGGTCACCTACACCAGTGAAGAGAGACCTTTAGTCTTGATATAGTCCATGCAGAATCAAGCTGGGAGAAATGACACTTTAGACCAGTCTACCCGCCCAAGTTCCAGAGTACACTTGTGTGGACAGTGTGATTGAGAGGGAGCAATCAGCATCTTGCCACTTTATTTATGCTGCAGCCCGTGTCCACATTTTCATTTTATTCTCAGTAAGTATTGATGTTCATAATAAAAATGAAAGGTATCATTTAGGGTGCACTCACAGAGTACGTGTGACCCTTTGTGTTTCTGCTCTCTACACTGAGAACTGGATGGAAAAACCTTGCCTAAGTGCCTTCTCCTGTCCTCCCTTCACTAATATAGTGCTGACTAACGATGTCACGTAATAGTTCATCAGATCAGGCTACAATCGTGCGCTGACAATTGCCGCAAGTTAAACGTATCGTTCTAAACAGTGTCAATGTTCACTCAATTTTTCTCATTTTTTTTTTAACTTTCTATAACCCCATGGGTGCAGCAGGGGTTTATTCTATCTTTTTTCTATCTTGTATTATTTAATTTTTATAAGCCTGGCAGGCAGCATCTAATGGGAGGGGCTAATTAGTCAATACTTTTTATTATCACTCAAAGAATGTGACACAGAGTCCAAGAAGAGGGACTGAAAAAATAGTTCATGGTCAATGTTCAAAACTTTATGAACTTAATGAAACTTGAGCACTCTTTTAATGAAAAGAGCGTGTTTTTTGAAGCAGGTCTTTTGGCTCATGTTGACAAAAGTCTTTTGACTTTTGGCTCATGTTGACAAACATTTCTTAAATTTCATGCTAACATTTATACACAGCTGCCATATTTTCTTCTAGCTAGATCTAATTTCCAATTATAATTTGGCCCTATCTTTAGCTTGGTTAAAAGAAAGAGTAAGCCTGATCCTTAGGGGGTTATTTATTAATGGTTGAGTTTTTTTTATTAGAAAATTTGTGTTTCAAGGGTATTTTTCAGTCAAAACTAAATTTTTTGTAGCTTTCATGATGTTTTGGTGGGTTTTGCTCAAAAACTCAATTAATATGAGTTTTTTTCCCCAGAAAACTCGATCAATTCGAGTATTCAAGTGTTTCACCACGAATTCACTGATTCAAGTTTTTTCCATTCATAAACCAAAAAACATTCCTATTTGTACGTTTATTCAAAGTATAAAAAAACTCACAAACTCGACTTTTGATAAATAACCACTTAAAGTTATTGTTACACAAAGATAATAAACTAGGTGACAGAATATAATCTGTCATGAAGTAATATAACACCATACTGGAAAGTGTCTGCGACACTCACATGCTCAGTGGGCTCTGAGCAGCTGTTGAGAAGCTAAATTTAGGGGCAGTTGCAAATTATCAAGCAGATGAGTGTCCGGATTCTGGATGGCGGTATTGTTTTTCATTTGTCCATACAAAATCTCTCCAGTTCAGTTAAATTTGATGGCTGCTGAGCATGGACAGCCTGCTTCAAATCATCCCATAGATTTGCTTTGATATTCAAGTTGGGGGATGGCCATTTAAGAATATTGTACTTCTCCCTCTGCATAAATGCCTTTGTAGATTTTGAAGTGTGTTTAGGGCCATTGTCTAGTTGGAATATCCAACCCCTGCGTAACTTCAATTTTGTGACTGATGAACATTATCCTGAAGAATTTGTTAATATTGGGTTGAATTCATCCAACCCTCACTTTAACAAGGGCCCCGGGTCTCTGAACTAGTAGGGATGTAGCGAACTGTTCTGCTGCGAACTAGTTCGCGCGAACTTCGACCGTTCGCGTCCGCCGAATGTTCGCGAACGTTTGGGAACGTTCGCATTTTGAGTTCGCGTTCGATTCGAATACAAGTCGTTCGACCATTCGACCATTCGAATTCCTTCGACCGCTAAAAATCGAACAATTTCCATTCGTTCGAACGATTGTAAGCATTCGATCGAATGAAAAGCATTAGATCGAATGGCTTCGATCGTTCGATTCGAATGAAAATCCTTCGATCGAATGATTAAAATCCTTCGATCGTTCGAATCGAACGATTTTAGCGGGTGTTCGAAGTTCGCGAACTGTCCGCGAACGTTCGCATTTTTTGCCGGTGTTCGCGAACGGCGTTCGCGAACACCAAATCGGCAGTTCGCTACATCCCTATGAACTAGCCACACAGCCCCACAACATGATGGAACCTCCACCAAATTTGACAGTTGGTAGCAGGTGTTTTTCTTGGAATGCAGTGTTCTTCTTCCACCATGCAAAGCTCTTTTTGTTATAACCAAATAACTAAATTTTTGTCTCATCAGTCCAAAGAAAGCAATGCCAGTCAGCAGCATCAAGGGCAAATGATGTCTTGAACTGTATTAAAAGGGGCATTGATTCACGGCAGGAAGCGGTCATTCTTCCACATTATAGAGCACTGGTAAGGCCCCATCTAGAATATGCCGTACAGTTTTGGTCTCCATCACTCGAACAGGACATTATTGAATTAGAGAGGGTTCAGAGAAGGGCAACTAAGCTGGTAAAAGGTATGAGAAATCTTAGCTATGAGGAAAGACTGGCCAAATGTTCACGCTGGAGAAGAGGCATTTAAGGGGTGATATGATAACTATGTATAAATATATAAGGGGATCATATAATAATCTCTCTAATGCTTTATTTACCAGTAGGTCTTTCCAGCTGACACAAGGTCACCCATTCCGATAAGAAGAAAAGAGGTTCCGCCTAAATATTCGGAAGGGGTTTTTTACAGTGAGAGCTGTGAAGATGTGGAATTCTCTCCCTGAATCAGTTCTACTGGCTGATATATTAAATAGCTTTAAGAAGGGGTTGGATGGCTTTTTAGCAAGTGAGGGAATACAGGGTTATGGAAGATAGCTCATAGTACAAGTTGATACAGGGACTAGTCTGCCATTTTGGAGTCAGGAAGGATTTTTTCCCCCTCTGAAGCAAATTGGAGAGGCTTCATATGGGTTTTTTTGCCTTCCTCTGGATCAACTGGCAGTTAGGCAGGTTAAAAAAAAAATAAAAGGATTTAAACTTGAATGGACATGTCTTTTTTCAACCAAACTTACTATGTTATTATGTTACAAAGCACTTTGTTTCAAAATGACTGTGACGTGACTAAATAAGCTTTTGCATACAACAATCGACTCTGTTTGTGAAGTGAAGAAAGGGCTTCTTTCTCCTCACCCTGCCATACAGATGTAGAACGATGTACAGATATCATCTGCAGCAAGATGTTCTTTGCAGGTCTTTGGAGGTGATCTTTGGGTTGTCTGTAACCATTCTCACAATCCTCCGCATATGCCGCTCCTGTATTTTTCTTGGCCTGCCAGACCTGGGTTTTGCAGCAACTGTGCCTGTGGCCTTCCATTTCCTGATTACATTCCTTACAGTTGAAACTGACAGTTTAAACATCTGAGATAGCTTTTTGTAGCCTTCCCCTAAACCATGAACAATACTGAACAATATTTGTTTTCAGATCTTTTGAGAGTTGTTTTGATGATCCCATGCTGTCACTATTCAGAGCTGAGTCAAACAGAAGCACAACTTGCAATTGGCCACCTTATATACCTTTTCTCATGATTAAAAAATGTTCTTTTTCTCTTTCATATTTACTTGGACTAATAGGGTTTATCCACAAATCCCAAGTGGAGGAAAGATGTTATTACATTATTCCTAGCAGGTGATTATGCTTGCTGTGTTACACAATTGAAATATGATTCTCAGTGTGCCCTTTTACAACACACACTTAAATATTCATAATATATAAAAAAAAAAATATGTGTTTACATATTAGCAACAGCTCATAAATTACACAAATTGTTGACACAGTTGTTAGTGGAAGTATACGACTAAGACACTGGAAACAACCTGGGTAGCTTAAGATATAGCATCTGTTCAAGATTTTATCATTAGAAGTATGTATAGTATATTTATCTAATAACAAAAGGGAAAACTGAAAAAAACTAATGTGTATTATATCAGCAATCACCAAAAGTCTTTTGATCATTAAAGATATACTTGTTTCATGCTGTAGTTCCTATAAATGTATCTAACTCTAAGTTTACCTATATGTCAGCGACATTTTTCATGTAGTCTGATTACTTATTGTGTTTGTGTCATTTTGAAAACATAGTAGAATTAGAAAATATGAAGGGGAAGATAGAAGTAAATATTTAGAAAAGATCTCCCCTAACCACATTGGAAATGTAGCTTCTGTTTTTAAATGTGCTTTAGTCTATCTGCCAGTTTCTGCATTTTTCAGAGCCAGTAGCCAATAGGTAAATTCACTGCATTGATTATATCATTGTGAAAATAAGTTTATATCAATATAATACACCAAAGCCATGAATATCTTGTAAATGACATGCTTATAAATGGTGAGTTCTGATGTCATCAGTTATAAACGTTGAGTTCTGTTGTCATTTCTGTCACATGACTCACTGAAACTTGTTTATTATAATAAATAAAGTACCCCTGGTTGCAAATTATGAGGATATTAGAAGTTACCTCGGAGTTCCTTCGGCCTTGTGTTTTTAAATGTTCATGAAACTCCTCGGTAACTTATAATATCCTTATATTTTACAAGAGGGGGTACTTTATTCACTATATATTTTCTTCTTCATCATTTCCCCTTGAAAGGGCAATTAAACCCATTCTCAATAGGAGCTAAATATATAGGCTTATATTGACAAAAGTATTCTGCATATTCTTTTAATTTAAAATGATCAGTACTATTTTTTTTTACCTTCATTATAAAATGCAAATGTGTTATTCTGTTTGTGACAGAGCTAATCTCTAACCACTAACCATGGTGGATTATTTTATAGAAACTGACATAATATAGTAGGTAAAACACACCCTACTTTAATCTATATGATATAAGATAATTAAGATATTATAAGTCACAGAGGAGTGTATATAAAAGCATAGGTTTAGTGATTTTATGTAGGTCATGTACTGTAACTTCAAGGTGACTTTTAATACAGAATGTTTAGAAATTCATTATTCATATAATGTAGAGTTATAATATATATATATATATATATATATATATAATATATATATATATATATATATATATATATATATATATATATATATATATATATATATATATATATATATATATATATATATATATAGGTTAGTAAAGATTTTTATCTCTTTGCTGCAGAAAAATGGCTGGTACAAATAGGAATAGGGTAGGCGCTTTTTTACAAGATAATAATTGCTTATATTACAAAGAAATCAAAACAAATAAGTCCATAAATTAAGTTATGTATAATAAAGTGGAATGACACAGGGAATAAGTTTTGAAGTGCAAAAAAGCATGGAAAGCCAAGAAACCTGTTGAAATCTGTCCGTATTTAGAAAGCAATCCTGCCCCTATCAGTGTAAATTAATATCAGCTGGTTTAGTCCTAATTGATGTCCTTTAAAAAGGTTTCTCATTATCAAGGTATCACACAAGAAGCGTCTCACGATGGTTAAAAGCAAAGAGCTCTCTCAAGACCTTCACAACCTTATTGTTGCAAAACATACAGATGGGATTGGTTCCAGACATATTTCTAAGCTTCTGAATGTTCCAGTGAGCACCATTGGGGCCATAATCCAGAAGTGGAAAGAACATAATTTCACCCTAAACCAGCCACGACCAGGTGCTCCTCGCAAGATTTCTGACAGAGGAGTCAAAAGAATACTCAAGAAAAGAAAAGTTGTCCAACAGCCAAAGGTCACTCACGGAGAGCTTCAGAAAAACCTTGAATTAACAGGTCCAGTTGTTTCAAAGAAAACAAGGAGTATTACACTCAACAGACATGACCTTTATGCACGCTCACCGCTCAAGACTCCACTGCTGAAGAAAAGGCTTGTTAAAGCTCGTTTAAAGTTTGCTGCACAACATTTGAACAAGCCAAGCTGTCGTTACCAACAAAGGTTTTTCTACTAAGTATTAAATACATTTCAGTAAGTGTGTTAAATACTTATTCCCTGTGTCATTACACATACTGTAACTTAATTTATGGACTAATTTGATTTGATTTCTTTGTATGTGTGGCTAACCATGGTTGTTGCCGACATCTGGTATAAATGTTATACCAATAGCCCCATTAGTAATATATGTACTGAGAAAACTTTTGACGTGTTCAATACTTATTTTCCTTGTTGCTATTTACAGTTTGGTCCCTTAGAGAAATGACCACACTGTAGATTATATAGTGAATAAAGTACCCCCTCTTGTAAAATATAAGGATATTATAAGTTACCGAGGAGTTTCATGACCATATAAAAACACGAGGCCGGATGTTCTCAGTGATGTGCCTCAGAATGCCACACACCCCAGAAAAATTAGTTGTCTGTCTCAAAGAATCTGTCTTTGTGTGCTTTGAGTCAGCCCTACTCTTGTAATTATAATTGTCTAAATACTGATCAGGCATGCTTAAACAGTCTGAAAGCTAAGTAAATATTATAATAAAAGCAACCTACTCAAAGCATATTTTTATATTGTATCCATTTCCAGAAGAAGCAGTTTAAAGTAGTTTCAAGAAAGGACTGCATTGGCATTTCAGTCGTTCCCAGGTATGATCAGATTTGTTGCACAACGTTACTGTATATTTCTGCTAGAAAATATTTCCTAGCTGAAAAATTACACACCAGATGAAAGTGTCCCCTCATGCTCAAAAAGAACTTGTGACCTTTAAAGGAGAACTAAACCCTTGTTGTGCCATGTAGTAAAAATGTGAATGCATTACTAATCAGCCTTATATTGTGACATTTATATTCTATGTATAATGTATATTGATTCAGTCCCTAAACTGAGTAACTAACAGTAGCACTGAGCATGTACACTGAATCAGCAGAGATGAAGATGGGGAGCTACAGGGGCATCTTTGGAGACACAAATCTCCCCTGCTAAAGGGCTGTGGTTGCTTTGTGCTGGTACAGAAGCCCAAAACATAATATATAACATTCCTAGCTTACTTCTTTGGTTAGGCTTTAGTTCTCCTAAGTCTCAGTCCAAATCAGCATTAGATAACAATTGTTCATAGAGGAAGACTTCTGTAACTCAGGGAGGACTAGACTTGGGTGCTAGAGTTACAGAATCAAAATAATTTTTGACAATTTCCCCAAAGTTCAAAGAGAGTTCAATAAGACTGCAGGACTATTAAGTAAGTTTAAATGAACAACAAACATACATACATTTCAATGTGTAAAAGAGCCTATTTTGTACTTATGTGATAAAAGGTGCAAAAGTTTGCTTCAGGTCTAATAACCAATAGCAACCAACCAACCAACATGTAGTGTTAACTGGTTTTGCAAACATCTTAATGGTTTTTATTGGTTACTGCACCTGGGCAAATTTTGTGTTCATTATCACATAAGAGGGTTAAAGTGGGTAAAACACTAAACATGGAACTAATCTGGTGCTACTGTTACACAAAAATTATTATACCAGAGTTATGGGTATGCCCCCGGTTGGAAAATTATATTCACTTTATTAAAATTTTTTCGTTATAATGCAAAACTGACAACAACAATATTTTGCCCAACATTACATCTTATTTCACAGATTTTTTCAAATCCCAATTTAACTAGATCATTTTATCTGCCGCTAGCAATATGCTCTACTATTTTAAAAGCATTCCTATATATGAAAATCAATGGCGTAATCTTTGCTCAGGCAAAGCAGACTACTCAGATTACCTTGCCCTAACTTCAGGATTTAAAGTAATTTTCAGTCGGACTTTGCTATTTATCATCCAGTACAAGTGCCATAAATTTTTTTCACACTGAAACAAAGAAATGAGTTGTGCCTTTTAACCGATTCGTTTTATGTACAGGAGATAACATTCACAGAATTAACATACTGTAGATTATGACTAGCAGATTCATTTTCATGGGTAGTGAGAATTGGCCTACGTACATGTAACTCTAGAGGAAAGGTAAACCTCCTCTTTATTTGTGCTATTGCCAGCACTTATAGTGAATTCTATATATAGCTGGTGCTATACTAGTGCCACTAAACGACGTCCAGGAATACTACAGTAAAGTACAAATAGTGGATTCATTTTTTTTTCTCACATACTGTAAATATACAAAGGACATAAGGTCATCTCAAGCAGAAGTATTCAAACATTGTTGTGTCAAGCACCAATATAATGCTTATTCAACATTTACTCATTCCTACCTACCTACCAGACCACAATATTGTTACTAAATTATTCTATGTATGCTATACACTACTGTATAAACAACTGATTGCCTCTAGGAAACACAGTAACTATAGAGTACACTTAGCAAGAATGAATACATGGTTAATTTTGTACTGAAACTGGTGAGGTCTGGCGCTTTATATACAGTATAAGGCACAATTCCAGATGTTTATAAGAGAAAAGGGGCGCTAACTGGTTTAATGCAGTTATGTGTAGAAACTAATAATGCACACGAATAACAAATACTCTGAACGTCAAATAGAAATGTTCGATGCTCCTAGGGTTAAATGTAAATTATCTCCAACAAATTTTCCACGTGGGGTGCTGCCTCCTTAGTCTGCTGGTTCCAAGCTGGCAAAGTTTACAAATAAACATAAAAGTAGGGGGGCGCTCTCATCTTCTAAAATTGTATCAGCACCTTTAATCAAAGAAAGATATATTGCACTTGCAGAAAATGATTGTTACAGTGGAATAACTATAGAGGAAGCAGACCCCGCAGTCACAGGGGGTCTGGGGAACAGGGGGGCCCAGACTGTGGGGTCTGCTTCTACTATAGTAATGAAAAAAAAACCCTCCTCCCAGCTGCCCCCTCTTACCGGTGAGGAAGGGGGAAGCAAGTTGGATGGAAGTGCGTGGAGTCAGGTTGGGTCGTGGGCGGGCAGAGGGGCATGGGCAGGGCAGAGGCAGGACAGGAAGTGGGCAGCAGGATGGGGATTGGAGTGAGCCGCGCCCCTCTGAAGATTTTTTTCAGGGGTGCCCAGCGCACTCTAGTTACGCCACTGGATTGTTCATCAGTAAAGTCTGTTAAATCTGTTCCCAACACATTTCGTTCCCTCCCAACTTTCTCAAGGGTGATGGAGTGCTGTATAGGGTAGGCTCTCGGATGAGCTCTTTATATCAGTTCTAGATAGCAGGCAGCCTGCTAAGGAAACAGGTACAAGTAGACCCTCAGGACTGCTTACTGGTGTAGTATTGCATGCACAACAAGTTTAATATGTTGCACAAGCTGTGTTTGGTATAGGGGATGGGGAACCCTGGCATTCTGTTAACTGTCAATATGATATGTCTTCTTGCACTAGGAAGATCAATGGAATATTTGCAGTGCATGGACTCTAGAATCTAACATTCAATAACATGTAAAATAATGAGGGCAGTAACAGTAAAATTTAAGATATTGTAGTTGTGACTGAAAATAATCAGGGCTATATTTCAAGTGGTGTTGAGAGTAAATGCATTCAAAACTCCTAAATGCCATTAATCTATTGATTTCAGAAGAATCACCCATAATTTGTCCTAACACCAATTGATACAGAATTTTAACAGCTTAATGCATAACAATAAAGAGAATATTTGGAAAAATTATTAACTTTTTCAGGATTTTGAAGACAAATGTATAGTACAATTATTTATTATTATTACTGTGTTTAGCATTACCTCTAACTCTATTATTAGTACCAAAAAACTTAGAAGATGTATTTAAATCTGTAAGCCATGGAGTCTGTGTTGAGCTGAAACCTTAATCTGTTGCTCTGTGTACACACAAAATCACATCTCAGGCTGTGTATTTATACCTAACATTCATAAGTAGCCAAAGGTAACCAGAATGTCTAAAAAAAATGATGGACTGCTAGGCCTGCAAACTGACCTTTAGCAAGTAAATGAATTTTCAGATCTCCCAGAACTGACATTACAGATACAGAGGCCAAAGCACACCTATTGCTAGTAGGGGGTAGATCAAGTAATAGGGTATACATCAAGTACAATGATAAAACAATTCTATGTATTATGTGTGGTTCTCCTTGATTAAAATGATAACATGGTTCAAAAGTAAAGTATACCATAAAGACAAAAAGGATAATTTAGTATATCCCAAAACTGCAGTCTGCTTCTTTCCGCAAATGAATAGTAACACTCAGGATGAATCTGCTTTCAGGTCCTTTGGCCCTGCTGAAGTGGCAGCCATATAAGGGTTTCTGTTTCAGATTAGTGACAAGCATAATGGAAAAGCAAATAAGTAAAAAAACAAAAGAGAGAGCGAGAGAGCCCAATTGTCTCTTCATCATGAAAATATTCTTACTTTGAGTGTATACTGAAAGTATATATATTTTATATAGTGCACAACAAGCCCAGTTGTGGTGAGAGTAGTCAAATTAGGTAATTAGTATGAACATATACATTTTATTACCTATTTTGACCTCTAATTTGTAAACCAGAAAACTTCATTAATAACACTGCTAGACTGACAGGCAGGTAATGTTTTTTGTTTCAGATTAGAGATACGATTAACAGAAAATCAAATAGATAAAAGTAAAACAAAAAAGAGACCAAATGCAAATTGTCTCAGAATACTGATTTCCTAATCACAAAAAAATAATTTTAATTTAACTATCTCCTTTAGAAAACTTATTTCAAGCATAAAAGTATAAGCAGGCAGTAAGTACAGGGTTTTTTAGTGCCTTGCTTTTCTGATGTTCCCCTGCTTACAAATTGTTAATGGTGCACAAAATACTGATGCTGCATAAAGAGAGGGAGCTACATTCTAGGGGGCAGATTCACTAAGCGTCGAATTTGCGCTAGTGTCTGCTTCGCTCACATTGCAACACTTCGCCAGTCGTAGATTCACCAGGACAACGCTAATTCACTAAAATCCGAAGTTGTGTCCAGGGCGCCGAAGTAGCGCTAGTGGTACTGCGGCAAGCAAAGTGAAGTTGCACTAGCGTTGGCTAATTTGCATACAGCGGGAAGTTAAAGTTGAATGGACGTATATGTTGCAGCCAATACATTACACTACACAAGCCTGGGAAACCTTAATAAAATAAAATAGAGTTGTTATATGCCCTACACAAGTGCCCAGTGTATAGTTTATGTGCCATATGTTAGGAAATGTAGGGGGGAAGCCAGCTATCCCACAAAAAATTTACGATCTTTTGCAGCCTATCAGCCTGAAAAATGAAAATCGCCAGATTTTTTGGGACTTAGAAAAATGTTCAACAATTTTTTAAGAAGTCCTATCTACTCTATTGCGCTTCGCCTGGTCTGAGGTGGCAAATCCGCATCTTAGTGAATTTGCGTAGTTACATCCCTTCGCCAGAGAGCAACTTCAGCAGGGGTAAGGGAGCGAATTACCGCTAGAGTCTGTCACCTTCGTTAGCGAAGTTACTCCTGCGCCCGTTAGTAAATCAGCGAAGTAATGAAGTGACATCACGCTAACGTTAGTCGCTTCGCCCTTTAGTAAAACTGCCCCTAGGAGTGCAAAGGGTTGTGCCTCAAAGCAAAAGTCACAAATTCAAATAGGGCTAGGGGCAAAGTGCAAAGAAATGTTCTTTTTTTGGTCTCTTCTTTGTACTTTGCATTTGTATAAGTAACCACTGGGGAGAATGGAAAATACCACATTAGCAGGTCAATAGTCAATAAATGTGGGTTCACTGTTACTCTCTTATGGAAATAAATGCTGATCCTGTGTTTTTTGATTGCAATGACTAGAAAGGAAATACCTATTTTGTTACTGCACTGGAAAAGTTTAATGTGATCCAGGTAATACTACTGTACTTTATAATCCATTACTTTGCTCTGCCACTGAACAATTTGTATTTGTAACTGCCATATAACTATATACCATGAAATGTATTGCAGAAGAGAAAAACTAATAATGAACTTATCATTTCAATTATATGTAACTACCAGCTTTCCTAGAGATAACATATGCACATCATTTGACAAAGGTTCTACATCCAATAACCTTTGTATGTACGCTGTTTTCTTTCTTATAAAATGTAATGTAAAACCAAAAGGAACAAATAAGACTGGAGATTTGAAGAATGTGGAAAATGCTGGGAAAAGATTACTTCAATGAATAAATATTTCAAATGAAAATATGCAGGTCTCAATCAAAGTTATTGCTTTTGGTCAGCCAGCACATTCCGGAGAATGGAATTTTGATTTCTGGAAAATCATCTTCCTAGTAAATACACATTCTTCTTATGGCGTTTATATCTCAACTGAGAGTTAACTGCCAAGTAACAAAGGAGACATTTAAAAAAAAAAAAAAAAGTTTCTGTTCACAAGGTCAAACCTTATCTATATATATATATCTTTTCTGTAGTAGTGGGAAAAATTACTGCTTGCAGGCTGCCTCCATTAGAACTGGTGTAGAGTAGAATGAATGTTCTCAGTTGAAGTGACTCATGCATTTAATAGCTAACAGGGTAAAAATGTACTATTTGCCAAAGCAAAAGTCACCTTTCTTTATGCTTTTATTTCTGACATATTAAAGCAGAAATTTACTAGTCTTATTTTAAAAATCCCTGACCTACAGAATGTAAGTGAATTTTTTAAGCTATGCAGTTGCTTTTTATTTTTTTTAAGTTTGTACTGTATACCCATTATTTTCCCCTCCAAAAAAATAACAGACATCCACAGTTAATTGTTACCTTGCATGTCACTGCTCATTAATGAAGTGCATTGTTGTTTCTTTGTATATAGAATTGTACAAAAAACACAGAAATAAATTGCCAGTGCTAGGTCTAATCCACACTGTAGCTCTGACCAGCTGTTAAAAGCACCCTTGAGCCAGTGCTCAGTCTAACCCACATTCTGGAGTTGACCAGCTACTACAAATGATAAAATGCTATTACCTGTTACAAAAAGAAGGAACATAATTGCCAGTGGCTTAAAAGCTCCCAGCTTTTTCACTAGAGCTCCTTAGTTGAAAGTAACATGGTCTTACAACTCAGTCACATTTTGCTGAGGGACTAATGATTTTAAGAATGCTAATAGGCAGTTTAGGACTCCCATATAATGAGGGACCTTGATCAGCGCCGATCCTGTGGTAAATGCCGCCTGAGGCGGCTCAAGTAATGCCGCCCCCCCAGCCTGATTACATTTCCGGGTGGGGAGGCAGCAACGCTAGTGCAGAGAGCGCAATTGGGCTCTCGTCCTAGTGAAGCCGAATTTCCGGTTTAAAAACTGGAAATTTGGCTCTTAAAGGCACCAGGAGCGGCTTTTTGCGTCCCTGGAAACCTAGCTGGCGCTGCCGCCTGAGGCAAGCGCCTCAGCACGCCTCATTGGCAGATCGCCCCTGACCTTGATGTGGTATGTGAGCTTACATATTCTGGCCAAAGGGTGGTACGAACACCTTATTATTTTGTAACAATTATTTTTAAGGGTAAACTGTGTGCTGGTAATTATTCTCCTTCTTTCCATATAGAATTGGTTTGAGATGAGAAAGGTAGAAATTGACTGGCTTGCACAGATCCCTGACCTCAACCCAACTAAACACCTTTAGCATTAATTGGAATTCTAGCTGCAGGCCAGATCTGATCCCTAAAATCAGCACCAAACATCATTTTGTTGGCTGGGTGGAAGCAAATCCTACCAACACTGTCCTAAAATATAAGAATATAGGCTGCTATAGTAGCAAAAGAGGGAACAACCCTTGGTTCCAGAAAGAGGAAGGTCCTTTCAAACAAATACATTTTATAAAAAAATCAGAGCCAAGTAGTACATTTATCAGCTTATATCAGCTTCTGTGCCTTCTCCCATCAGGGTCGTTGGTCACTTACTAAACTTGCTAAGTTAATTGCAAGAGAAAAGACTTGTACTCATATATATATTAACACTTTTCCCTTTAATTCTCTCACAGTTTCACTCCATTTTCTCACAGTGACACTGTTCATCATGTTAGAAGCTGGAGAAATCTTGTGTAATTCTATCCATCTGCACAGTTTAAAAAAAGATATTCTGAAAAAAAATTGTACAAATTGGTAAGTTGATCACAGAAATCTGTGCCTTGACAATAGCAGGTAAACAGGAAAAGTATCACTTTTCATTTGTAATTCTAGAAGTATTTTAAAATAGAGGTCTAAGAGCAGTTTCATGTAAAGATAAACAGAGCTGTAATAAGACTACATAGGGATTATGTTTCTCTAAAACCCTAATAACACTCTAGGTTTTGTTCTGGGTGCATTTACTTAATTCTGGCCTGAGTGAATCTAGTTTTACCCTATGATATGCCTGCTCACTATATATCATTCTTAACTAGTTTTCTTTATTTTGTTATTCTGACTGCATTTGTGCAGTCAGCAGTTCCCCTTTATGCACCATGTTTTGCAGTAGTGTTTTTAGAGTATTTGAAATAAAGCTCTTGTTTGTTATAGAATGACACATTAATAGTACAAGGAATATAACAAAGTATTCACTTCCCCAACACCTAAAAGTCAAGTTTATCTCAGTTTTTTATTAAAACAAAGTCGAACAAACTCGCATCCATGATTTGAACTAATTTATCAATAATTCTTCTCGAAAAAGTCAGAGTGAAAAAAACATCAAGCCAAAATTGAGTGTCGCAATTAATTAATTAATTAACTTTATCAAAAACCCAGACTTTATTGGATTATCCAGCCCAGATCACAATGTCAAGATAAACTTGCCATTGACTTCTACGTGAACTTGACAGGTTTGAGATGGAGTATTTTTGTATTCAGATTTTTAGCAGCTTTGGGGTATGATAAATCTCAAAAAAAATTTAGTTTACCCCTTTAAAATCTCAACCAGATACATTCGAGGTTTAACAAATGGGCCCCCAATGTTTTGCCTCCAAGAGGGCCATCCCTATATCCTGAAGGCTTAAAAGGACACCACATCAAATGCTCCAATTTATTTAAATAATACAAATATATCTAAGAGTCACAATACAGAATCCCATATTACAAATCCATAAAAAGTTGACTGCCTTTAAATATTGCATAGATACAAGTTTAACATAACTGGAATTTTATTAGAAAGAGTTTAGTACTAACAACGGTCTGAAAATTCATGTCTACATTATCACAAAAAAATTAGTAATAGCATGGTACAATACTATTACCGTGAATTGTGACACCATACAGCTTCCCCTACATAAAAACCAGAGCCTTTATGATGGCTTTTCACCTGTTGTTAATGTACAACTCTGAAATCTTGGAGTTATAGTTTAACCTAAACTAGAGCACTGCAGTTTGGACAATAGAGACTTATCCCTGTGATTCTTATTGCGTGCGAGATTTGTTAATTAAGGGAATAGGTAGGAACATAGAGGGATGCTAAAGGAAGTGAAAACACGTCACACATATTTAACAGGTGTAGCTAAAATAAACCATGTGCCTATGTGAAAATTTGCTGGCTAATGCTTCTACATGATTATAATAACTTTAAAGCAAATGTAGTTTTGTTGAACTAGACTCTGCAAAGTCATATTACAGTTGTAAAAACTCTCATATTCAAATACTTATTGGAAAGTGATTATTAGTACAGGTATAGGATCCCTTATCCGGAATCCCGATATCCAGAAAGCTCCAAATTACGGAATGGCTGTTTCCCATAGACTCAATTTTATCCAAATTTTTAAAAATTATTTCCTTTTTATCTGTAATAATAAAACAGCAGCTTGTACTTGATCCCAACTAAGATATAATTAATCCTTATTGGAATCAAAACCAGTCTATTGGGTTTATTTAATGTTTAAATGAATTTCTAGTAGACTTAAGGCATGAAGACCCAAATTACGGAAAGATCCGTTATTCGGAATACCCCAGGTCCCGAGCATTCTGGATAACAGGTCGCATATCTGTAATCAGAGGCTCTGTGTTGGCATAAGTGATGCATTCACAGATTAACACCTTCTTCAAAGCTACTACCAAACTTATTTTAAGGGTCAAATCATAGAAATCCATGGGGCTTAAGAGTTTAGGATAAGTAGGGATCACCCTATGAAATAAACCCTAACCTAATGCAATGATGTAGAACTAAAAGGACATTTTTTGGTTCCCTCCAGATGTGTAGTGCCCATACCTACTTGCAAGGAGGGGCTCATCATGACCTCAACATTTAATTATATGACCATTAAGCCTAATTGCCCAATAATTGTTGGGAGTAAATAACCATGATCAGAACACATATGGGCAGATTTATTAAGGTTCAAGTTGTTTTTTCCATGAAAATTCAAGTTCTTTTTCAAACTCACATATCCAGAAATACAGTTCACTATGTAAAACCTGTTGAGGTCATGTAGGAATCAATGGCAGAAGTCCCTTGAATTATTTGAAGATGGGTTTTTAGTTACAGTACATCAGTGTTAGAAATTTGCAACACAGAGATTGCCCATGGTGCATTTTCCATTCTACACATTTTCAAAAAATGCCCACCACTAAACTTCACCAGAACACAAATTCATGCATTAAAATTCATCTGTTAATGCACTATTTGTACAAATTCAGAGCCTGAACCTTTACAAAGAGAAATGTGAGAAGCCGAAGATTTCAAATAGCTTCAACCCGCAAAATTCTTCCTACAGCTATTTAAAAGTAAAACAAGCATATTGCCTTGCAGACAATGTTCCCTCTAATTCCTTCTTGGCTATATGTGCAAAAAAATTCTTTTGGGCACACATTTTAAACTTGTGTGCGAAGGTTTTAAAAACTGTGTGCAAAGGTCAGAATGAATACAAAGTTTTCTTTTTTCACACAAAATTCTTTAAGTGCACCACAATTTCTTGTGTGTGGTGGCCTAAAAATTTGTATGCGTGTGCACAAGCTCACATCTTAGAGGGAACATTGCTTGCTGTTAGCTTTTATGTTGCCATGTTATAAAACATAGTTCTAATGAATCAGACATTACATGCTAGAAGTGTCCATAACGGAAGTGGTGATCTGCGAATCCTAGGTTGCAGGGGATTTTTCTGCTGTAGTACAATTAGCCACAATGGATCGGACATTTACTTGATGGCCCTTCCTCCATTGTATTCTTAGAGATTTAGAAACAAATGATTGGTGCGGTTTGTGATATTAAAATTACACTTTATGACAGCAATACATCAACAGCAACATATGGCATAGAAACTCACACATGGATTTCACAGTAGCTAATAAATGTTATATTTTATATACTGAACCCTAGGCCTGCTCTGAGAGACCTTCCTAACCCGTAACTATGATTAAATAGTTTTCCACAGGACAGACTTCCTGTGGAAAGTGAGCTCCAACATGTGAACTGAAACACTGGAATGGATTACTGGTCCTTCCAGAACACTATAGCTTTCAGGGTCAGAAGCAAAATCCTTTAAACAGAGAAACCCTTCTATGTTTATAAACATCTTCCTTTCAGATATCATTTCTTATTGGGGAGAAATTATAGCAAAACTCTTTACACATTTCTTTGGTCATTCTACCATTAAATATATATTGGTGTCCTGATGATGGTTCGGAGGGAACCGCAACGTGCCGATGTGGGGGAATATGTGAAGATTGAATACATCCCATTTATAATTATTTCCGTGAGTGCCTCCAGTATTTATAACTATATATATTGGTACATATATTTTAAAATCATTGTGCTGCCTCACACAAACTGGGATCAGTGTCAGTGTGATTGCTCCCTCCTAGGAACATGAAATACAAAGACAGCATTGTTTTGGTGGAAGAATGCATTTCTGTTTTCATTGCTTTGTAGATCCCTGACTACAATAATTTTATCTACCGGAGTGCCCAAGCTGAAATGACTAAAGACTGTTAAAGTGTTCAGTTGTATCCTTTGAAATTACAGTATAAGCAACTGAATGTTTGAAATTATTTATTCTCTCATAATTTACTTGTATCTTTTTCTTTCTCTGTAAGCTTAAAATGCAAAAAATGTAATCACATTCCACACATCCATAGCATTGCTCTGCCCAATGTGTTAAGCCTGCATTTAAAACTGAACATTTTCCTGGTCAAGGGGGCTATTCAAAATATTCAAAATAAAAATGTAAATTATAAAACATATTAAGAGAATTTTAGTTACAGTACCATTTTCTAGCAGATCATTTTTCCACAGAAATGTAAAAGAATAGTGCCTATTCTGGTCTGTGCTGCAAATAATGCTGCAGAGAAATACTTTTTCAATAAAGTCTCAACTAGGTCTAAAATTAAGTGTTCTGATGTCCTGCCTTTACTACTGGATCAGGGCATTGGCATTACAGAAATTGTACAGAATATACAAAGAGCTGCTGCAGTCTTTTCTCCCCCCCATTTTGTTGCAGTTCTCCTGTGGTGGACAAAAAATATACATATTTAGAATTGAATTAAAAAATTGGGCACCTATGTCAAATAACATGTTTAATTTTGTAAATGAAAAAACAACATTTATGCAAATGCTAATGCAGATGTACATTTAATTTCACAAACTTTAAAACATAGGAACAAAGAAAATAGAAATTGTGGCATGTGCAAATGTTGGACTTCCACTTTTGGAATAAGTGATTAGCACTGTTTTGGAAAGGTCCCTGCCCCTAATTTTCTAATTAGGCCATAACAGCCATTAGGAGTTGCAGAGCTTAATACAATCTCTGGCACCCCAAATCTTTGGCTGTCCCTCAACAACCATGGGCTCCTCTAAGCAAATGAATAAGGATATTGGTGCCTATAATGCAAAAAAGCAAAATGACTGTAAAATGCTTCCAGCTTGCAATTTCCAATGTCCATCAATAAATGGCAGTTAAAGGAGAACTAAACCTTAAATTTGGGTATAAATGTTGTATTTTATTTACTGAACTTTAGGCTGCAATAGCCTAAAGTTTTTGTATCTATATAATAGTAATGATTCAGGCTTTCAAAATTGTGCACATGGGGTTACCATCTTGGATTTTGTAGGAGGTTGTTAAAATCAGGTGCAGATGTAATAGAAGCCGATGCTAAAGGGCTGATTATTAAATTCTGCTGCAGGAACTGCACTGGTTCAAAGCTGCAAAGGAGAGTCTGAATTCATTATTAAAGGAAAACTTAACATCTACTTGATATATGATATAAACAGATAGTTTTTATCATATTAAGTGGCATATTTAAGAATCTTACCAAACTGGAATATATATAGATTTAATTATATATTACCCTTTTGCATCTCTTACCTTGAACCACAATTTTGTGATGGTCTGTGTCTCTGAGTTCACCTGATCAGAAAAATTGCAGCTCTAACTATAACAGCAAGAAGTGTTAAAGCAAAAGACATAACTGTGTCTGTTAATTGGCTCATTTGACACGTATGGTTTGGTTGTATGCACCGTGAATTGTAGGATCCCAGTTTTCTATTTAGGATTGCCCAATTGCAAATACTTCTAAATTATTCTGAAAATTGCTTATTTACATGAAGCAAGGTTTTACATATGAGCTGTTATATTTTTTATAGAGACCTACATTGTTGGGGGAATTGTTTTCCCGTAATCAGCCTTGTATTGTCATTTTTATATTCAGTATATGTAGTATAAAATGAATTTGTCCCGGCTGACAGCAGCACAGAGCATGTGCAGTGAATCAGAAAAAAAACAGATGGGGAACTGCTTGGGGCATCTATTGATTCACAGACATTCACTCAAAAGGGTTGCCTTTTGGGTGCAGAATCCTAATATGTAATTGGTATCATTATTATCTCACTTCTTTGTTAAGCTTTAGTTCTCCTTTAAAGGGGTTGTTCACCTTCCAACCACTTTTTTCAGTTCAGTTGTTTTCAGATTGTTCCCCAGAAATAAAGACTTTTTTAACAACTTTCCTTTTTTTTTACCGTTTTTCCAAAATCTAAGTTTAATGTCCCATCTCTGATGTTTAGATACAGGAAAATACGGATCCGCACACACTTTATCATCAAGCAGATGGGGATAACCCCAGGTTTATTGTGCCACCAACAAGATCAACGTTTCGGGGGGGTTTAACCCACCCTTCATCAGGGTGAAGGGTGGGTTAAACCCCCCCAAAATGTTGATCTTGTTGGTGGCACAATAAACCTGGGGTTATCCCCATCTGCTTGATGATAAAGTGTGTGCGGATCCGTATTTTCCTGTATCTCTACATAAGGGACCTTGCCTGGTCCACGGAGTACCAGCACCACTGGAAGCAGAGAAGTTAATTAACAGGTGTGCGGTGGTGAGAATTATTGTATCCATCTCTGATGTTTGTCTGGCAACTCAGTATTTAAGGTGCAGACTTGAAACTGATAAGAAAAAGAAAAGAATCAGCTAAATGTATCAATTTCCAACAGTTTAACAGGGTCGGCGACCCCCCCGAGCTGCATTAGAGGGTGAAAAATGTAACTTTCTTCACTTCAATATTAGAAAATATATAGAAAGTCATTGTAAAAAGTCTTTATTTCTGGTGAACTATCTGATAAACCTGGTAAACTGGAAAAGTGTTGGAAGGTGAACAACCCTTTTAAAGGAACAGTTCAGTGACTGGATGTCTAACATAAAAGAACACTACTTCTTGCTTTTCAGCTCTCTAAGGGGTCCGTTTACTAAAGTGTGGTAAAAATATTCGCACAAAATATAGACAAATTTGTCGCCAAAATTTTTTTTGCCAGCTTACTAATCTGCGGTAGATATAAATTTTCTAGTTTTCGCCAGTTATCGCATTTGCTGAAAATAACGTTACGTACACATTAACTGCTGGTTTACTAAACAGCGAAATGTGCAAAAGACAAAATTTACGATATTTACCGTATTTTTTCGCCAGAAAATTCTCAAGGGGCAGGAAATATCCCATAGTTTTTTTTACCAATCATTCTTTGCTGACAGGAGAGAGATCTGTAGCTATTGCTGACAGGATGTTTTGGCTTCTATCTGCAGCAACAGCAGCAGTTTCAGCTCAGAGTCGTATTATTGGCAGCGGGTATCACGTCCAAGGATTCGTCAGCCTCTACGCTTTTTTGGTTTCATTGTGATTGGCTACATTAAACTGTGCATTTCTATGAAGCAAAGAGATTGACTGGTATGATTTCTTGTTCATATGATTCTATTGGCAGAAGGGTTTATATGATGCATACATGTTTGATTGGTGTTACTCTGGTAATGTTGTTGGATGGTATAATCATCAGTCAATAAAGTTTATGAGTTTTGAAGATGCATTTCTGTCCATAAATGTCACAGTAAAAATTGCTATAATAACTGCCATAAAACAAGACTATTTTATAGCATAAATATTCGAAAAAATGTAATTTGTCACCAGAAAATTCGTAACTCACTAAAATTACTGCTAACTTAAAGGGGTTGTTCACCTTTGTAACAAAATGACAAATCTAACAGTTCACATGAATAGAACAAACTTTTCCATAGAAATAGTTCACAGAAAAAGTACAGTTCAAGAGATATTCACCTCAGATGTGTCCCTGTACTAATCCTTCAGTTCCACACAGACCCTGTGCTGGGAGGGGGTCACTGACCCCCAAAAACATTACAGTGTTCACTTCCTCTTCCTTATATGACATCACACATTGTACTGGCAGCTAACTTAACTCCTATTGGCTATGTCTGCTGTCAATCTGCCACTGCTTCCTGTGCTGGGGAATTTGAGCAGCATTCAGGTACTGAAGAGAAACTGTTACAAGTTTGTGAGAGGGAGGGGGAGTGTGGGCTGTGTGCTGCAGAGACTTCAAC
Source organism: Xenopus laevis (assembly GCF_017654675.1). Lineage (NCBI taxonomy): Eukaryota > Metazoa > Chordata > Amphibia > Anura > Pipidae > Xenopus > Xenopus laevis. The sequence goes on along the minus strand of NC_054371.1, from coordinate 86,680,791 downwards.
TGTGCAGATGGGGGGATCAAGGTGCTTGGGACCTGGAGTTTTACGGATAATGGATCTTTCCATAATTTGGATCTTCATACCTTAAGTCTACTAGAAAATCACATAAACATTAAATAAACCCAATAGGCTGGTTTTGCTTCCAATAAGGATTAATTATATCTTAGTTGGGCTCGAGTACAAGCGACTGTTTTATTATTACAGAGAAAAAAGAAATCATTTTTAAAATGGATACTATGGGAGATGACGCTTGTACTTTCCAGAAATATATTATTTGGGGGGGGGGGGGCATGTATTATTTTGTGTATTTACCTCATAAAAAATCATTATTCAGCAGCTGATTATTTGTATGAGCTTGAGGCTTTCCAAATTAGTTGAATTTTTGTGCATAAAGTAAAATATTTTTCTGGTATAGATCCCTATATCATGGAAAATATAACTTTTTAATTTTTTGGTATTTAGAGCTCTAAATCTTGTTCCAGAAGTGGAACACTTAAACACTTAAAAAAGGTATAGTTTTCCTAGGTAAATTACTGCCCCCGCCCCCGGGAGAGCGCACAAAATCACTTAGGGCTGCCACCTCACCCTTTTAAAACCAAACACATATGAAATCCACAGGCTGCATGGCTAATTATCAACTCATTTAGATGCATGATACATGGCTGCACAGAAATCAGTTCAGTCTGCAGCATCTAAATGAGTTGATAATTAGCCATGCAGGCTGTGGATTTCATATGTGTTTGGTTTTAAAAGGGTGAGGTGCAGCCCTACTGTCCCTGCTAGATGTGTAAGTTACATACGTTTCTAAGCAAGTCACTGCTGGTTTTTGTTGCAATTTTGTAAATAACTGACATTATGCTTAATGCCAAAGGTATTAAAAGATAAAAATATAGAAAAGCCAGTATTTATTCCCAGAGGTTGCACCCCTTTGGCACTCCATTCAGTTTTAGTCTAGGCAGAAGGAGAGTGCCAGAATTGGGAGAACAATGTTGCGCCTTCCTTTTCTGCAGCATTTGTCTGCATGGCTGTGTGATTGTTTGTTACAAGGCAGGTTTGTTTATATGCTGCGTCTGTTAACCTCTGCCATTACAATTGAGTAATCAACCAATGACCATTCAAATTATGTGACTGGTTACAGTTCACAAGCACCCAATAAATTACTAGGAGGAGGGCAGTATCAACATCCAATAGGAAACAAGTAAGGGCAAAGCCTCGGCATGATGATGTCATCATATAGGAAGTTCTTGGTGTGTCAGGTTCAAAATAGGCCCCTCCCATCACTTCAGAAAACTGGTCAGAGAGACAGGAGAAGGGCTGAGTTAATAGGTATAAAAATTAGCTTTTACAATGGCATTTTTACTTTTTGTTATGGAAAATGGTTTTTCTAACACATTGAGAGCATTGTTAGTGGTTTCATAAGATTTGTACATTGAAGGTGAACAACCCCTTTAAGATGGTTCATTAACGTAGTTACCGCAAGTGATTGCAATGACTTCTGAGCACATCGCTGTTTAGTAAACTTAGTCACTGCGAATATTTTGGCGGAAAAATATTCTCAGCGATAACATGCGAAACTTAAAGTCAGATTTACCGCACTTTAGTAAATGGACCCCTAACTCTGAGTTAGTCAGTGACTTTAAGGAGGGCCACATGGGACATACAGTAACTGTTCAGTGACTTTGCAATTGATCCTCAGCATGCAGCTCAGATTCAAAAGCAAACAGTTATGATCCATGTGCCCCCCCCCTCATACCACTGATCAGTTACTGCCTGGTACTGCTGGGCTGGGAGTGGCTTAGGAGGACTTTGGGCCAAAAAGATTTTGGTACCACAACTCCTTAGCAATACTGACATGTTCTGAAGGACTTTCATAGGAACATGTCAGTATAGCTTTAACTTCCTAAAGACTTGGGGGCAGATTCACGAAAAGACGAAGTGGCTAACGCTAGTGACAATTTGCCAGCATTGCCACCCACAGGGACATTGCCAATTCACTAAGAGGTGCAGGCACCAATTCACTATAGCAAGATACCATCGCTAGCGTCTGCAAAGTGCGGCTTTTACTGAACGTTACCTCTTTCGCCAAATTTGACTTCGCCACCTCACACCAGGCGAAGTGCTAAAAAGAACCTAGATCTTCCTCAATCTTTTGTCACTTACATTATATCCTGTGTGCCGAAAATGCATTAAAGTTACAAAAACGCTGGCGACTTTTCCTTTTTTGAACCGGGAACCAGTTTTCACCAGACATATGGAACATTCATTTTACAGTGGGCTCATGTGTAGGGCATTATATAAAGTCTCTTGTCTTTATCAAATTACCCGCCGTATGCAAATTGACCTAAGCGCAAGATCACTATCGAATTTTCGCTAGGCACAAACAACGCTAGCGCATCTTCGCTATGAAATGTTCCCACTGCCGAAGTAATGCTAGTGAAAAGTCACCTGTGTTCGGCATCAGGGTGCAACTTCGCATATGAGTGAATTAGTGTAGTTGTATCTAATTTGCACCTGGCGAAGTGGTGCAATGTGTGCGAATCGGTCGCTGGCAACAATTCACCCTTTAGTGAATCTGCCTCTTGGAGTGTTGTTCAGAGTTATGGATCATGTTTGTACAAGCAACATCACACTATGGAACAGTGCAATACCATGCCTGTGTCACACTTTACAGAGTTTTTTCAATAAGATGTTTTCTACAGGCTTGTTTCTGTATATTTATCTGCACAGAAGAGCCTTCGGGAAGAATCCTTACCTGCAACTTCACCACAATGTCAATGACTGAGGTACATATGCAAAACAGCATCTAGACAAGCCAGAGGCCTTTTAGAAACAAATGCTGTGACTGATGAAGTAGAAATTGAGCTCTTTGGCAACAATTACCAAAGGTTGGGAAAACCTAAAACTAATGCATGTGAAGAAAACCTGAGGTGCAGCACAGTGTGCTTTTCGCCTTATGTCATAAAGGAGACATACACCTAATTATTGGGCAGGAACCATACATCTAATCTCCATTAATTAAGAAGATGAAGGTAATTGGTCCATTTTGAAACAGAAGTCACATAACTTCAATCATTGTGACAGAGGGCATGAAGCAACCAGTGTATGGAGAATATCTCAGCCTGTGCAATCTCTGAAGTACAATGGGATATACCAGACCTATGAGTTGCATATGGCAAAGAAACAGGCCAGATGCAGCCTTGGGTTGGATGATGATTAAAAAGACATCAACCTATTTTAAATGTAAAAACATATTCAGAGTTGAATTATTTGGGGTTCTTGAGCAATACAACAACAAAAATACAGATGCCGATTGCTAATTCCAATAGCAAAATGTTTGATGGACCCAGTACTAGATAAGAAAGTGGGAGTTGTTCAATAATGGGTGTAAAGATTGCTATGTGTGAGTTATTATACCTGGAACAATTAGCAGGAGGTTTTGACTTGCATTCAGGGGCGTAATTACAGAGGAGGCAGACCCTGAGGCTGCAGAGGGGCCCAGGAGGTATAATTAGGTTCTAATTACCATAGCAACCAATCACTGATTTGAATAAGAGACTGGAATATGATCATAAGAGGCCTGAATAGAAAGATAAGTAATAAAAAGTAGAACTAACAATACATAATAACTATTACTTTTGGCCATGGAAGGGGGGTACAGGCTGCTCTGGCACTGGGTGGGGAGTGGGCGGGCATGAGGTGGCAGTGGGCAGGAAGTGGGAGTGGGCGGGCATGAGGTGGGAATGGGCAGATGCATGAAGTGGGAAGGGTGTTGCAGAAAGGCGGGTTGGTAGGTGCAGTGTGCCGGGCCCTCTGAAGATTTTTTGCAAGGGGGTCCGGAGCACTGTAGTTACTTCACTGCTTGCATCCCACTGGTTGTTATAGGTTACTTAGGGTAGGGCTACACGGACGTTTTCGTCGCGATCCGACGCTCTGCGACAAAACGCATTAGATGGAAATAAGGTAGGAGATAGAAATGTCAGATGAAGTTGTAGCATTGATCCGACGCGTCAGATGCAGACGCAGTGTGCAGCACAGGGACACTGGTACTTTTGTGTCAGTGCTATAGATTCTAAAACTCCTGCCATGTAAAATGTTAATGCAAATATTTTAATTTGTAATTGGTCACACATTAAACCCATATAACACTGCACTGATGGCACAGTTTCCTGAGAAAGTAATGTACTGGAATACTGTGGCCACAAAGAATTAATGTCATGTCACCCCTAAGGGCCTTTGGAATACAGCAAGCTTTCACCAAGCACGTGAAAATGAAATTATTATGTACATGGCTTTGCGACCCTGTTTTTATTAGCTAGGAGTTTTGATAATCCTATAGCCTTTCAGCTTTTGTTAAACTACAACGCCCATCCTGGTTGTTGAACTGTAAGGTTATTGTTGGGTTGCCTTGACATTGCACTTAGGTAGAATGTTTGATATTCCTATAGCCTTTCAGCTTTTGTTAAACTACAACTTCATTCTGGTTGTAATTTTGTAAGGCCATTAGTTGGGTTGACTTGACATTTGCGTGATGGGCCATTTTGTCGCCCACTGTAAAAATATGTCTGTAGGTTCTTTCCCAATGTAAATTATGGTGGGAAAACATTTGCAACATGGAGTACTTTGAAGGTTCCTTATGAGGCAATATCAGTATACTCAGGCAAGTGGAAGCTAGAGGAAAGGAATCAATGTTTTGTTGTCTCTGATAATGCATATTTACCACGCAGGAGACAAATTGTTCCATGTGCCATTGCCCTAAAAAGCAGTGGATCTGTCTCTTAGGAAGGTACAAAAAAACAAGACACACTTGTGCAAAGCAAATGTTGCTGCTTTTGTGTAACTAAATGAAATAGAATCTTGCAATTCTGGGGTTCTTCAGCTCTGGCACTTCTTTTACCCATAAAGCCTTGGTACAGTAGTCACATGCGCCTGCAGTGGTGACCCAAAGTATAGCAAGTGCCTGTATCAGAAGGCTGATGGGAACACTAGGTTTCAGAAAACCTTTCTGGCGTCACCTTCATTATCATGAAATAGCTAACACACAAAGTCAACTGCCAAGCAGGTGACACGACATAACTGGCGTCAAGGTAGTGGCACTTTCCAAGTTCCGACTCACCCGCCTTCCTGTACCTCCCGGCTCTCACTAAATCATTCATGGTTAATAAATACAAGCCTGACTGAGGGGGAGGAGAAACCTGAAGTTGCTTTCACGCCGTATCCCTTGTGCTGGAAGCCTAATGTTTGACAGAGCAACAGTGCTAGGAAAATAACTGTAGAATACGGAAATAGGGAGGGTATAATGAATGCAGCACATACAGCGGCTTGTAGGCTGATTTCAAAGCAAAGTTCTATTATAATAACTTCCCGGTCAGCCTGAGGAGAAAGTGAGACGCTTCTATGAGGCGGAGGGGGTTGCTTTCCCTTAGCCACGCCTCACAGGGCAGGGGGAGAAACAAACCCATGCCACTATTTAAATATGAGACTACAGTGGAGTGTCAGCAGCAGCCTCACAGCTGTTCCCCTGTCTGTGCATTCTTTTCTATGTACAACCTCGTGCTTTTCCCTAGCAGCCATTCAACTCCTACAGTGCAAGTCTCTGCTCTGTCCTAGCCACACTTACTGACAGCAGCAGGCAGGGGGGCAGTTAAGAAAAAAAGGAACCAGCAGATAAGGAGGGTTTTCTCCCCTTAGCTGTTTTCTCTCTAGGAAGACAGAAGCTGGTTCAGCCTACTCAGCTTGGAAGAATATCTTATGACTGGCAGCTACTTTTAACAGAAGAATTGAAGACTCTTTGTCTATTTAAATCAAGTGTCCCCACCAGTACTGCTGCTTTCTTGGGTGGGTACTTTCTACACTCCCCTGGTGGTGCTGGAGAAGGAGCGCATGTGAAGGCAGCACCTGTTGGATCCTGGTGACATCACCCACACAGTGGGCACCTCTACCTACCTAAGGTAAGGACTGAACCATCAGACAGAGCAGGAAACTAACTCTTAATATAGAAGCAAGAAACATGCTTTGGAAATCAAGTTTCCTTTATTGTGCAACATTGAATCTTTTTAAAGAACACAGACAGCTTACTCATAAACGACATGTGTGCATAGAAATCAGTTAGTTCTGCATATCAACATGCCCTGCAGCTTGGGTATATTAAGGGTGTCCACAATTAAACTGATGATCTTCCTTTATAGACTGAAAACCTTTTTCCTACAGCAGTAAGGTAAGTTTATAGGTCAGATATAGCTAGAGGACTGAACTTTAGAAATACATGGATGTATTGTGGGCACAGACCTTCTTCCTGGCACAGATGTGACCCTGATTGTACTGCAAGGCTGATTATGGCATAACACAGCATGTCAATGGGAGATCACTTATGTACAATCCAAAGCTGCACATAAGTGACATATAATTCACAACCGCTTAGGAATCATGTGCAATGTAAACAGCTTAATGATCATGTGCAATAGAAGAACATAATAATGCCATCTACAGCTTCCCAAATCACTTATCCTTTGACCTATCTGATAGGGGGTTAACCTGGAGCCTGAAATAGTTCAGCAATAAAAGACGGAGCAGATCATATATACTTTAGAAAGCAACCATGTGCAGTATGTCAAAAGATCATGTGCAATTCGCACAAGACCGACTTATTCCTGGTGTAATAAAAGGCAGCTTTATGTGTGCACAGCAACTTTATAAAACACTTGGATCACATGCATTTCAGGAGAGAAGCTCAGAGTTCAGGCAGTCTAAGAACAGTTCCGGGGTCAGATTCATTTGCTAAAGTAACAAAAAATGATTAATGGTCTGCTTGCAAAAGGCAAACCTTTTATAATGCAATCCTCAGCTGTAGGCAGATTTAATTGGTTATTACGTTACAGACAGTTGCCTCTTATTGGAACCTTTTTTTTTGCACTCAGAGTAAAAATCAGTTTGCCATCTTACTGGAATAATTTTACTCTAAGTGGGAAGAAAAGATTTCTGTAATATACTAAGTATATTTCTCTCCACAGACAGTACTCCAAGTTCTTAATTAAAATTCCCCTTTATTTGTTTCATCTTGCTGCCCCAAGATGGAACAAATAAAGGCGAATTTTAATTAAGAATTTGGAGTGCTGTCTGTGGAGAGAAATGTGTTCAAGTTATAACCTTGGTGAACAGGTTATTTGACATGCACCCATACCTTGGAAAAGTAAACTACAAAGTAAGTGCGGTTTGCTTGGAATCTTCATATATACTAAGTATATTACATGTAAGTCTAATATACAGGCACATGACAGCAAATCTCAGGAAAGAAGACCTCAGCTATGTTTAACACAGTTGTGTATTGTATGTCTACTGACCAAAATATGCATTTGAATACATCATGTTGCCATACAGTATTCCCTACAATATCAATATCTGCTCCTTACCCAGTGTAAAGTTAGCATGAGTTAAATCATATATGTGTGTAAATGAAATGAAACTTGATTCTTGTTGCTAGTTATTACTCCTCACAAATTCTACATGACTAGTAAGCTAGACGTGATATAAATATTTTTAAACACTACTTCCTATGTTGCCTTATAATCTATATTTGATCTGATTTTAAGCCCTGGTTCATCACTTAAAATTAGCAAAATGCTAGTAAATGTTTAGCTAAATGCTTCAATGGAGAACTTGCTGAAAAAAGATTTTGGATCTAGATTGGGCCCCATACATTGCATGTTTAAGGAACATCCTTAGCTTTACAGCTGAAGCTGATACAATACAAGCAGGTCATTTGGATCCTGATGAAACTGACCCTGCTGGGTTGGGGCTGTGATTGATTGATAGGATGCAAAATCTCTCTGTAAACGGTTGTTTAAATGTGTAAGAGCAACATTTCTGGAAAAACACATTTTAAAAATATGCCATATATCAATATATTGATATATTTTTCTGTAGGAAGTTAGGTTAAAGGTGGTCATACATTAGCTGCTACTGTTCAGTATTGGACCAATCGGCTTATGATATGACCATACTGTACCATATGTTTGGGCCGACATTACAGTATGGTACACAGATATCAGATTGGATTCTCCCGACTGATATCTGTGCAACTTAATTTCACCATTCCCACAGTAAGATGTTTAAGAGGATCATAGAGACCTACCCAAATGTACCCATACTATAAACAGCAGAGGACTCACTTATGGCCCTAATCCAAGGGTTGAGAATTTCATGATGATAATGTTTAAATAAACCCTAGAAGGATAAATGTGAATCACGTGATGGGTGGAAGTATGCACCATAAAAGTACATGCCAAACAATTTACTTAATTGTAGGGTTTCTGTAAGTGTATATATATGTTTAGGTTTCTGGAGTTTTGTTATACATGCAAAACATGACCTTTTTTTAATGGGCAAGCAATGTAGTCTTCTACTCTTCCTATTCTGTCATTTTGAATTACTGAATATACAGTATGTCCATACAATCATTCCAACTGTGTATTGAAACTCTTAGAACTTACATATTTAATCTCACTGTTTATGCTGTATAAATTGTTGTGCTATAAAATAATAAATACATTATTGTATTCAACAGACGGCTACGTGTATGAATGTTCATAGTATAAATTTAAGTAAATTGCATATTTCTGTCCAAGCTCCATAGAGAGTGGACACAAGATTACTTTGTTCCTAAAAAGTAAACTGCTTGTGGATTTTGGTGGGCGAATTGTTTTAAATTTATTTATTTATTTTTAAGAAAATCAGGTGTCATTTTGTAGTAGTGCTGTAGGGGCAGTGTTGTATAGGGAAAGTTATGTTGCTCAATGAAATGTGGTGGAGCAGAACAGTATAGGCATGAAGAGAATGTTACAAGACACCGTTACTAACACTTGGATATTGCATACCACAAGCATTCTGCTGGCTGTGCAGATATTGCAATAGTGTTGCTTGTAGGATGCTGATGAGGAGCCACTGACCATCATTTAAGTACAGCTTGCATGTCAGCACTATCCTTTTTAAACCAGTGGGGGCTATTTCTCAAACCTGTGGCTTTTTGGTTGTAGATAAACTACTGTTCAACTCCTAACAACTCAAAAGTAAGCAGAAAGATGCTACATGTGGTAGCTTTGCATATCTGTAGAGCACAGGTTTGGAGATCCCTACAATAACAATATATACATGTCCAGATTAGTGATGGGTGGATTTGTCTCAAAATTTTTATACGCGCATCTATTTTGTCCAAATGCATTAAAGTCAATGGGCGCTGAATAATTTTGACATGCAACAATTTTTATGCAGGTTTCAGGATAACGTATCCTTTTCCCGGCAGAAAGGGGCTTGTTTGTAATGTTACCTTAATTAAGATAAAACAAGCATTATGTTTTGATTTAGCCACTTAGCCATTTTGATGTAGGCATGGTGCTCCACATTATCAAAGCATCCTATACTTGCAAAACCCATTCTGGCTAATAGATTCCATATCTGTAGTTGGCTTGACTGATTTTTGCTTTTGAAAGTCAGAAGCAGCTTAATGCAAGACAGCAGATCTTCTTCTGTTCAAATAGATTGATACATATTTTGTAAAATGCAAGTGAGCTCTGCATCGGTTACACTGAAACCCTTATGTTGCTCCCTTCGCTTCTTTCCCCAAGGAATACATGATCACAGTGCGAAAGCCTGTCCTTGTGAATGACTTATAAAACTCTGCCTTATTTATTTAGTTTCGCTGTGTGTGAAAGGAAATATATAGTAAAGGAGTTTTCTGTCTAGAAGTTCTTTGCTCATACTATGTGCTGATATGGATAGTATTTTTCTAGTTTAAACAATGTTTTGGAAGAAATAATGTGCATGTCAAATACTTTGTGGTTTTAAGGTTTATTGCTGACTGTTTTTTTCTTACTATTAAGACCTGGAAATGTTTTGTGGGTCAAACCACAGATGTTGTCCCAGATGTTTTGTATACAGAGCAAATATCCTCCCTACGACTAGCTGAACAGCTAGAGGTTCTTCAAACTAAAATGTATGCACCAGCAATGACAAATCTAAAACCTCCATCTTTCCCTGGTTGCCGGGAGATGTAGTTGAGGAGCTATTTAGGGCTGGCGGTTGGATATCTAATGCATACAGAGACCATTAATTGGCTTTAAAGGTTGTTAGTGAATTACTGTATAACCACAAATGCGTTCCTTGTAAATGATTTGCTTCCAGTGAATACAAGACCATTTACAGTTGAAAAGAACATGCATTGGTGCTGAGAATTGAACCTTTGAATATATCTTATCAAAAACCTTGACATGCCAGTGCTCTTACATAACAAACATAGTTACTTTAATACACAAATCATTCTAGTTTATCAGTGGCCTACAAAGGGAGAACAAGAGTGACCTAGCAACTGTGGTCAAGCATAGCTAAACAAATGGCTGAAGGGCTAAGCTTGTCCAAAAACTGGTTGTTAATGATGTTGGAATATAATAGACATACATTTCAGCCAGTGGAATGTAACCCTGACTGGCAATGCAATGGGGCATTATTGAGTTTTTTCTCTTGGAGTCTTAACCTAGAAACCCTTACTTACTGCTTCTAAGGCTATGCTTTTTCTAATATATATGCACTTTCTAGTATATGACCTCATTTGGAGGCTCCAGCTAAGAATTCATAATATTTGTTTGGGTGATTATGTTAGATATCTTTGCTTTATCATTATGAATGTTGACAGATGTCGCTTCATATTGTCCCAGTGACTAGATGTCAGGAGAAAATAATACATTTTAGATTGTTAAAGATATTTTTTCACTGCATCTGCATTTTCTGGATGGCCTGATGAAAGAGATTTGAGGCACATGTAAATAAAAGTTATTGCTGTGTATATAAATCTTTATTTTCTAAATAGTTTACTTTCTGGTGTGGACAGTTAAATTGAGGACATCTAAATTTCAGTTTCATTTCTGGTGTGAACAGATAATTTGAGGACATGTAAAATATGCTAAAAACTTCTGGTGTGGACAGTTAAATTGAGGACATCTAAATTTCAGTTTCATTTCTGGTGTGAACAGATAATTTTAGGACATGTAAAATATGCTAAAAATGATGATTACATTACATTTTTGTTGTATTTTTGCTCACCCTTCATAAGTTGTCTTTCAAAGTCTACCTTTTTGCCCCTCCATATTCTGTTTATGCTACCTCTTTATCTTCAGCCATCCCTTTCCAATATGGAGGAATACCACATACTGTAGGCTTAGCTTACAAAACCTTCTCCTTTAGCACTGCTGAATAAATAGATTTATCATCTTTTTTAATTAATCATTAATAAAGACATTATAGATTTCATTATGTAGGCAAATACCATACAGTCGTATTGTTTGGCTGCCTGAGTCTTTACTATAAATAAAATGAGCTTGTAAGTTTTTATTCTTTGAATCCCTATGATTTTCTGGCAGGGTATATGATTCTGCATAAGTAAGAATTTTTTTGTAAAAAGTCCCAGCCAAACAGGAAGTTATGTGCTTTCAGCTGCAAAGTAACATAACAAGCTCCTCAACGCTTATTTAAAAAAGCCATAATGCAAAAAGCCAAGGCCTGTTATATCAGTCTAAAATATCAGAATGCTGTAGTAAAATGTTGTGGTGAAATGAAGCGTGAACTGCGTTTTTATCCTTACTCTTTTTTGGTCCTCAAGCTTCACCTTAACAATACTATGCTTTTTTTTCAAACATGTGCTGGAATGTGATTCAAAAGTTCTAAAAATATTCTATATTGACTGTGGACATTTCAGTGTATTAATAGATACCTGCAATTATTCTGTTCCTTGCACAGATACAGCTGCATGACAATACACCACTTCACTCATTCTTATAGAGTTTTATTAGAGAACACACCATTGTATAGCTAGTTTCAAACTATATTTCTTATTGTAGTATGAGCTGCATGCGTTCAGTATCAATCCAGCACATTTCATCAACCACCTTGGACCTGAATTTTTCAACAATATTGCCACTTCTATCAAAAAAGGCCAACTACAGATGCAGCTGTGCTACCTAGTTGTCTTAGAATACAACAGTTGAATGCAGTTTTGTCTTCCGGTGATTGGTGATTGCAGTCTTTCTAACCAAGTTAATTAGTATTTAACATTTCAATATAAATGTTTTCAGCTTCACAAAAAGTAGCCATGATTCCAGGGCCCCTGTTGACTGTGACCAGGGAGAGATCTTCAGGCATTGTGGAGACAACTGAGACATTTGCAGGAACGTTGAACATGTTTCCCAAGCAACAGTCTGAAGTCACTTGGGAAATGCCATGTCCTAGTGTGCAGTGCTTCACTGTAACATAATACTCGGTTGTGCAGTCTATCACTAGGAGCTTTTCACTAAACTGCTGATGTTACTGGTGCTGGTATATTTTGCTTTTATTCAGCTCTTGAACTATGTACAGTCTTGGTAAGTTTTAAGCAGTGTTTGATACACACATGAGGTTATACTGGGGTTAGCCTTATTAAGTGCCTAGGAGCCACTAAACTGATTGGGGGTGGGGTCAAAATGTAACTCTTTAAAAAGATTAATAATTTTGAATGTGTTTGTTTAATTGAATTCATTTCTACAGAGTCTGCATAAGAGTCAGCTGTGCAGAAACCACACGTGTTCTTCACCCAATTATGCTCCAAATAACCGCACTCAGGCCCGGATTTGTGGAAAGGCCACCAAGGCCCAGGCCTAGGGCGGCAGGATTTTAGGGGGGCGGCATGAAGCCCAACCACACCCGCATTGGTTCAGAAAGTCTAGGGCTGATCATGAGATACAATCATACAATAGGTTTTTCAATTTCTCATTTGCCAATCCCCAGTGCTCCCGACCTGATGATGAAGATTTGAGCATGTGCACAAATGAAGGGGAGAGGACAGGGTGACAAATGGCAGTGGGTCTAGGGCCGCCTGCTATGTAAATCCAGCCCTGACTGCACTTAGGGTTCATTTAATAACACAGTAAATATTCCCCTTTAAATCATATGATAGACATGGACAGTGTCTCAGGATAACTACTCATGGTGGCTACAATGACATATACTATACCATGCCTAACAGAGCAATGTTTGTATTATAAAGACACTTATGGGGTCCTTTATTTTTATTACACCTTCAATTTTCCGTTTGAGTTTTTGTTTATATTTGCTACACTTTAAACTGACCTGGATGAGCTGTGTTGTCATCTGGAATCAAAGTGTGCCAGAGTGGCAATTTCCAGTCTGCAATAAAAATGCCAAGATAATGTGTCCTGATCTGATGTTGCCCGCATTTTGTGATGTTCTAGGCACAGTGCATAATTTGTGATAAGATATGCTCAGAGTTGTATTTTTACATAGATTTTCCTGCCAATGATTGATTATATTATAAAGATTTGTATCTTTTTTGTGTCTTTTTCTTATTGACAGTATAAAGAGTATAATATGGTATCTAGCCTAGCACCCTCTAAATCTTTCTAATGCAAAACATAGCAGCTAATATATAATCATATCATAAGTACTCTCTCCTGAGGGCACCCTACAAGGAAGAATAGTCAGACAGCTTGGCCAAACCTGGCTGATTTGCTCTTTATGATACCCCATGTGAGGCCAGTGTTACAAATAAATTACTAGAAATCATGCAAACAATCTAGGGTCACGTGCAGTAATATCAGTATTTCCTTATAACGTTACCTACACTAACGTGTGGTGTCCTGTCAGACCATTCTCATTCATATAACACAGTTTGCATTACCACTCATAGCCCCATGTGGTGGATGGTCATATAAACGTGTTTCAGTCAGCCAGGCATCTGATCTCTTTGAATATAGCTGAAATATCAGCAATGACTTCCTGGGAGGCTCACCTTCTGACACGACCCACGACCAATGTAGCATTCTTCTTACAGCAGAGAGCTGCAACATATAGGGTTACATTCAGAGACAAATATGCCTGTGTAACCCAAGCTGCAGGCCTCAAAAACGTTGTCTTGCTATATTCGTGAGAACAGAATGAGCCTGCTCTCTGCAGATCCTCAGAGAATTTTTTCGAGCTCTTGAAGTCAGGGAATAAAAACATGCTTCCTAAAGATTAGGATGTAGCTATGATAATAATAAAAATGAAGTAAAATTAACAATTTTCCTGGAATACTACTGAAAGTTAATATTGACGTAGGTATGTATGTACTGTATGTATAACATAATTTAACTGCTACAGAAGTCAGCGATGTACAGTCTTGCAGTGTACTAAAGTACACACACATGGAGAACAAGTATAATAAATGCAATAACTAAGTGTAACTACACAGAAGTTAAGTGCTATGTGGTATGAGACATAGTAGGAAGAAGGTCCCTGCCCCATAGAGCTTGCAGTCTATGAACAACACATTTAATTCCCCTCTTTTCTAGTAAGATATATTGAGGAGCCAACATATGGCACTTTTTGCCGTTTTGTCAACTTTACATACAGGAACAGTACAAAATATACAAAATAGACAAATAATACAAAAGACAAAATATAATTGTAACTATTGCTTATGAGCAGTGTACTGTTGTTTTGATGATCACCATTTTGACCATGTTACTGTAAAATCTGAGGTCAAAAACTTAATGGAAAAACAAACAATTTAAAGAAATAACCATAGGGAATCTTTCAGATTTGTGGTATACACCAGGGGTTACCTGACACATTTTTATTGTTTTGGTGTTTCCCTTAAGTGTATTATGCAAGGCAGACATTTTTTTCATGGCATTTTCTTTAAGGTAAAATAAATCCCATAATTATGTTGGCTATGAAATAGCCAACATACTGTTCTTCGAGTTCAGCTCGTTCTTCTTATTATTATTGGCGAACCCCATTTTCTAAACGCTACTCCTCCTACAGTTTTAGGGGTGCAAGCGCCAAACTTTCCACACTTATTCCTCTTATAGCAAAGTACGTTGCTTGTGCTTTAATAAGCGATCCCACCCACCCCGCCCCTGTGGCGACCCCCCGACGACCCCTTTTTTCCCATTGACTTTGACAGGGAAAAATTTCAAATCGCCGCCACTCGTACAGTTTTGAAGATACAGTCCCCAAACTCGGACCACATATTGTTGATGTCACCCCGAATAAAAATAAGTATTTTGGGGGGGCACCCCAAAGTGGGCGGAGCTACCAACGCCCAATGAAAATTTAGCAATTTTCTATACGCTACTCCTCCCAGAGGTTTAGGAGTACAATTATGATACTTTGCACACTTGTTCGGCTCATACCCAAATAGGTTGCTTGTGCTTTGTTAAGCGATCCCACCCTCCGTGCCCCTGTGGCGACCCCCCGACGACCCCATTTTTCCCCATAGACTTTTATTGGAAAACTTGAAACTTTTGCCACTTGTACAGCTTTGAAGTTACACTCACCAAACTTGGGTCATTTAGTCATGGGGTGAAGCTGAAAAATTCTGTCCTATTTTGGGGACCCACCCCCCACCCCGCCCCTGTGGCGACCCCCCGACGACCCCTTTTTTCCCATTGAGATTGACAGGGAAAAATTTCAAATCGCTGCCACTTGTACAGTTTTGAAGATACAGTCCCCAAACTCGGACCACATATAGTTGATGTCACCCCGAATAAAAATAAGTATTTTGGGGGGGCACCATTTTCTAAACGCTACTCCTCCCAGAGTTTTAGGAGTACAATTATGAAACTTTGCACACTTGTTCGACTCATACTCGAATAGGTTGCTTGTGCTTTGTTAAGCGATCCCAACCTCCGTGCCCCTGTGGCGACCCCCCGACGACCCCTTTTTTCCCCATAGACTTTCATTGGAAAACTTGAAACTTTTGCCACTTGTACAGCTTTGAAGTTACACTCACCAAACTTGGCTCATTTAGTCATGGGGTGAAACTGAAAAATTCTGTCCTATTTTGGGGACCCAAAAAAGTGGGCGGAGCCGCAAACAACCAATCAGATTTTCCCTATTGACTTCAATGAGAAAATGTAAACAGCTGTAATTCTCACAGTATTAAAGCTAGAGCTCTCCCAAACTTGCCACCGTGGGTCACTGGGTGACTCTGCTAAAATTTACCTAAAGTGGGCGGAGTCTACAACAGCCAATCAAATTTCAGCCATTCAAATAAATAGGAAAATGTTAAACTGCTGCCGCTCTTAGACGGTTAATGGCAGGGTCCTCAAACTTGGCACAGTTGGTCACTGGGGGACTGGGATTAAAATTAAGAAAAGTGGGTGGAGCCAAAACCAACCAATCAGATTTCTTTGATTGATTTTAATGAGAACAATTAAGAAGGCTGCCATTCTCTCAGTATTGATGTCAGGGACCTTGAATATCACAAATGTGGTCGCTGGGGGTTTCCACTTCAAGTTTAGAAAAAGTGGGCGGAGCCACCAACAACCAATCGAATTTCATTCATTGATTTTCAATAGAAAAAAATAAAAATGCTGCCATTTTTACACAATAAATGACAGCATTCCCAAACTTTGGAATGTTAGTCACTGAGTGACTGTGGTTCACAATTAGGAAAAAAAAGGGGCGGGGCAACAACAGCCAATCAGATTTCAGCCATTGACCTTAATTAAAAATGATAAACTGCTGCTATTATCACGGTTTAAATGCTAGGTGTACCAAACTTGGCTCAATTACTCACTGGGTGACTGCGGTCAAAATTTAGGAAAAGTGGGTGGAGCCAAAAACGGCCAATCAGTTTTCACCTATTGACTTCAATGTAAAATTTTTGATTACTGCCGTTCTCACAGTTTTAAAACCAGAGGTCCCAAACTTAGCACTGACCATGACTAGGTAACTGGGGTTAAAATTCAGAAAACTGGGCGGAGCTTAAGACAGCCAATCAGATTTCTTTGATTGATTTTAATGGGAACAATTAAGAAGGCTGCCATTCTCACAGTATTGATGTCAGGGACCTTGAATATCACAAATGTGGCCGCTGGGGGTTTCCACTTCAAGTTTAGAAAAAGTGGGCGGAGCCACCAACAACCAATCGAATTTCATTCATTGATTTTCACTAGAAAAAAATAAAAATGCTGCCATTTTTACACATTAAATCACAGCATTCACAAACTTTGAAATGTTAGTCACTGAGTGACTGTGGTTCATAATTAGGAAAAAAAGGGGCGGGGCAACAACAACCAATCAGATTTCAGCCATTGACCTTAAAGAAAAATGATAAACTGCTGCTATTATCACAGTTTAAATGCTAGGTGTACCAAACTTGACTCAATTACTCACTGGGTGACTGCGGTCAAAATTTAGGAAAAGTGGGTGGAGCCAAAAACAGCCAATCAGTTTTCACCTCTTGACTTTAATGTAAAATTTTGTATTACCGCCGTTCTCACAGTTTTAAAACCGGAGGCCCCAAACTTGGCACTGACCATGACTAGGTAACTGGGGTTAAAATTCAGAAAACTGGGCGGATCTTAAGACAGCCAATCACATTTTACCAAACGCTATTCAATGGGAATATTTAAATTCCTGTCAATCTTACACTGTTAATGTAAGAGTGCTCAAACTTGGTCCATTTGGTGAAGGGGTGACTGGGATGCAAATTTTTAAAAGTGGGCGGAGCCAAAAATAGCCAGTTTGTTTGAATGGATTTCAATGGTAAAATTGTATTGGCTTTAAATTTCACCGTTTTAATCCGGATTCTACCGACTTTGTGTACTCTCTAGGCACCGGGGGCGACTGGGCAAGACACCTATAGCGTTTCATAGCCAACATCCCGTGGTTTCTTCAGAAACGACACCCTCTAGTTATAATTACAATTTTGTCTGCGTTTCTATAAGGCTTCTATTCCAGGAGGAATTATTAGTTTTCAGTATAAAAGTGCAGTAACTTGTAAGACAATAAGATAAACTGCAACTAACCTCCCAAATAAAAAAAATGATCACTACTTGCAGAAGTATTTTTGATTGCTTGTTATGTATATAATTAGTTTAGGGCTTCTTCTTTCAATTTTGTATACCGTTTAGTATAGTGTAGAGAGTGACATTCTGAGACATTAGGCAAATGGCTTTCATTTTTTATTATTTAGTGGTTAACTGACACATTTTTTATTGTTTTTCTCCCTAAAAGAGATGATGTTTCCCTTAAGTGTATTATGCAAGGCAGACATTTTTTCATGGCATTTTCTTTAATAATGTAAAATAGAACAGTGCCTTAAATCCCCTAATTATATACTAAAGAGCAGTTTTGTCTGCGTTATTATAAGGCTTCTATTCCAGGAGAAATTATTAGTTTTCGGTATAAAAGTGCAGTAACTTGTAAGACAATGAGATAAACTGCAACTAACCTTTCAAATAAAAATGATCACTACTTGCAGAAGTGTTTTTGATTCTTTGTTATGTATATAATTAGTTTAGGGCTTCTCCTTTCAATTAAATACAGTTGACGTTTGAACGAATTTTACACTAGCTTTACTCCCTGGGTCCTGGAGGAACAAAGTAAAGGCTGAATATGATTATATAATTCCTAGACTGATTAATTATTAGGTCTAGTAAGGATTATATGTTTTCCTTACTGAAAGGAGTCAACTCCTGAGTGAAGTTAACTTTTAGGGGCCCATTCACTAAGTTCGAGTGAAGGAATAGAAGAATTCCAAAGTGTTTTTTGGCTACTTCGACCATCGAATGGGCTACTTCGACCTTCGACTATGACTTCGACTTCGAATCAAACGATTCGAACTAAAAATCGTCGACTATTCGACCATTCGATAGTCGAAGTACTGTCTCTTTAAGAAAAAACTTCGACCCCCTAGTTCCGAACCTAAAAGCTACCAAAGTCAATGTTAGCCTATGGGGAAGGTCCACATAGGCTTGGCTATATTTTTTTGGTCGAAGGATAATCCTTCGATCGATGGATTAAAATCCTTCGAATCGTTCAATTCGAAGGATTTAATCGTTCGATCAAACGATTATTCCTTTGATCGTTCGATCGAACGAATTGCGCAAAATCCTTCGACTTCGATATTCGAAGTCGAAGGATTTTAATTCGCCAGTCGAATATCGAGGGTTAATTAACCCTTGATATTCGACCCTTAATACATCTGCCCCTTAGTATGACATAGAGAGTGACATTCTGAGACAAATTGCATTTGTTTTCATTTATTATTTGTGGTTTTTGAGTTATTTAACTTTTTATTTAGCAGCTCTCCAGTTTCAGCAATCTGGTTTCTAGGGGCCCAAATTACTCTAGCAACCATGTATTTATATCGATAAGAGACTGGAACAGGAGAGGGCATGAATAGAAAGATGAGTAATAAAAATTAGCAATAACAATAAATTTGTAGCCTTATAGAGCATTTGTTTTTTAGATGGGGTCAGTGACTCCCATCTGAAAGCTGGAAAGAGTCAGAAGAAAAAGGCAAATATTTTAAAAACTTTAAAAGGCCTTTGTCAAGAAAAGGGTTTAATTGCAGTGTGTTGTAAAAATAAAACGAAACAGTGTTACAGTTTACAGTATATAATGACACATGCAGTTAGTCAATAGGCTAGGACTCAAGGAAACAATGGAGAGCTATCAAATTTCCCAGCATACGGTATGCTGGCCATGGCCATTTTAGCCTAGGGGAAATTATACTTTATTTCATCTTAAAAAGGTACGGTAATTGTATTGGTTATTGTGTACAGAACATTTATACACATGTGTATGTGTAGCACTGTACTTACAGTACTACTGTAATTGGTCTAAGTAAGGTTCATAAACTGCATTCTATGAAACTAATACTAACATCAAGGATAAAGCAATGTGACACCCACATGTTTATGGGGTAAAGTAACAGGATTTATTACCCTTGTACCAACATGTTGAAGTTTATGATGTGCCTTCCTACTTCTCTTTAGTATAAGGCTTCAATCAAACTGGCAACATTGATCTGGCTACAAATGAATTGATTTGGCAATGCAAATTGAATCCAGCTTTTGGAGTTTGTTGCTGTATGACTTTTACTGAAAGAAGTATATGATGTGTTGGTTATGACTATACAATCCAATTTGGCCAATCAGATCAATGCTGCCAGATGTGGCTGGATTGATTGTATGGATGAGGTCTAGCTATTAAAATATCTTTGTACCATATTTGTATACAATAGGATGCCTGAAATATTTCTGAGACATATTTGGTCATACCCTTTTCCCACTTCTTGGCTGGCTGTTCCTCACATTGGCATCCTGAAATTGCTTATATTTAGAGGAATCCATACACATACAGTGTTTCTAGTGTCATTGGCTGCCACACAACCCCAAAGCACAATAAACCCATCTCCATGTTTAACAGTTAGCAAAGGTGTTTTTTCATAAAATACTACTCCTTTTTTTCTCCAAACAAATCTTTGATGATTGTGGCCAAAGAGTCCAATTTTTAGTTCATCATTCCACACGACTTGGTTCCAAAAGTCCTCTGGCTTTTCTAGGTGTTGTTTTGCATCCCTCTAGAAAATTTGTGCAGAAGTCTGACAGTTATGTCTTCAAGTTCAGGGGCTTAGCCAAAATAGTGTTTAGTACTGGACCAGGGAAAAGTGTACAAACTTTTACATATGTCATAATTAAATGTAACACGCATTAACATCCCCTTCTCAGTGTTGATACCCGACAAACTGTCTCTACAAATATACCAGTGGTTTTCACCATCACTCATCCAACTGTCTTGTGGAACTTCTAATGCCTGGAACACAAACTGTAACAATACTCACAGTGTGCTTCACTAGGCAGGTTTCAGGTGGGGCTTGTGATGTTGCATGGCTTCCCTAAGCACTCAGGTTCTAGAAATGTCAAACACACTTTTTGCACCCACCTCTTGTGCATGCCACATTGGAGGGTTCTGGGTGGCTTCGATGACTGGTCGTTTTCAGAACCCACCCCAGTGCAAAAATCTGGCAATATTTCTCCTGTATTGGGAACCTCATACATGCCTCATGGCTGATGGCAACATACCTGCACCGAATAATTTCCCTTAATTTAAGGTTTCATTGTAAGATTCATTAGCACATTTATATAGAAACTGTTTCAAAAAAAGAGCAAAAGATTTTGCACGCATATACAAGCATGCTACTGTATTAGAATCCCCATCTTTCCCAGATTTATGCCATTTTGACACATACCCCATGAAAACTTAAAATTGCTGTACTGCTGTATCTGAATCCTGTCTAGTCAGCCCAAACTAGTCCAGAGCGAGATTATAGTGGAGATATAAATTTGGCACATGCCAGTTTGTAATTCGTCTGTAAATTATTTCTTATGGCACAAGCTACAATATTTTGATTTGGCAAATTCTTTTAGTAGAAGAGTCAGCGCTAAAATAAGCTCAGAGACACGAGTACACAGCAAAAAGATAATATAGTGTAGTATATTCTATATTTATATGGCCCACATGGATACAATTGCTTATAGTCACTGTTTGTAAGTACCCACCAGAGAAATAATGAACTTGATGTTTTAAGTTGGTGGGGCTAAGAACTATACGGCTTGATCTTACTGAAAAAACAGGACCTGGTAACTATAAGCAATTGGGTCAATGTGGGCCATATAAATATAGAATATACTACACTATATTCTCTTATTGCTGTGTACTTGTCTCCCTGAACATATTTTAGTGCTGACTCCCATCTACTAAAAGAATTTCCCGTTTGTTTTACTCGGAGGAGAACGAGTTTGTGAGTCAGAGAACAAGGGGGGGGCCCAGGGACTTTGGATAACCTTTTACTAAGTACTTTTACACCCATATATTAGTTTCCTTAATTTTCACCAGCAACAGCAACCACTAGAATATCATACCTACATAAATTAAATTAGTAGGCAGATTTATCAAGGGTCGATTTGAAAATTTGAATTTTCAAGTTTTTTTATGGCCAAAACTGTCAAATTTGACTAG
This sequence comes from Xenopus laevis, assembly GCF_017654675.1. Lineage (NCBI taxonomy): Eukaryota > Metazoa > Chordata > Amphibia > Anura > Pipidae > Xenopus > Xenopus laevis. The sequence goes on along the minus strand of NC_054371.1, from coordinate 86,658,960 downwards.
GGAATTGTTAAAATTCGACTTGAGTTTTTTTAAAAATTTGAATTTGATTTTTAAGATTTATCATACTCCGGTCCGAATTTGAATTTGACTATTACATAGTAACATAGTAACATAGTAAGTAAGGTTGAAAAAAGACACACGTCCATCAAGTTCAACTTCTTATTTTTTTTTTTTTTTAATCTGCCTAACTGCCAGTTGATCCAGAGGAAGGCAACAAACCCATCTAAAGCCTCACCAATTTGCCTCAGAGGGGGAAAAAATTCCTTCCTGATTCCAAATGGCAATCGGACTAGCCCCTGGATCAACTTGTACTATGAGCTATCTCCCATAAACCTGTATTCCCTCACTTGCTAAAAAGCTATCCAACCCCTTCTTAAAGCTATCTAATGTATCAGCCTGTAAAACTGATTCAGGGAGAGAATTCCACATCTTCACATCTCTCTCTGTAAAAAACCCCTTCCGAATATTTAGGCGGAACCTCTTTTCTTCTAATCGGAATGGGTGACCTTGTGTCTCCAATCCATAGGCACCATACCAGATGTAAGTGAATCTGAGAAAATCAGAAATATGGGCTGGTCTAAAACTGAACTAAGCTCTCTTAGAACCCGGGGTGTATGCCATCAGGCCCTGGAGCCTTGTTTACATTAATTTTTATTAAAGCTTTATGAATTATATCCTGAGTCAGCCACTGACTAGATTGAGCTGAGCCATTAGTGCAGCTATAAAGTGAGCTTGGGAGCTCAGAACTCAGACAACTTAAAACCTGCCAAATTGCTGTTTTAGTCAATGGGAGACATCCTGGGATCAATTTGTTGCCTTCCTTCCTTTTTTTCAGAGTTTTTCAAACTCGAATCAAATGAGAATTTTGTGGTTTGGTCGTTTTGAAAATTAGATTTTTTAATAAATTTCAATTGGTCGAATTTCGAGTTCATGAGAGTTTATGGGAGTTTTAAAAATCTTCCATGAATTAGAAATTTGACCCTTGATAAATCTGCACCTAGATGTTAATTATGTGAACCAGTATTTTCCACAGAGTTGTTTTTCAGCAGGTTATAAAGGCCCTGCATATGATAACTTACAATATATTGGAATTAGCCACACAACGTTTATTTTAATAACAATATGAGGTAACAGTATTGGCAGTAGCCATGACAACTGATTAAGCAGCTTGCATTTCTAGAGGTCAGGGCAGTAACTGGTTAATTACTGACAAACTTTGAGTCGCTCATCTCTGATTATTTGCTGCTTGAGATTTAGAGTTTAGTATAAGCTGATTATATATGGGTGCTTATTGTAAAGGGGAGGCTAGCGTGTATACACATTGTTGTGTTCCTTTTTTAAAGTATATATTTAAAATGGTGTAAATATGTAAAATTTATAATCTTAGATCTGTAAATTAAAACTAGACTTGCCCATTTTAATAATCATATAGCAAGAATGCTAAATGTTATTATGCAACTTATTATCATCAATAATTGTTTGGACAGTTGTCTTCTGTATCTGCTTTATATAAGTGTGTATATATATATATATATATATATATATATATATATATTGACACAAGAGCAGTAATTATAGAATAGCAATGTAGAGAGGGGTAATGATCAATCAAACAGTGAATGTCAGAAGTCCAGTTCATTAAAAAAAGAAAACAATTGCATGCTAAAAGAAACCAATTCCCACTGGGAACTGTAGGAAAAGTCAGACAAATTAGACCCAAGCCTAATATAAAGAGATAAACATTTATTGCAAGCTAAAAATAGATACACACAAAATGGATGTAATATATATAAATATATTCTTTACATTTTATATTATTTTAGCTTGCTAGAAACAATATAAATAAAACCCTATTTTCAGTCAGTGACCTCGCTAGGAGAATGCAGAATAATAAATGTACTTCCCCATTCTGTCAACAAAAACTTTAAACAATATCAGTTTTGAATGCATTTAGTTTTACATGTATACAAGCGGAATCAAGCACTTGGGACAAAGTATATAGTGTAACTTGGTAAAAGGTCACTTACAAGAGCAGGTTGGATTGTGGCTATAGTGACACCCATAATTCATTTCTTTACATGAGAAACATGTGTATATGCAAATTCCTTCTTCTTTTATCAGATGATTTGTAAGAAAAAAACATAAAACAACAAAACACAAACAGGTACATTTCACTTCCTTACCTGTAAAATATATAGATAACATGGCTGTTGCAGAACTGCAGCTCTACAAATCTTCCAACAGGATCGGTGCTTGGAGTGTGTTGTAGTTACAGTTGAAGAGCTACAGATGGGAAGTAATTTGAATATTTATATACTTTTTGCGTTTCTGCCTATTACCCAGCCCTTCTCTGATTTGCTGCTTTTCCTTCTTCTTTGAAGATGATATTAGCTTAAAAAATGAGTGACAAATAATTAACAAGATGTTCTGTTCTCGTGCCTCATGGTAGCTGGGACTCTGCCTAATCCTCAAATGTCAGCTTTCTGCTAGACCAGTGTGTGACACAAAGCTTGCTTCTCAGCAGAGAAGTATTAAGTAACAGAAATAAGCCAGAGCTCCTTTTAGAGAGAGTGTGTCTGTGCATGCCACATATACCCATCATGTCTGGAGAGGGTGCTTGCAATGGTGTCATTCTGCAGCCATGGACCTCATCTAAGTTTTTAGCCACTTTCATCATGGATTTTACATCAGTTTTCATGGTAGATTAAAGAACGGAATACACGTATTTTGACTGGCATTACCCCTTTATAGCACATCGGGACTAATGCCCTTTGATTACAGATAACTCGCAGAACTCAATCACTAGGCCGCTCTAGTGTAGTGGAAATATCAAGCAGGGCCTGAAGAAAAACCTGTGAAAGAGCAAGGCCTGGGCAGATAATATGAGTAGCAGTGCACAACCAAACCTGCCTAGGAGAGGGATCGGTTCTGGCAAGTCACTCAAAGAGAGGTCTGAGCATTCTTTCTTTCTTTTTTACTACTATAGGATGGAGGATGAAGCGGTTTTGGACAGGGGGGCTTCATTTCTGAAGCATGTATGTGATGAAGAGGAGGTAGAAGGTAAGAAAAATAGTGCTTTTAAATACATTAGCTGCTTATACTGATGTGAATTTCGAGATCATTAAAATCATGCATTATGAATTTTATGTACACTGCATTTTTTGTGTGCAAGTACTAGAGTTGTAAGAATTAATTTAAAGAAAATTCTGTGATTGCTCCTGTGTAGTTTCTTTTCCATTGAGGGTTATAGGGCAGGCTTGCACATCATTTTGGATAATAAATAAGACAGAGCAGTATAGTGTGTGACCTTATTTCACCTTAAACTACTACTGCAGGCATTAAACTATCAGCATAAAGTCACAGAAAACAAAAGTTGGAGATCATCAGGTTAGATATTCCAGATATGAGGTAAGGCAGTCAGGACCAAAGGAGATTGCAGTAGAGTTTTCATAATTATATACTGTAACAAGATAATATTATATGGTGTATCATATTCACTCATTTAATAACAATGATGCGCTTGCCCACTGAACTGCGTCTAGTATCCATACTACAGTGTTGTACTCATGAGGGGCATGCCCTTGGATTCCCTCTAGCTTGCATGCTGTTTCATACTTGGTGCATGGGGGAAATCCACTGCTGCAAGTGCAAATGAGCGCAAAGGGATGTTGGGAAGTGACTCCCTTACGGCAAAATTTATCCCCACACCATTTTCTTTTACTGTATATCAGAGCAGCTTATTTTTCTTCTTTACCTTTAAATTCATTGATAGCAATTTACCCTAACAGGGTTGCCTTTCTCTAGAAATGTCTTTACTGTTGAAGGGATCCATAAGATTCCTTTGAGTCATCAGCAGCTTAAAGCAATCTGCTTTTCCACCCTGGAACACCTGGAAAACCACTGGTTAAAAAAAATCATGCTAGCGTATTAAAGTTCCTATCTTATCCCCTTGACCTGATGTCTGATGATTGGGGCATGATTTCCACTCACTAAATGTTTTAATCTACACTAGAAGAAGGTGCAATGACTTTACAACTGTGTAAAACAAATCCTGTGTGTGCACTGCATCTGCATGACTTACAATGTAATTTACTGAGTTGATTAGTAGAGAGTTGTTCTAAATGAGTCGAACTTGTAAGAGTATTTGCTTATTGCATTAACTAATTCTATCTTTTGAGTAATGCTTCTAATTATATTGCCGAGTAAGACTGTAGCTTAGTTTCTCGAGCTCTCAATGTGCCCCTTAATATCAGATGTATTTCATGTATACCAGAGAGGGTACAAATGCAATTTAATGTGCTGTAAATATTTTGTAAATATCAGGTGTGTTTTCAGAGCAAGGCAACTGAAAACTAAGTTTGGATTAAAGTTATTCTGAGAAGGATATTTATTTGGTGTTTAACTATTGCAATCTCTACATTGATAGAACATCTGAAAGTACATTTTGTCAATCCTAAAATTCATATAAACTTGATTACAGTGCTTTTAAGACCACTTATTTTAATTTTCTATTTTTGGACATTAAAGTCGATGTAACTACTCTTCATCCCCTCTCCCCCAAGAAAATGATGCAAATCTTTGCACTCAATTTGTTGAGTGTGAAGAATGTTGGTCTAAGCACAACATCAGAATTTTCAAGGTACGAAATGCAAAATCTTTGGAGTTTGTGCTAATTTTTGGACTGTTCACCTTGCCCAAGAATAATAAATGCCGTTTAGTCCCTGCCACTGTTTTTGTAGGCTGTGTGAAAAAGATCTTTTGGAGTTTTGTAGAGACCATGAGGAAAGTTCTGATTGGCACCCCGTGACCCCCATTGACTGGTGTGGGCCAGTAATGTGGACCATTGGTTGTCCATGTATGTTCTGCATGTTTAAGATCTTCTGACAGATTTTCTGTAACATTTAAGACTGGAGATATTGAAGGTCATTCTAAAAACTTCTGTAACAGGTTAACTGAACCCATAGGTCAAAACACAGAGAACTCAAGGATAAGATTTTTTAGTAATTTTATTCAGACATTATCACAGCCTGTAGGTACTGTTTTATGCATAGGTTTCTTAACTGTTCCCCCAACAGGTAGGATTTACCTATCGCGTCTAACATATAGTTCATGTGTAGAGAAGCCACCAACAGTCCTGAGTGTTATTGTATCAACAGGTTACAAAAATCCAGTGAGTCTGACGGTTCCATAAGAGTCCAAAGGGCATTAATTGGGTAAATACTGGTTTTTACTATTCAAAAGTGTAAGATTGTTCCTTTTACTTAATGGGGTTTTTAACTACATTGATCATTTTCGGGACCCATTATCTCAATTGCTTCCCAGTGCTTACACACATCTCTTGAACATAGTCCCTAACTTATCATTGTCTTTCCACACAGAAATAAGATGCTGTTTAGCCTGTTTTTGTTGTAATCCCCATTCTGTGCTATATGGGTGAAGCCATAAATATGGACAGGCAATACTTACAGCAGGGGATGGAGTTTCCATATTGTGAAGTTTTAGATTCAGCAGACAGAATAGCATAAGGGCCTCTAAGAGCTGTAGAAAGATTACTAGCCAAATTACAGACTGATTTAACCCTTTATAGCCTGTAACACAGGGCACTTATTTACTCATATGAAATAAACTTATAAATACAAGATAAATAGAAATAGCATAAATGCCCATGACACCTACCTCTTACATTCCTGCACGTACAATGTATATTGTGATTCTGAGCAATGTTTAGAATTGCCTGTATAACCTATTGTAAGCAATTTCTTCACTGAACAAAAAACATTAGCTTCTACAATTTGTTTCAGCCCTACAGAATAATGGATTTACCTCCAGCATTGAACAGCTGTTTCTTTAAATAGTTCAGCTTTTTCTACAGATGTACATTGTTTGGATGTAACCAAATAGTGTGTTTTTGTTTTTTTAAAAATCAGTTAAATAAAGGGTGCAACATTTGCTACAGGTCTAATCACCTGTAAAAAAAAATACCTTACTGGTTGCAAAGGGTTACTGCACCTGGGCAGATGTTGCACCTACTACATATGGGGGTAATTCTGTGTAAAGCGTTACTTCCCTGTTCCTGTTCTTTCTGTGATATTCCAGATGAAGATCTTTGTAATGAGTTTGTAGAAAAAGATTTTGTCACACAGTTTTGCCATGTATGCCATGCTTGGGCATCTTTGAACAATGCATGCAGGAGTAGATAAAGTTTACTAGGTTATATGCAAAGGCCAAGGTAATTTCCATATTAACATTAATTCTAAAAAGGATTGTGTTAGCTTTAGAGCTATTTCTTCATTTTAAAATACTTAGCTATGGATGAAGCCATTGTTGTTTAAAGATGTAAGATCAACAATCACAACATAAGAGATTTGAGGACTCTCAGTATATGTTAATCTGACTCTGTATAATGTAATGCACCATTTTAAACCTGTTGAGGTCATGTAGAAGTGAATGGCAGAGGTCCCTTGAACCATTTGAAGATGTTAATAGCCTTAATGATGTTTTTTCAGTGGGGTTCTCTCGAAAACTCAATCGATTCGAGAGTTTTGAGTTTTTTCCCGCTGAAAACTTGATCAATTTGAGTGTTCAGGTCTCTCAACTCGAATTCACTGATTCTGGTTTCTCAAATCAAATTCACTGATTCAAGTTTTCACATTCAAACTTTTTCTTAAATTAGAAGCTCTAAAACTCGAACTTTGTCCAAATGGTAAAAACTCTAAAAATTCTAGTTTTTTATTATAAAATCTGAATATTTAGTGGGAAAAAAACCTCAGATTGTTCAGGATTACACCGTATTGTTCAGGATACACCGAGGATGGAAAAAGTCCAAATCCTAAAATCCGGCATCTCAGACCTGCCTGTATATAAGACAGTGGGAGAAGTCCCGAATATATCCTGATTTACGCTGGGTTTTGTGCAATAATCCAAAGATTTTTTGTTTTCTGTCAAAAATCTGAAAAAAATCTTAGGATTCAAATTTTCATACGGTTTTCACTATTTTTTCGAGCTTTTTCCTGGCACTGGAATTTTTTCAGGAAAATTTATTGATAAATAAGGGGATTTGGTCGGAGTATATTTCAGAAAATAATTAGACATTTTCGGATTTTGATAAATAACCCCCAGTGGACGTACTGCAAAAGAATGGCATTATATTCCTTTTACCCACAATGCAGCATTTTTTCCAGAATATGAGTGTATTTGCCTCACTGCCAGTTAACGTAAAATTATGCACCTGAGATTTTGGATTGTGATAGGAAACTTAGATTGCAAGCTTCATTTAAAGGAAATCTTTGTCAGATTAATTGGCTCTTGAAACATGACCATAGGGGATAGCAATTAGAACAGCTTTGTTTTTTTTCTTGGAATTCTGCAGATACTTCTGCAGTAAATGACTTACACTGCTTTTCAGTCCACATAAAGGGGTACATTTATAAAGCGTGTAAAATTATTTTTTCTCTCTGCATGTGTGCGTGCTCTCATGTACAGTAGGTGCAGTTTATATTTTAATGTATATTGGGCATAAACTGAAACATAATCCTAATGAAATTAGCCAAAGGGAACCTGAGAAGAGAAAAATATGATGACTGATTGCTTTACATAGATGCAAGATTGTTTTATGTCATTCTACACATATAATACACAAAATACTTTAGAATGACTATTGCCGTTTTGCTTAAAGGGGGTTTTCACCTTTGAATAAACTTTTAGTATGATATAGAAAGTGATAGTCTGAGACAATTGGCAATTGTTTTTCATTTTTTATTGTTTGTGGTAATTTTTATTCAGTAGCTCTTCATTTTGCAGTATTAGCGATCTGGTTGTTAGAGTCCATATTACCCTGTTTCATACCTCTCACTTTACTTCTCTTTATTTCTCCATTTACATGGCTATACTGTTTATCAGGAGTTACCTTGAGCTTACTGTGTGACTAATAAAATTAATGATTAAATGAAAGTACACACTTCATTGTCACATATGGCAAAACCCAAACTGCTGGGGGTGACTGGTTTCCTGTCTAGGCATGCCTTTCTGTCTGTAACAGCCACCTTTGACTTTGGACCTGGCCCACAGCTACTTGGGTGCTGCCAGGAGTATGAGAATGAGAATCCAGTAGTCCCACAGCGGCAGGCAAGGGCGCCAAACATATACTCTGGAGAAGGAGCAGGTAAAGAAGGAACTGAACTAGTTAGAAAGGCCAGATAACAAGAGCAGAATCTTGAGGAGCAGGCCTTTGTCAGAACCAGGAAGTCACACCAGGGACAGGAGCAGGTAGCAGGAGTCTAAGGAGCAATAATAACAGAGTACAGGGCACCTAGGATCAAGCTCTCTTGAACTATAATGGGCAGTGAGTCAGTGCAGAGCAGGGGGTTTTATAGACAGACTAATACTGAGCACTTCATGCATGTGCGCCAAGCACATCCTCATGTGTGCGCGTCGAGCGGCGCCTCATAGTAGGGGGCGGGCGCCCCAGTCCGACCCTGCATAGAAGTTTTCAAAATGCACCCGCTTATAAACTTCACTTTTTCAAAAAGGCTTTGGTTGTCACCAGCTATGGAAATATTAGATTTGCCAGTGACTAAGGATATAATACTTAGGATCACTTTGCAATACTGTGGCATTATTCTCCCTTCTCATAGGTGTGACTATGTGTTTGGTTTTGGCAGAAGCCAAAATTATCTAGTTAGATAATTCGTTTGCCTAGAAACAGTGATAATAATACTGAATTCCTCTGTTGACCATTTAGTAAGCATATCTCTCCTGACATCAGAATCAGAACTTTACATCTCATATTGGGTGAAAACAGGAAAACTCTGACAAGAGGCTGGTGGGATTCCTGTACTAAATGAATTCCTTTTATACCAAAAAACAATTAGTTTTGCTGCCGATTCACGAAGGTTCAACTTTATAATAGGTAGTGCCCCCCCTCTTATTAGAAGAATTTAAACTTTCGAGAAGACTAAAATTATGAAGGTCTGTACAATAACTGAACAAATCAAAAGATTGTTTATACATAGTAGTGTAAATATTACAGAAGTAAAATATGACACTATATGATTTATTTTTTAACATTATTATCTTACACTTCATTGTAAGAATACTGTACTGAAGAAGAGAAATATTGCATTGGAGGCACAACTGAGAATGCTCCTGAATAATGAAAAAACCCTCAGTACAAACACTATGTTTTTGAGAAGGGTGTTTTATGATGAAATGTTTGCTTTTGAAATTTAAACCAAGGCCTTCTTGCTGGAAAATTACTCATGGAAATCTACTGCAACCTTTGTTGACCTAATCTAATAGTAGTGCTGGTACCTACATTTTGCTGTGCTGTAGTGACTATTCAAGTCTTTCCAGGCTGTTAGTTAACTGAACACACCTTATCCAGTGTAAGTTTTTATTGTCACTGTTTTTCTTGGTTCACAGAGGTCAAAATTCTTTTAGTTATAATGCCCCTTTTCAACGTTTGATTTATTATATACACCAACAAAAGGTATTCCTTCCAACATCCCAGTAGCCAACCTTCCCAGTTTTCCATAATGTATAAATTTTGCGAACAATTTAACTGGAACCCAATGGACTAACAGATGTAATCTAAGGCATTTTTATGTCCACAAACCTGACCCAAGACTGCCAAGACACTATGGGGTAAATTTATCAAAGAGTGAAGTTCTGCCACTAGAGTGAAATTCCGCAGCTCTCAATTCATTTCTATGGGATTTTGAAAGGAGCATTTTTCAAATGCTGAAAGTGAAAGTTCACCCTTTGATAAATACGCCTATAAAAATCCCATAGAAATGAATGGAGAGTGGCAGAATTTCACTCTAGTGGCGGAACTTCACTATTAACTTCACTCTTTGGTAAATATACCCCCTTAAGTATATTTGAATTACATGCATTAATAAATGCTCTGTGTGTATAAAAAGACCAATTATAAAAGCAGCCAATAATATTTTTGCCATTGAAATAACTGATTAGTCATTAGTAAAGGGAATTTTTGGGTCTTCTTGACCAATAGGTCTGGTCTATGATTAATGGCTTACTATGCACCAAACACTTATTTACATTCTGCAATGCTTACTTGTTTGTTACAAATTATGTAATACATTGTTGTTTATTAGTTTACAACTATACAGCATTCTGTATAATTCAGGACTGAATATATGTATGGTTTTTATTTTACAAATCAAAAGATTGTTCATGCATAGTAGTGTAAATATTACAGAAATGTTATTTCTATACAAAGATAAAACTATGAAAATGACAAAGACCACATAAAAACTTAGAAATTTACAAAGCAATTTTTGCTTTAACTGCTGTCATTCTGCTGGTTAATGCCTTAGGAGGGTTCAGTGACCCATGCTGCACCTTATTACTATTTTGCTTAGGGCATATCTAAAAAGCACAGCAAAGGCACAAGACATTTTCCTCTTCACTCACTGTCATTATAGTTTAAAATATTGTATGAAATATAGCTACAAAGTCTTTGTGACACATTGTTTGATAGTATTTCCTTGGTTCAACTGCATAAGAAAATAAATGCATCTATTGACGATATTTTTGAATCACGGAAACATTTTTAAAACCTTGCAAATTACATTTTTGACACTAGGAAGAGTAACAGTAATTTATATGTACTAGTGGTAAATAGAGACAACCACTGTGTTAGTGTTTTATTAGAGTTATGCAATTTGTAGCCCTTTTAGGCTGGAAGTCTTGATTGTGTTGGTTGGACCTAGCAAGTGAGACAAAAATATAACTGAAAATATAGAACCAGCAGTAGTACTATAGATGATGCTCTCATACAACACAATGCATGGTAATGCTAAATACAGGTTTATAGTCTGAATGAAAGCAAATAGCTGTTTGTTATTTTCCACCCTGCTGACTTTAAAATACTCACACGGTCAGCTAGAATATAATCAGCCTGAAGAGTAAACCCTCCATCAAACTGGTCACAATTAACATGGCTTATTAAGCAGTTAATGAGATGCCAAACATTTCTGGAGATAAAGCTTCTCACCAGGCCACGATGAACAATAATTAAGTCTCAGTGTGTTGGCTAATAAAGGAATGATATTAATAATACAGAAGGCATATCTTTAGGCCAAGTTGAAAAGCCACTTATTTACCATTCTGCCACTTTAGATTACATGTTAAGGGGTTTTATAGTATTATGGACAAAGTTTACCCATGTCAAGTATAGCATTGCATTAAACCTGACACACAGAGGCCATGTTTAGGGATATCTACTAACAGCAATGATTTGTTGCATGTTAGTGAAATTAGGCCATACACATTAAAAGCAAGATTGTATCACTGACCTGATAGATTGAACCGTAGGCCTCTAGGCCTGATGGCTTTATAGCTGTGTGGAAGTGCGAGTGTAGACCTCTGAAGTCCCAGTTTTAGTGCAATTGCCCTAGCTAAGTTAGTAATTTTAAAATGCACACATAGGTTGTTACTGGGGTAACTGGGTTACACCTCCTAATGACTAAGCGCAATGCGAATAAATGCATTAGATCAATGCACTTGTCAATACTGCAGCACTCATGTGAGACAGATGCGCCAGTTAAGTCCTCTGTATTTAGAAGCCAGATGGTATCCAAATAAAAATAAATTTTCTCATGTGCCAACTAATCATGTCATCTAATCTAAAAGGGATCAGACTTAAACGTTAACTTAAGAAATGGAATATACAATTATTCCATCCATCATGGTGTGTCTGTCTGTTGTTGTGCCCTTCCACAGAAAATTCTAATTATATGGATAGATCTTTCATATCTTTAATCTTCAGCAAAATATTTTTACTTTGATTAGTATTTGTAACAGCTGGCCCTTACCCTTTTAAAACAGACACAAAAAAAGCTATTTGCCTAATTGGGCTGCCTAGTTAGTAGACCTAATTGGGATGATCCTATTTTTTAGTATCTGGGACAATGATGGCATCACATGACGGGCCCTATGCAGATCTGTCTTTGGGTTTCCCAACCTTTCCTATCAATAATTCTGCTGAACCCCTATTATCAGTGAGGCTATAGTCTTGGCCATACGCACAGGCGAAGCAGCTGCTGACTTGGTCAGAAGAGCCCAAATTGGAGTGTATGGCCAGCCTTGCTTGCTTGTTTACTAACTTCCTGGAGCATACAGCACGTATTAGGATTATCGCTGCCACATTCCGGAGTATTATGGCAATTTGGTTGCTGTTAGCTTGAATTATACTTTGCTGCTTACTGTATGGTTATGGAAGAAAAATTGAACATAAGAGCTGTTTCCTGACTACATGTTTCCTCTATAAAATGTATATTGTAATTTATTGAAATTTACTTATTCTTTATATTCTAGACTCATTTGGCTAATATTCATGTGCAAATAATGCATTATGTTGGATTTGTTAAATCTAGATAGATTACAACTAGTGGTCTAGGTTGTTTTTATTACAGTTCTCATTGTTTCCCACACCCTCAGCTCTGCCTTAGGATTTTCGCTGAGCTAGTGCCGTGATGTGATTGTTAAACAAGTCCCTCTGTTATTCTTTTCTAGATGACTAAACAGTCTTGGCTATCCCTGCAGCATTATTATGGCACAGTGCCAGTTTCTCAAGTAAGCTTTGGGAATCCCACTGTAAATCTCTTGGTTAACATGGCATTTTTGCAGCATGATTTGAAAAACAGAGCATTGCTTTGTGGGTACCTTACAGAAAGGACCGACCACTTAAACATATTTACCTGGATACTATACCAATTATACTTCTTGAATAATTCTCTTCAGTAGCTTTGGTATTCTGGATACGGCCTCTAGCAAAGCACAGAAAAACACTATAATGGACAAATACACCACCTTGAGCAATCAGAGCTAAATACGGTTATAATTTTCTTGCCACTTTTCCTATGCCAGTCCTGGTTTCTATTTGTCCATTCAAAACTATTTTCTGTACTCTTGTATACTCACTTATTTTTTTAGCTATATATGAAATCTCTGTACTAATAAAGGTTGAATAGATTGGCATAAATATACCATTGATGTAGAGCTAGAGATCTCAGTTACAATTGTCACTTCCTGAGGTGCAAATAAAAGGTTTGAACACTGTTGCTCTGGGAGAAGAACTGAATGTATCTTGTTCTTTGGAGGAATTCCAGCTGACTTTAATGTATCACTATATAATGGAGAAGGCAATTAGGCTAGTAACTTACAAACAGTCTGGTGAGAATTTGTGTTTGCCATGTTTAGTCAACAGGCTTCTATTTGTATGTGCCTGAAAATGTAAATCAGGGATGTCAACTCAAGCCAACAAAATTCTGTCTTTGTCACTGCCCTAGGTATCCACTATAGCTTGATTATACTCTTTGCTCTGTAATTGTTTCCCAAAGGCTAATGTACATGAAACTACTAAAACATATAGTATCTGATTTAAAATATAAAGCAGTGATAAGCAACCAGGTGGTCTAAAACTGTTATTGAACTACAACTAATTTCCACTAAGGTTATCTGAAATGACCCTATATATGCCATGCATGCACAGCTGTTGCCTAAAATATGTAGCCATCCATTTCAGGAAATAGTCATACTGGCATGTAATACTTAGGGCGATTCCAGTTGTTCCACTGATTTTCCAGATATAAGTCTTGGCTACAATATTGACAAATCATGTTTGACAGTAACTGCAGTTAAAAATAGAAAATAAGAAAATAAATAAATAAATTCTCTCTAAATCATGTTGGAAAAGTTTTAAACAGGCAATGCATATGAAATATCTTATTTATTTTTATTTATTCACGTTTAGGGGCCGATTCACAAAGGGTCGAATAACGAGGGTTAATTAACCCTCGATATTCGACTGGGAATTAAAATCCTTCGACTTCGAATATCGAAGTTGAAGGATTTTAGCGGAAATAGTTCGACCAAACGATCAAAGGATTATTCCTTCGATCGAACGATAAAATCCTTCGAATCGTTCGATTCGAAGGATTTTAATCCAACGATCGAAGGAATATCCTTCGATCAAAAAAACTTAGGAAAGCCTATGGGGACCTTCCCCAATATCTTATTTATTTTTATTTATTCACGTTTAGGGGCCGATTCACCAAGGGTCGAATATCGAGGGTTAATTAACCCTCGATATTTGACTGGGAATTAAAATCCTTCGACTTCGAATATCGAAGTCGAAGGATTTAGCGCAAAAACTGCGATCGAACGATTGAAGGAATAATCCTTCGATGGAACGATTAAATCCTTCGAATCGAACGATTCGAAGGATTTAAATCCAATGTACGAAGGAATATCCTTCGATCAAAAAAATTTAGGAAAGCCTATGGGGACCTTCCCCATAGGCTATCATTGAGTTCGGTAGCTTTTAGATTGCGAACTAGGGGGTCGAAGTTTTTTCTTAAAGAGACAGTGCTTCGACTATCGAATGGTCGAATAGTCGAACGATTTTTAGTCAATTCAAAGTCGTAGTCGAAGGTCGTAGTAGCCCATTAGATGGTCGAAGTAGCCCCAAAAACACTTCGAAATTTGAAGTTTTTCTACTTCGAATCCTTCACTCGAAGTAAGTGAATCGGCCCCAAGGTATTAACAAATTATTGTATATGTAAGAGAACAGTGAAGTTACCGTAAAACATTAACTTTTCAATAAGTCATGTTCTAGGACTAAAGTAAAATGTACATATATCTATTTACATCAAATGAAAATTAAAAGCAGCAATTCAAAAGTTTATTCCTCTGCTAGATAAAACTATTCATTTGTGCATCAATTTTAAATTAAACATTCATTATTTGCAAAATCCAAAAAGCTAATATTATTTAGTTTCTTTTGGTTAAAGGCTTACTAAAACTGGTGTGCATTCCTGTATAAGCTTAGTGACCAATTATCATTTCATCTGTTCATCTTTTTTGTGTTGCTTGATCTTCACCACACCGATAAAAACTAAAAATGTAGAATTAGATCAGACAGATAAAACAGGGACTTTTTTGGCTGTATTATAATACACAAATATTCGGAGCAGCTAACTGAGCTGTTAACTCATGAAAAGAAAGCTATTTGTAACAGCTTGGCTATACCTATACAGTATATATAAGCATGTTAAAGCTCAATAAAGAACAAAAACTTCTTGAGAAAAAAATGTGCCTGTGAGACTGTATATAGTGCACAGAGCTGCTTCAAGTATTCTTATGAACAACAGTCTTATGCAGTAAAAGTTCTGCTTACCGTGAAGAGGAGTTTGTGGGGGCTTTTAAAGGGGAAGTATCCTTTTTTAAACAAGAGGGTCCCTGCACAGACCACCCATTCCTAGCCACTTCACCACTAGGGAGGGAACCTTTTCTGGAAAAAATACCAGCTTTCCTATATTTTTCCCATTATTTCTTTCCTATTAATAACAATGGCATCAAGCAAATGATTTGTATAGCAGGGTTGAAGGCTTTTTAATGTTTGATTACCCATGAAAAAATGTTCTTTGACAGTAAAGGATTGTTTGTGTGCAAGGCTTTCCAACACAGCAATCACTACAATTTAGCATTTTAGGCACAGGTACATTGGCCCTTGTGGGAGTCTGGTGATTTATCTGGGGCGGTTGGAGAGTGACTGATGCATGAAAATGGGTTCTCCTCCTTTATGTTATAATGAAATAAAGCCATGTACGATGAAACAACATAAATATAATTGTATAGGCACTGGAACTTTGACTTTCTTCTATCTCTCTCTCTATCATGTCTGTTTATCCATAAAAATCTGTTCTGTTTCATTAAAAGCTTTGCTATAGTAAGCACTATAAGATTCTGGTGGCCATTTTACAGTATTTTACTATTTTTGCTCCCTTTAATGCTGTGGCCTGCCTGATAATTGACACACAGCAGGATAAGCCTGGAGGCCTAATGCTCTAATGTGTTGCAAATAGTTCAAGACAATCTCTGTAATCTTCTGACCACATGTACACATTATAGATTATCAAAGGAGGGAAGCGTGACACCATCGCTGCCAGCAGTGTCGGACTGGCCCACAGGGATACCAGGAAAACTCCCGGTGGGCCAAGGTGTCAGTGGGCCCTTATGCTGCTAAACTTTTGGCCAATTTCATGGCCATGCCCTATTTCTATGAGAACAAAGAAACTACATAGATGGAATAATTGATTATAGTATGTAAAGAAAAGAGACTAGGAGAATAGAGGTTGATTGAGAAGATGAAGAATAATAGTACTGAGAGTGGGCCCCTGGTCTAAGGTTTTATGGTGGGATCATCTCACTATAGAAGGAAGGATGGGAGCTACAATATGGAGTTGGCCACTGCTCCTGTATAAGCTATAACAAACAAGAGAAAGTTGTGCTCACCACTAATTTTTATACCATTAAGCGGGGTGCAATGAGGCCGTGACTACAAAATTCATATAGACAAATAATATAGAAAAAGAGTCCTGTGCACTCAACCCATTATCAATATATAATACACAAAAGCCATAAATATCCTGTAAATTATATCCTTATAAACGGTGAGTTCTGATGTCATCAGTTATAAACGGTAAGTTCTGATGTCATTTCTGTCACATGACTCACTGAAACTTGTGTATTATAATAAATAAAGTACCCCCAGTTGAAAAATATGAGGATATTAGAAGTTACCTCGGAGTTCCATGACCTGTATAAAAACACTCAGCCTTCGGCCTCGTTTTTTTATATGGTCATGAAACTCCTCGGTAACTTATAATATCCTTATATTTTACAAGAGGGGGTACTTTATTCACTATATTATGGACATTGAGACATTTTGTGCCTTAAGCTACTAAAAATGCATTACCCTAAACAAAACAGGAATTGTTTGTCCATATATTGCAATATATTAAAGCTGGCCAACCACGTCAAAGTCATCCCTGGTCTGGCCAGTCCAACACTATGACTTTGACGTAGTTGGGCAGCTTAAATATATTGCAATGTATGGACAAACAATCCCTGTTTTGTTTAAAGGGTAAGGCATTTTTAGTAGCTTAAGGCACAAAATGTCTCAATGTCCATAATATAGTGAATAAAGTACCCCCTCTTGTAAAATATAAGGATATTATAAGTTACCGAGGAGTTTCATGACCATATAAAAACACGAGGCTGAAGGCCGAGTGTTTTTATACAGGTCATGGAACTCCGAGGTAACTTATAATATCCTCATATTTTACAACTGGGGGTACTTTATTAATTATAATACACAAATTTTAGTGAGTCATGTGACAGAAATTACATCACTACTCACCGTTTATAACTGATGACATCACTACTCACCGTTTATAAGGATATAATTTACAGGATATTCATGGCTTTTGTGTATTATATAGTAAATAAAGTACCCCCTCTTGTAAAATATAAGGCTATTATAAGTTACCAAGGAGCTCCATGACCATATAATAACAGGAGGCCGAAGGCGAGTGTTTTTATACAGGTCGTGGAACTCTGAGGTGACTTCTAATATCCTCATATTTTGCAACAGGGGGTACTTTATTTATTACAATACACAAGCTTCAGTTCGTCATGTCAAATAATAATTTACAGGGTATTCTTGTGTATTATATATAATAGGTTGAGAGCAGAGGACCTCTTGTATCTCTCTCTCTCTCTCTCTCTCTCTCTCTCTCTCTCTCTCTCTCTCTCTCTCTCTCTCTCTCTATATATGTATATATATAGTTTGTCAGTAGTGATGGCATTCACAGGATTCACACAACAAAGTGTGTTGAAAAAGGTTTATTGATCCTTGAGAAAGGTCCTTGTGTGTGACTGAAACATCGGATCAATAAATCTTTTTTTAACACACTTTGATTTAGTTGTGTGAATCCTGTGAGTGCCATCACTACTGAAAAACTATTTATCATTAATTTTTGCATGAGGTCTTTTACTTAAAGTGATACTGACACTAAAAAATGAATTTTAGCATATGAATGTACATTAAATGTTACCTATAGGTCATGTTGATCATTTTTTGCTGAGAGGTTTGTTTTTGTATATAATTGTTAGTTGAAGTTCCTGACTCTCTGACACTCTGAATTTGCCAACCTGGCTGTCCCATCTCAGCCTGTTAGTTACAGTTTCTAATGCTAACAGACTCCTGCTGCACAAATATGGCAGCCCCCTCATACAGGAACATGGGGGATCAGACAGGTAATGTAAAAGCATCATGCAAATACTTTATGGCAAAGTTAGAAGTAGCTTGCAAAGCCAATATTATAATAGATGTAAAAAAAAGTTTAATTTCAGGTGTCAGTATCTCTTTAAGGGGGAACTCCGGCTTCCAAACCAAAATTTGATAAAGAGGCCCACATAACACAAAAACCCTTAATATATCCACCAC
Organism: Xenopus laevis; assembly: GCF_017654675.1. Lineage (NCBI taxonomy): Eukaryota > Metazoa > Chordata > Amphibia > Anura > Pipidae > Xenopus > Xenopus laevis. Next base: position 86,640,644 of record NC_054371.1, on the reverse strand, counting down.
CGTTACCTGTTTCTTCAAAAAGTATGAATAAATGCCATTTTCTATGATGGAATTCAGATGTTTAACAGTTCCTCTCTTTCTGCATCATTTGAAATCCTGGCAGGGAAGGAGGGACTAAAACACTGATGTTACAAATTGTACAACTACTCCACAGCTTACAAACAGCATGCAGGAACTACATAACCCAAAATGCATTGCACTGTGATGTTCCTTTCCTTATTGAAATCATGTGTGCAGGGAGTTGTGTGGTTTGGAGGATGCAGGTTGAGGACAGATGGTTGTTGATACAAAGTAGCAGTAGTCAGCCAGGTCAGCATAGTAGTCAGAGAGATCAGCAGGGGAGCAGGGGGCTAGGCTTAGGGAAATTTTTTAAATGATGTATATTGCAAAGTTGTCTGAAATTATGTTTACTTTTCAAAAAGTTATGTTTTTGTGGAGTTCCCCTTTAATCGAGTGTGTAGCCCACACACAATATCATATATATATATATATATATATATATATATATATATATATATATATATATATATATATATATATATATATATATATATATATATATATATATATATATATGATATTGGCTACACAATATCATATATATATATATATATATATATATATATATATATATATGATATTGTGTGTGGGCTACACACTCGATTAAAGGGGAACTCCACAAAACATAACTTTTTGAAAAGTAAACATAATTTCAGACAACTTTGCAATATACATCATTTAAAAAATATGCAGCCGTTTCCTGACATATATATATATATATATATATATATATATACAGTATGTGTGTGTATGTATACATGCTATGTTTACATACACAAAATAATATGTAATGTAATAATAATATGTAACATTGGGTTGTATTCTGCTGCTTGTTATCTTAAAGGAGAAGGAAAGGTTAAAACTAAGTAAGCCTTATCAGAAAGGTCCATCTAAATATACCAGTAAACCCTCAAAGTAATGCTGCTCTGAGTCCCCTGTCAAAAGAAACACAGCATTTCTTTCCTTCTATTGTGTACTCATGGGCTTCTGTATCAGACTTCCTGTTTTCAGCTTAAACCTCATTGCCCTGGGCAAGAGCATGCTCAGTTTGCTGCTCTCCCCACCCCCTCCCTTCTCTACTGTAATCTGAGCCCAGAGCAGGGAGAGACTCAGGCAGGAAGTGATGTCACACCATGTTAATACTGCAGCTCCTATTCTAAACAAACAGAGAGTTTCTAGAGCTTTTTACTCAGGTATGGTAAAGCATTCTACAGAATAAATATAGTATTCTAGCTTGCACTATTGCAGCTAATCTATTGGCAATAAAATGCCTCCGTAGCTTTCCTTCTCCTTTAAGCAGTGCTTTCGGTTACAGATGTATTTATGAAAAAACTAGATGATGTGCTAAACCACTTTATTTTTTCATCCATATAAATGCTTTTAGTATTGTTGAATCCTATGCATGTATTGATTAATCATAGGTATGCACCTTCTACCCATTCATCAATTCTCCATATATATTCTGGTGTACATCATGTCAAGTGCTTAACTTTCTTTTCATCAACATAGGAGTATGCTCTCTCTCTGTCTAGCACTGACTGCATCCTAATTAACTTGTTTGCCTGATTTCTCTTCTCATTATGAAAGGCTTCTCATTATCTTTCTCTTAATCTTTCACAATAGTCATGGAAATGCTTAGTGATAGGTTTTGGGAGTGTAGACCTGTTGGAGATTTGACATTTTATTTCAGCATGAAACACAGGAGTTATTTATAGGTCACATTGCTGTCTCATTTTCAGGGAAGGAAAATATTCATCTGTAATATGTATCCCCATCTACATGTAAGTGTTGTAAGAGTGGGATCTTGGTGTCAGGTGGGCTTTGGTGAGCCTTGGATGTTGCAAGTGGCTAGGAGCATGTATGGGTGCAACTACCTTTTGTGAATATCATCAGGGAACCCTGGAAGCCTAGATATTGTAATAAGCCACAACTGACTTTTGCCATACTAAAACTCCTATTAATTCCACATGCCAGAAATGGTGTCATTCCGATACAAATACAGGGAAAATTGAGATTAAGATCTGTGCTTTAAATAAAGGTGAGATTATTGACTTTGAATTGCTGTGACTGACTTATGCATGTTTGCCTTTGACATGCAGTCTTATGCCTGAAAACTTTCTTTCAATCTGAGGCTGTAGGTTGTGACATCGGACAAGTCACTTAAAACCACATAATTAAATTAAGTTTGGTTGAAAAAACACCAAAGTCCATCAAGTTCAACCCCTCCGAACTTCTGAACTTCAGTGCACACCTATACCTACACTTACCCCTCCATACACTCACATAAACTATATATATATATAATATATATATATACACACATATATATATATATATATACAGATGAAGCCACTTGGATTTGTGAGTTAAATGCGTCATGACTCAGGGTTAATTGAATAAACTGTGTTATCTAAAGTCATCTTAACTCATTTAATGCATTTAACCTTTTCATTAGCATACCAAAGCACCATTGTTCACAATGGTGAATGCTTTGATTAGGTGGGATGTTGTAACACAGTTTTCTGTGTTAAATGAGATAAATGGGATATCTGTGTTTAGTTATTCTGTGTCAAACAGATAAACCAAAGTGGCTGCATCTGTATATATATATATATTTTTTTTTTTTTTTTTTTTTCTTCAAGTGAGTATCCACACTCCAAGGCAAACAGCTTCAGTAAAAGGAGGGGTGCACGGTAATTTTGTATGCATCAATTATCTCTAGACCAGCACTCCCTGTTATAAAAACTCAATTGTTTATTGTTGCATAGTATCAATGCCCAACGTTTCAGTCCTCATTAGGAATTTTTCAAGGATGATCCTTGAAAAAGGCCCTAATGAGGACCGAAACGTTTGGCATTGATACTATGCAACTATAAACAATTGAGTTTTTATAACAGGGAGTGCTGGTCTGGAGATAATTGATATATATATATATATATATATATATATATATATATATATATATATGCAATATCTATACTAACTGTAGATTTTAGTATCACAATAACCTTTGAAATTATGCTTGTCCAAGAAATCATCCAAGCTACGCTTAAAGGAAAACTAAACCCCCAAACTAATGAAAACCCCTCCCCTCCATAGTTCTCCCCTGCAAATAAAAAGATCAAACAAAAAAGATCTCTATTTGTTTTTATACAATTACCAGCATTTCTTTAATATGGCGAGAGGGAAATTGATGATCTGTGTTCTATATAACAGTGAGATTACTGATTGGATAAGGGTTTTTACATCATTAGGTGTCTTTATTGCTTATATAACTTTTCTTGATTTTTATATAATTCCAGACATTGCTAATCCTTGAGTACAAGTATAGAATTCCAGTGTCTGCTTAAAGTAGTAGAACCATGTTGCAATAAAGATAATAGTGTTGGGTTATTGCATACAAACTTGGGAACACTAACCTACAGTTCACCACTGATTCCAAAGGAGATAGGTAGGACACTGGGATATCAGAGGCATACAGAATATGCAGCACATGATAATTAACAATAATTCACTGCTTGTGTGGCTGAAAGATTTCTGCAATGTCATAAATCTGATATACAGATAACACAGAGATGATAGAGATTAGAACAATTTGCACAAATTCAGGGCAATGGGTTTTATGTCAAAAACATATTTGTAAATTGGCTCACAGAAATGCAGCAGCAACCATAACAGTCACAGATTTACCAGTTTAGCATAGATAAAATGTAATAAAAGATTAAAATGAAAACCATTCAGCTTGGGCTGATATATTATTAAGATTCACAAGGTGGAAGATTTGCTTAATTGCATTCTTTCTTAAACAGATTGAAGCAGAAGGTTTTTCATTCATTTATTTATTTTTTAGATCATAAGTTCTTGCAAATTGCTTTACAGAGTCTTTGTCACACAGATTTGTGATTTGCTGGGTAAACTCAACATCTCACATGTTCTATGCCTGGTGTCTGTGTTTATTTTTCATTGGTGGGCAGTGCATATTGCAAATTCACACTTACAGATGGCACACAGTGGATTGGACAAGAACATTATTTGGTCCCAAATTTTGATCATTATTTATGTACGGTCTAATGGTGAATGGTATTTCAGCTTCTCTTTCTTATGTTATGCTGCTCAGCTATGTTTCTCGAGTTTTGTTAAAAAAACAAAAAGATGAAAAAGCTGAGATACCATTCATCAGAAGAAATATAAATGTTGAGTTGTGGCTTGTTTGAAAAGTCCCTACTGGCCACAAACATCCATAAATGTAGAGCCTATAGGCAGAGAAAATGAGCTCACTGCTCACCAACCCCCCCCCCCACAGGTTAAAATAAAATTTATATTTTTCACAAGGGCCCAAGACTCATCTTAAACAGAGGGTTACCGCAAGTTTAGGTTACTGCTAGGTGGCTTGCTGACCCCAGGGCACGACAGAGATATACTACTTGCTCTGCATAAACTGTTGTCAGTGAGCACTAGAGATATACAAGAGATGTACCCTACTGTTCTCTAGTTCTGACTCTTGAAACAATTTAACAAAGTCTGTTCTCTTCTCCATAACAAAAAATTCCTTATATGCTTATTCAGTGGTTCAGCTGATTTCTGGTCACAATTCACATGTTTCAATCAAAAGTCATAACTCGTAGGGCAGAGAATAGAAAGGGACAGACAGATATGGTTTTAATTTACAATTACATTTACAAATAACAGTGCATGTAAGCACAGGAGCCAGTTTTAATTTGAAATACAGTACATTACTGTGTTAATGGCAAGGTTTAAGCATTAAAGCAATGTGTGCAATGCTAACAAGAAATTAGAGGTCATGTTGCTTGAAGTATCTGTAAATGTTACAACATTGTACATGAATTCTAATACACTGTACTGATATTTTGTGTAAGTGCACTTTGTATATATAGTGAATAATATACCCCTCAGAGTTCTATGACCTGTATAAATGCACTCTTCTTTCGGCCTTGTACTTTAATATAGTCATGGAACTCCTTGGTGACTTATAATATGCTGTACCTATATTTTACAACAGGGCATACATTATTAACTATATCATTTATAATTTGGTCCCATAGAGAAATGAACTAACTGTGAGTTATAAAGGCATATCTGACTTTTTGGAATGTCTTTTTTTGTTTTCCAGGCCACCACACTGTCTACATTGGTGTTCATGTTCCCAAAAGCTATAGAAGGAGGAGACGTCACAGGCACAGAACTGGTCACAAAGATAAGAAAGACAAGGAGAAATCATCTGAAAACTACTCAGACCTAGACAAGTCTGATACTGAGAATGTTGATGAGACCAGCTCTAGCGTCCTCAAGCCCCTCAGTAAGTGTATTGAGATTGTTTTGGGGTTTTTTGTTCCCATTGACTATTCTGGACTTACAGCTTGTAGATAAGTCACTAGAAGAGATATCATTATTCTGACCTTACAATATTATTCTTACATTATTCTTACATTACATTGAGAATTAAAGAAACCCTCTGGTGTGTATTATATGTGCAATAAACAAGCCCTAAGCAAAGCCTTATGAGATTGCAGGTGATATATATTAAGCACAAAAGATCTGATTGAGTTACCTGGCTGAGCTTATGTGCAAGTATTTATAGAAGCTAAGATTTGTATTACAGGAAGAGGGCAAGGTGGCCCAGGGACAGAGACTATGAGAATGCCTGAAATTAGAATGTCATTTTTACAGTGTCTCACAGAGTAATTATAGTATTACATGTAGTTCTGAAAAATGGACAGAGAAATAGATATGTTTGTAGTAGTAACTGCATGTGATGGATGATAGGAGATTCCTGATATGAAGGGAAAATAAATACATGGAAGGTTTTCTGTACTCTTTGACAGGATGTACAAACAATAGTCTGAGGAGCAAATTTTGTTTTAATAGAGAACACTACTCAATGAACACTACAATGACAATACAGGTATGGGACCTGTTATCTGGAAACCTGTTATCCTGTTAACCTGTTTGTCTGGAATGCTAGTTTCTTTATAATCTTTTTATTGTATCTGTAGTATCTGTTTAGTCATTTTCGTGGTTACCTGGAAACAATATTTTATAGTAAACTTAAGTGTACCTGCCATGCCCAGCAGTTATTTTACAGGAGTTAGTAGAAGAAAAAAAAACATAAAAATGAACAAATGGCAAAAGAATACACTGTTCCTTTGTCCCTTTAATTATAATTTATAAATGAGCAACATATTCTGCAGCCACGCCTGCCTACTGGGTTATATATTATATATATATATATATATATATAATATATATATATATATATATATATATATATATATATATATATATATATATATATATATATATATTGGATTAGCTGTTTCCCTTTAACAGTCACACCTACTAAAATTAAAGTATTTGTGTAGGTGCAGTCACATGTACCCGGTGACTTTTCTTGTTATATGGATTATACTAGGAAAACTTATAACCACCCATGTTCATAAAATATAGGGAAAATACTCAATAGATTGATGGCACTGGCTTTAAAGGGGGCATGTTTGAAAATAACCCATGTTCTGAAGGCAGTGATGATATATGGTATGTGCTTTCAATCTGAGATGAAAGAATTCTTACCTAAAATTAGACCTTTATTGGAGCTTCCGCATAGAGCCTCGTTGGTCCTTATCTGAGTTACAAATAGGTGGTAGGTGCATCCAGTATCAGATTTCCAAATAATGCACCCCCAGGCCAGCCGCCTCATTCTGGTTGGCTACTCTGGTCCCCCTGCAACTCCAAGTTCCAATGGGTTAGCCTATCACAGCTCTGCCTACAAACAGGGAAAAGTTATGTATAAGTCTGCCCACTGCACACATTAGATATCAAATTCTTATTTTTAGAGTATGTGCAACTACACACAACAAAAAAAGTATAAAAGATACGGTACCTTTGGTTATACATGCAGGGTGTCTGCAATGGCAGTTAAAAACAACATTGTAGGCGCTCAACAGCTACTCAACGTAAGCCAAATTGGTACACAGATTTATTAGAATTATTAATTCCAAAGTATAATTCATATTATAGAGTTACTTACACACCTACAGACCATGCAGAAAGATTAAAATTATAACTCTAGTATTCAACCATCCTATGACCTAAAGTCCACTTGCACACAAAGCTACTGGGGGAGATTAGTTGCGGGAATTCTAGATTCTAGCTGGTGGGGAGGCAGTTTGGGGAGATTATTCGTCCAAAGAAGAATAATTTATTTCCGAAGTCGTCTGAAGTTTCCTCATGAGGCAACTTCAGGCGACTTCGGGAAAACAAAGCACTCCGTGTGCCATCCCTTAGGGCAGGGGCACACAAAGCTACTGGAGGAGATTAGTCACCCAGCAACAAACCGCTTCTTCTTCGGGCGACTAATCTCCCCGAACTGCCTCCACACAGGCTAGAATCTAGAATTCGGGTGACTAATCTCCCCAAGTAGCTTTGTGTGCCCCTGCCCTATATCCCTGAATCTTTTTCATTGGATCGATGCCCAGCGATAAGCCGGATGGGGTCACACGCGTCAAGATATAATTGGACTGAATGAAGTCGGAGGTAACAACTACACGGTCCGACTGTCGGATGAAGACGCTACTTTTTGCATCCATATCGCATTGGATGTAATGTCGTTTTTACCTGCGACTTTTCAGTCCAATTAGAATCTTGACGCCTGCGTCTCCATCTGGCTTGTCGCGTGCGTTTTGTCGCCGAGCATTGATCCAACGAAAAATTATTGTGGAGTCCTACCCTTAAACTGTGAGTCTAAGTTCTCCCAAGAGATCTGCTTATCTCAGATTGTTATAAAAGTAACAAACCCGGGACTGCGGGTTTAGCTGTCAAAATCTGGACTGTCCTGTGAAAAACGGGACAGTTGGGAGGTATGCCTCCTGAAGGATCAGTGGGTACCCTGCTTTAACATATCAATTATCATATCAACATCATTTAATTATGAAGAATGTGCAATTTATGTATTGGGTACAGTACTCGAGTATATTGTTGCCAGGAACATAAACTGTAGATCTAGTAAGTGCATTTGCCTTTAGTCACTCCTCCAGCTGCACCTTTACTTGGTATCAGTTGCTACTTGGGTATGCTTATCCTGTGTTGAAATTTAAAGTGTGCGTACATTTAATGCTTTTGGATACCTAGATAACAGTAGGGAGTGCTCTAAAATGCAGCACCTGATTCACAATGACTGAATACGACTCATGAATACGAATACAAGATGAAAATTTTCTGTTATCACATTTACTTGCAGACATTTCCACATTCCATACTGTTAGACTCACAGTCTGCACAAACACAAGCAGTATGTACTGCTATACAAATGGAGAAATGTAATTAAAGGAAAATATGCACAGTGCAAACAATTTTTCTTTTGTACATTTTAATATAGGTTTTGCAAACCTGTGAAAGTATTTAGAAACTTGTCTGCCAGTGGAAAAAACATCTTATAGATGTGCAGTGTATGCAATAAAAGTTCTTACAAATAAAGTTATTTTTGAATTAATATATACACCACCTTCAAGCAGGTATTTTAATAATATGAACTATGCACAATTTACATTCGTAATGTAATAATGTCAACTCAGACAAACTTATACTGCATACTCTGTGGGACAGGACCTTGTTGCTCCTGAATCAGTTTACAGTGATAGTACACAATAATGCTAGTTATAATAAAAGTATATGATTACCTGTAGAACTAAGCACTATTCCTGCTGTTGGTACAGATGAATCATTGTGTAATTTCTCACGTGACTGCTGGTGCACAAGTATGGGTTGCTGATTACTTTTATTGCATACCTGTAGGTGTGACTGTTTATAAGTAATAATGCTATATGTTTATTATAATAAGACATTATTAAAATCTGGTCTTTCTAGAGAAGGCTGGGTAATTGTTTAAACACACCTAAAGGAGAACAGTCACTATGCATTTAAACTACAGTGAATTTTGAGAAATCTGTAAGAAAACATAGTTACTTAAGCATAGATATTTCAAATGTTGCTGAACCATCCACCATTTACAATATGTATTATGGGTAAAGCATGCTGGGAGTAGTAGTCCAGAAACATCAAGTCTGAAATCATAAAGCAAATCTGCCCAAAATATCTTTTTTCAGTCATAAACTGAAAGAGTATGGAAAGTAATTGTATGTATTTCTTTATGGGAATATACTGTATATAAAAAACATATATATGGAAGCATATATTAAAAAATATTTGGTGGAATGTAATATCGGTCGCTAATAGAAAAATCGGTTGCAATTCTTCCGCAATGCGAGTAAGTGTTCGCAAAGTAAAAAATGCTGTCCCTCACATAACAGTAGGATAGCGATTGCAAATAATAATAGTTTACAATAGTGTGCAGTGTCACAACCCTGAAAAAATAGGGTTAACTATTAGCATGCTCTCTTGCATAAAAGTATTACAATTCTCTACAATTTTACATACTCTAAACATAGATATCTTATGTGTCTTATCCTATCATTATGGGGTAGTGTAACATAATAACATTGATTCAGACACAAAAGAGTTCTGTGTTCCACAAAATGCACCTCTTTCTCAGCCTAGCCTTCATCTGCTACTATGCCTCTTGTAGGTTGTTATAATGTGCAACGTGTAATTGAAACCTGTGTCATTGCCTATAATCAGAAATCAATGCATTGCAGGGCTTCTTTGATGTTGATTTGGGAATAGAGGCTAGCAGGGAGGATACTATGGCACTGCAGTTGCAGGGGATATATCAATGTTGGAACTGTGGGTTGGCTGTGGGTCAACCAGTGAAATTTAACTAACCACTTGCGTGCTTGAATTGCCTTAAGTGATTATCAGATTTAACCATCTGATCTGTTAAATTATGCCACCACATTGATCCAATCAACATTTGAGTTAATGTGAGTTTAACCAATAGGAGAGGATGTGAGTGTCATTGAGTTTTAGTGTGTTGCGGTGACCTGCCTGAACCCGATAACAAGGAAACCTTTTTATCGTTATCCTACAACTTAACACCCTTCAATTCAATTACAATCCTGTATACAACTTCCTTTACAATGCCAGTAAGTGCATAGGATAAGGAACATTACAAGCACAATGCCAACTTTTGGGGTTGTGTAATAAAAGGTACAAATTTACAAAAATACTGGAGAGAATGTGAATTTTTTACAGGGGGGTAGGCTACAAATCTGTATTGTGTTCATACAATACATTTCAGGACATAAGTGCCCCTTTTCATGTCCAGTATAAGGTACACTGACTTAAAGTGATACTGACACTAAAAGCAACTCTTCAAAATATTAATGTACATTAATGTACATTAAAGGTTACGTATAGATCATGTTGATTTTCACTGGTAGATCTGCTTTTGTAAGTAATTGCTACATGAAGTTCCTAAACCTGACTGTTTTGCCAACCTGACTGTCCCTTCTCCCTATCAGTTAGAGTTTCTAATGCTAACGGACTACTGCTGCACAAATATGGCAGCCTCCTCATAGAGGAACACGGGGCATCAAATGGATAATGTAAAAGCATTGGACAATTACTTTTATAGCATAATTATATAGATGATAGATGTAACATGATTTCTGGTGTAATTTATGGTTCTGGTATCTCTTTAACAGAGATGTATATAAAGTATATAAAGTTGTGGTTTAAAATTGTTTCATATTAGTCAGGGGTGCTTCACCAATGAGGCGAGTTGAGGCTGTCGCCTCAGGCGGCAGCGCCCCACTAGGTACCAGGGGCAGCAAAAATGCTGCTCATGGTACTTTAAGAGTGAATTTCTGGGGGCGGCAGCAGCAACTGCTGCTGCCTCAGGCGGCGTAGGGGCCAGGATCGCCCCTGATATTAGTTACCTGCAACAGTAGATTCCAAAAATAATTGAGTCAATACATCGTAAGTTTAAACTGTTAAGCAAACAGCAACTGTATGGTGAATACAGTTATATAGGGTGAAATATGGATAAATATATATTGCAAATTAATCACTAATTATCATTATTAATAGTTACAGCAAACTTAGAATTATGTTTTTTGTTGTTTTGATCAAATGGCTCTTTTGAGGTGATATATGAGTGGGTGCACGCTACTCTCCTGTTTCCCCAGCAACATTACCTAGGTGCTTGAAAAAATCTGGTCTTCCTTTTTGTACTGCTGACCAGTTCTTATGGGCAATAGCTTACTTAGGATTCCTGTTGTGGCATCACATATTCCCGATTTGAGAATAAATGAGAAAAAGGTCCCAGTCATCAGCCTTTATGATTGAATGGTCATAAAGGCTGATGAAGATATAGGGTTACGGTGGTAGGTGGTGAGGAACACATTTATAAAGAAAACCAGACATTTTTCTTAAATAAGTGTTGCTTCTTGGTAATCAACTATGTTAGTCTGTTTATGGTATAATCACATAATACATAGGTAATATTTAATTTTTATGATTCTTTCTGGAATTCACATTGGAATAGGAAGCAGGAAGAAGAATATAAATGACAACATATTTGTTAATAACCAGAGCAGAGGATGTTGAAAAAAGACTAAGCAATGTAGAAAATGGGTTAATGATGAGCTTCTATAATGTATTCCCTGAATGGCATACAACTCAATGCTACAGTTAAAATGCTCACAGTATGTTATATAAAGGTGCTGTAAAGCATTTTTCACTGCCAGTTCTGTGACATTCATCGGTTTTTCAGAACGAGTAAAGGCCTAATTTAATGTCTCCAACCCCCCCCCCCAAAAAGGCAGATTTTTCCCTTGAAAGTAAATGCCGAGTAATCTTATTTGCAAAGTTAGAACAGCACAATAGTTTCTTTCATGATTACCAGATTATACAGTGGGTTACCCAGAAAGAAATGGTGTCAGCAAGTTTGAACCAGCCGTGTTGACCACTTCTTTGCTGCCAGTGCCAACAATAATATGCATCAACAGTTCATGGGAAAGGTCATTATCCATAAATGTTTTTTTCTGATTAACAAAGATAATATATATTTTTAGAAAAAGTTCATATAACTGTACCAAAATACATTATCCATTTCTAACCAGTGGACCTCCTGTTGCTTTTTGTTTTTGGTTTTTGAGCTACAATTTCCAGCATCCCTTGACAAGCAAAGGTTCATGTTTAATGTCAGATGGAAGGCCACAAGCTTGAACAATGTGCTGCAGGTATAAATTGTTTGAGCATTTTCTGTGTCTTTTGGTCAGAATCACCTGCCATGGCTGTGTCTGACCTGGAACAAACTGCAATTCAGCTACAGTTCAGTAGCAAACAAACAGCTAGAGCGAGACAGAAGCATTGCTCTGTTGGGGTTCTACCCTAGGTTCACAGCTTTCATATACAGGTTTGGGACCTGTTATCCAGAATGGTCAGGATCTGGGGTTTCTGGATAAGGGATCTTTCCATAATTTGGATCTTCATACCTTAAGTTTACTAGAAAATCATGTAAACAGTAAATAAACCCAATAGGCTGGTTTTGCTTCCAATAAGGATTAATTATATCTTAGTTTGGATCAAGTACAAGTTACTGTTTTATTATTACAGAGAAAAAGGAAATAATGTATAAAACTTTGGATTATTTGGATAAAATAAATAAATAAAATGGAGTCTATGGAAGACAGGCATTCCGTAATTCGGAGCTTTCTGGTAACAGCTTTGCGGATAACGGATCCCATACCATTTATAAATGATTCCACAAAAAAATGATGCAAAATACATAACATTGTCTGATTTGCACAATATGTTTTATAGTCAAAACTTTGTTGGGCTCCTAATTTTTTATTGCTTTAAAGTCATTGGGGGTTATGTAAGGCACTAACTTTGCCCATGTGCAGTAACCCATAGCAACCAATTTGCAGGTAGCAGTTACTGGTCACCTGTTTAAAAGCAACCATCTTATTGGTTGCTATAGGTTACTGCTCCTGGGCAAACTTAGGGGCAAATTTACTAACCTCCGAAAATTCGCCATCGACAGCTTCGCTCACATCTCAACACTTTGCCCGGCGTAGATCCGCCAGGAAAATGCTAATTCACTAAAATCCGTATTTGCGTCCAGGGCACCGAACGCTGGCAAAGTTGCGCTAACGTTACTGTGGCAAGCAAAGTGAAGTTGCGCTAGCTTTACCTCGTTTGCATAAGGCAGGAAGTTAAAGTTCAATGGACGTATATGTTGCAGCCAATACATTACACTACACAAGCCCAGGAAACCTTAATAAAATAAAATACATTTGTTATATTGCCCTACACATGATCCCAGTGTATAGTTTTTGTGCCATATGTTAGGAAATGTAGGGGGGAAGCAGGTTAATATTTTTCAGCCTATCACCCTGAAAAAGGAAAAGACGCTAGCGTTGGGATGTTCAACTATTTTTTTAGTAAGTCCTATCTACTCTATTGCACTTCGCCTGGTCTGAGGTGGCGAAGGCAAGTCTGGCGCAAGAGGTAACGTTCAGTAAAGTCTGCATCTTAGTGAATTTTCGCCCCTGTTAGTCACTTCGCCCTTTAGTAGATTTGCCCCTTAGTGCCTTTTATTACATTTGGGGGATTATGTATTATCTTTAGTTCATCAGTAAATGATTTGATGGGGACCCTTCACTATGATCTAGCCCAGTGCTGTCCAATTTATATGGTACAGAGGGCCGGAATTTTTCTAATCTACATGGTGGAGGGCCGATAATGGAAGCCAGTGTTAGCCACTCCCTGTTTTTAGACCACACCCACTTTAAACCACACCCATGTTACCACAAGACCATGTCTACATTAATAGCACACCAAAAAACCAGATGGTTGGTGCTCACTGCAGGGATCAGGGCCGGAACTAGGGGTAGGCAGAGTAGGCGGCTGTCTAGGATGCCATCATTGAGGGGTGCACTTTTAATGGGGGTTTTTTTTTTTTCTTTTTTTTTGAAGCGTTTAATTAATAATTTGTTTCAGTAATCATGGTCTCTCAGTCGGGTGGAATCCCCCTCCTTCACCTTCTCCTCTTGCTGGCAAGTAATAGCTCCTTCTGTGTGGTGCGGCAGTGCAGTGCGACGTGCATATACGCGTAAATGACGTAACTGATGCGGTTGGGTGGCAGAGAGAGGCAGAGAGCTGGGGGGCTGCTTGATGTGGCTCTCGCTGCTCTCAACCTTGCACAGTTGCACTGAACTGAAGACATTCTTTCTATTACTGTGAAAGTGTGAACTTCCTGCTGGCACAGCGAGGTACAGATTTGGGCCGGGGGCCATATGTTTGCTGTTGCTGATGAGCGCTGGCACAGGTACATAAATACTTGGGGGCAATATGATGTGATCAGATTTATTTTTGGCTGCTGCTGGCACAGGTAAAGATTGGGGGCAATATGATGTCTGCTGGAGGGTTGTATGATGGATGGCTGCTGAGCTTGCTGGTACAGGTATGAGGGGCATTATAATGGATTGCTACTGGCACAGGTATAGGGGGGGCAGTATGATGGATGGCTGCTGGGCTTGCTGTACAGGGGGCAGTAATATAAATGAAAAAGTGTTGTACATTTTCTTGCTTTCTTTATTTAAAAACCATCATGTGAAGGAGGTAAATGGTAATGCAGGACAGGGAGGCGCTGATTGAAGCTCTTTCCTAGGGTGCCAAACTACCTTGGCCCGGCACCGGCAGGGATGCCACTCATATGTGAAAAAAGTTAAGTCGTATTAAGACATACCCTTAAATCCATATGCCACCTCCTCTCCTGTGTATAATACAGTACCCCAGCATATGATTAAACACCTTAGGGGCCCCTAACAATAATTGTCAAATGCTAACAAACCCCCAGAACAAATACAAGGCTTATGTACCATAGGGATCATAGGTCAGGCAGAGTATGGCAAACACAGGGTGCAAAGTGCAGGCAAAGTATGACACATACAGTGAGCTTAGGGAAAACAGAACAGAGCAAGAGACAGGAAAATCAGGACCACTCTAATATGTAATACATACAGTGACACAGTGCTGGTGCCCCATTAGCATTTTGTATAAGTGTGAACAGGTGAACAATGTGGGCAGTTTCAGTCTAGGGGGTCCGTTTACTAAAGTGCGTTAAAAATATTCGCACAATATATAGACAGAATTTTCGCCAAATATGTTATCGCCAGTTTACTAACCTGCGGTAAATATAAATTTGCGAATTTTCTTGCGCAAGAATAATTGTTCGCCAGTTATCGCATTTGCTGAAAATAACGCTACGTACACATTAACGCATGGTTTACTAAACAGCGAAATGTGCTAAAGACAAAATTAACGCCAGAATATTCGCAAACTTTTACCGCCACATATGAAGTGGCGTAAAAGTATTTTTTCTGCCAGAAAATTCTCAAGGGGCAGGAAATATCCCATAATAATGTTTTTTTTTTACCCATCATTCTTTGCTGACAGGAGAGAGATCTGTAGCTATTGCTGACAGGATGTTTTGGCTTCTGCTTCTATCTGGTGCAACAGCAGCAGTTTCAGCTCAGAGTCGTATTATTGGCAGTGGCATCACAGTCCAAGGATTCGTCAGCCTCTACACTTTTTGGTTTCATTGGGATTGGCTACATTAAACTGTGCATTTCTATGAAGCAAAGAGATTGACTGGTATCATTTCCTATGATTCTATTGGCAGAAGAGTTTATATGATGCAGACATGTTTGATTGGTATTACTCTGGTGATGTTGTTGGATGGTATAATCATCAGTCAATAAAGTTTATAAGTTTTGAAGATGCATTTCTGGCCATAAATGTCACAGTAAAAATTGCCATAATAACCGCCATAAAACAAGACTATTTTATAGCATAAATATTCGCAAAAACGTAATTTTTCGCCAGAAAATTCGCAACTCGCTAAAATTACCGCTAACGTAAGCTGGTTCCTTAACGTAGTTACCGCAAGTGATCGCAATGACTTCTGAGCGCATCGCTGTTTAGTAAACTTAGTCGCTGCGAATATTCTGGCGTAAAAATATTCTCAGCGATAACATGCGGAAACTTAAAGTCAGATTTACCGCACTTTAGTAAACGGACCCCTAGGTTCTCAGGTGTGAACAGTAAAGGGCTTTAGGATGTGAACAATAGGAAATTAGGAATTTGACTATAAATCTCTTGTAGTGATTGGACATTACATGCACAAAGGACAAAACTGTTTCACAAGGAAGCTTCTTCATGATGCAGCCATATTGAGTAATTTTGGGAGTTGTAGTATTGCCACTTTGGAAACCCCAAAGGACAGTAATATCTGCAAATCCATAACTCATGATAAGTAATAGTTAAGACCGATTCAAAAGAAAGTCATGAGAATAATGCCAGCTGGGTTCAGGCCAGATGTTCAATACAGTACCTGTATATGCTGCCAATGCTTTTCAGGGAGCGGTTTAGTGAGATGCCATTAGTCATGTGACCTTTCTATGTAGTTTTCCTTTGTATGCATTGTTAGCATTAAAGGGTGTTATATGGCATTAATTCTTGATCTGCTCTACAGACAATATGCCCTTCTCTTGAAAGTTGGAATATTTCTGCTATTATTATTATCAGAGGTTTTACAGTTTTCTTATGACTTTTTCTTCTGATAATGCTACATTGTTGAATTAAGCTCTCCATACACAACTTATAAATATTTAATTCAGTGTCTTATGCGGCATGTCTTGCTGTTTCATCAATGTTCAAGCATCACTAACATTTTGAAAAGATAATGAAATTATAAGAAACGTCTTGTTAGATTGACAGCTCATGTTTTTATCTGGTGAAGTTTAAATGGTTGCTTTGAGCAGTTGAACGCCATTCTGTTCTATGGGGTGCTTAATGACTCAGCATTGGCAAACTTGAATGTCCCACCAAATTGATTCTCTCTGAAAATGTAACACAATTCAAGTTATTGGGGAGTACTGATTTCCAACATGGCAAGGTGCTTCTTATATATTTGTAAAAAGTATTCAACTTTAATAAATTCGCCATTGTATTTATTGTCTGTAGATATTTTAACTATGATTGAAAGGCTAATAGAGCAATGATTTTATAAAATATCTATGGGGACCCTGACCAAATGTTGAGCCTCAAAGTGGTGCTTGAGAAAATAAAATGTGGAGCATGAAAGAATTGTGTTGGACTGCTATTTTGTATGAATAAGCCGTGCGGTACAGAAACATATTGTATAAAAAATCTGAAATGCATTTGAAAATCAGTGCCACTCTGACGGTGCATAACTTATTCTGTATACATACTGGAGCAGCACCAATGGCTGGCCTTTAAATGAACAGCTCCATGTAAAAATAAAAACTGGATAAATGGATTTTCTGTGTAAAATAAAAAATGTTTCTATTATAGTTACTTAGCAAAAATGTCATCTATAAAGGCTGGAGTGAGTGGATGTCTTTAATAACAGAACAGAACACTACTTCCTGCTTTATATCTCTCTAACTCTGAGTTAGTCATCAACTTTAAGGGGGTGCAAATGGAAAACTACTGTTCAGTGAATGTGCTTTTGATCCTTAGCATGCAGGTGAGATTCAAAAGCAAAATGTTATGACCCATATGCTCCTCCCTGAAGTCATTAATTGGTTAGTGACTGGTACCCAATAAGAGAACTGCAAAGCAATAAGTAGTGTTCTGGCAATTATGTTAGATACACAGGCTTTATAAATTACACTAACTATATTGAAAACATTTTCTATTTAGCATGGGCTATCTATTTACCCAATTTTTATTTTTATACTAAACAAGTTCTTTAAGGTGCTGCATGAGCCAAAGGCAACTATATCTGCCAAAAAAACTGCAAAAGGCAGAAAACAATCCTGCATTTAGGGACTAAATAGTATAGGTGAATTAAGAAACTGGTTAATGGCCAGGGCATATGTATTTGAGGAGACAAGTAGGTGAAATTGGACCACCCGCAACCCTGTTATAACCAAGATTTAATAATACTATTCATCTTTAGCCTTATTGTAATCATAGCATATTCAAAATCATATTTAAATACTCATTTTGTGTTGTTTTTCCACATAATTTCCACTAAACAGTAAAAATTACAATGCAAAGCAGTTCTTGTCATGTTTAGAGCTTGTACATAAGGAATCCTTACCAAGGACCCCTGTAGAACAGTGGAGGCTTGTGTGTTCTCCAGGCACATCCAGGAAGCTCAGAGCATTCTGTTGGCAAGTTGCTTTATAATGCAGCTTTTCCGGCTATCTACACAGTGCGGCCTTTGATGGCTGCCAAGATCATTCATTGTTTTGCCTCCTTCTTTATTTCCGCCAACTGTTTTCCATTCTTCCCTATTCACACTCTTCTCTTTGGATATTTCTTTGCTTTTGCACATTGAGTGCCATCATTTGTTTAGTACATGGAAACTCCTTCACTGGAGAGAAAATAAATCAAATTAGTAAAAAGATCACTCCTTCATTCTCTGTGAATATCACTTGGTTTGGTCACGAATAAGGTCATCCGTGAGCTGCAGTAGAATGAGGAAGATCTGAAAGGTACATCAGAGTTCTAGCAAGTTTTATGTGAATTAGAAACACAACTGGATATTCATTGATATTAGGCACAGTAAATAAATAAATATATTTGCAGAATGTGGCCCCTTGACAGTTTTTCAATTTACCTGAGAGAGTTGTTTTTGAAGAAAGAGATTAAAAGACTTTACCAGCATCCACAGTGATGCAACGATCACTAGAGATCAAGTGGCCTAAGGGTTAATAACCCATGTAGGACCTGTGCTCAAATCAGAACCCTTCTGCATTGGGTGCCCTCTGTTTCATGGCTCTGTTACAGGCTCTGTAGAGCTGGCACAGCACAATTCCACCTTAAACCCCACTCTACCTGACAGGGACACAGTTCTTTCAATAAGTTGCTTCCTTCAGTTCACATAGAGAATGAGTACAATCGTTTTGGTAATTTCTATCCTATTATGTTTGGAAGATAGCTTAATTGGGTGCTTGTTTGAATTATTTATAAGCGGAAGATAATACTTTACAAAGTATATCTAGACAGGATAGCAACCATTCACCTCGTGTTCAAAAGAGTGTTAATCACCAAACAGCTACAGAGTTGAACGTCCCAGAGACGTGTTCTCTTTAAGTTGGGGATAATATTGCCAAGTAGACAGGAAGTATGGAAGAAGAGTAGTTTTGGTAAAGTAGAAAGGAAGTTAGAATTAAACAGAGAGGGAAAACAAAGATGGACAATTGAAAAAAAAGGGGGACAGAGAAATAACTGGCGTAGCAGATAGTATTGGGGTGAAGGTGGAGTAACACACAGGGAGGAATGGAGATTAAGTGAAGAGTTGGACAAAGGGAAGAATAAAACCAAGAAAAGGGAGGAGACTGGAAAGACGAGGGGGGAGAGGATTAAAGTTTGGAGAAAACTAATGCAGAAGAGAAGAGAAGAAGGGAGCAGAGAAGAATGGTTGGGATTCTAAGAGACAGTGAGTATAGAGAGATTAAGTATATTTTCATGAGTGGATTCCTATTGGGTTTCCTGGTGTGCTTTTTGTTGTGTTCACAAAGTCCTGATACTTAATACTACATTTTTTTTTTTCAATTGGGAATAGTAGGGTATAGGTAATATTGATATAGGACATATTGTTAAAAATACTCTACTAGTTGTACTGTTTCAGTGCTGTATGTCCAGGGGCTGGATATTACAGAGATTAATGATTTAAAGATGCTTTAATATCTGATATATAGTTTATAAATTAATATCAGATTAATAGCCTTTTAAAAATCAACCCCCCAAAGTTTCAAACAACTAATGACAGAGGATGTTGCTTTGGATGCTATCACAGGGGCAACAAATAATTCCAAAATGTACCAGATTGTATCCCTTTTATCTTTGAATCATATAATATATATATATATATATATATAGATATAGATATAGATATAGATATAGATATAGATATAGATATAGATATATATAGATATAGATATAATACTCCTGAAGTGTTTAGGTACATTTTATCTACTTCACTGTTTCCATCTCCATTGTTGCCGTCTCCATAATCTATTATCTTGGTGGCTTGCTTATCAATACATCACCACCCCATCTTTAGATTAACCAATATTGTCTACAGCTGCTAGTGTAGCCCAGGCTACCCCTGCTTTGTAGTTAAAGAAGTCTTAAAATGCCTCAACAAGATTATTTCAACAACAATTAAACAGCAAATATCTTTGGTTTGTAAACTACAGATAAAAAATGAAAGCAAATACCTGATTGCTTGCCATAATGAGATATTGCAGATTTGTGCATATGATTGTGAATTTGTATGTAAGTAACTCCTAGCCTTCAGGTGATAAGCTATATCTTTATTAAAATTACAATTACACTTTTACTCAAGGACATATTTGATCAAGTTATAGAAATTGTATTTGTGTCATAAACTATATGGAATTTCAATCTATTTCATTTCCTAGTATTCTTTCTTCCTTTATTACACTTCTGTAAACACAGCTGAATGTCAGCCTGTGAATCATTTCTTAATTACGTGTGAAATGGGGGAAGTTATTACTTTGTAATATCCTGCATTTCAATTAGCATCGCCAATCGAAACCTTAACTGGATAAAACGTGCTACACAATAGAATTATTCCCCATAGGAGTGCCGCCCCACAATTTGGTACCTTTAGCAATTAACCATTAAATGAACATATTATACAGATGTCTCAGAATTACATCATCATACCTGCCCATGCAATTCAAAATCAACTTAAAGGAGAAGGAAAGTCTTCTTCCACTTGGGGGTGCCAAATGTTAGGCACTCCCAAGTGAATTTATATACTTACCTGAAACCCCAGGCCGGTGCTCCTATCAGCAGAAAACTGCACTAGCCTGCACTAGGTTCTGCTAGCGAGCACCACAAAGCGATCCTCTTCCGGCTTCATCTTTCTTCTCGTGGCTGCGCATGCGCATTAGAGCGAAAAGCCGAACTTTAACTAAAAAGTCGTCTATTTCGTTCTACTGCATCTGCCCCAGGAAATTTGAAGAAAGAAGAAGCCGGAAGAGGATCACTCCATGGTGCTCTCTGGAAGGGCTTTCAGGTAAGTACATACAATCATTGGGGAGTGCCTAACATTTGGCATCCCAAGTGGAAGAAGGCTTCCCTTCTCCTTTAAGGGAAAAATGCAGGTGCAAGTTTTTAAGCCCTGTGTTGAAATGCCTGATTCATTGTTGCACATTGTATTTTCTATGGTGTCCCTAATTAAACAGCAAAATAAGGAGGTACAGAATAAGAGTTAAATTAACAACAGTAAAAACAGCTTTGTGTCTACCTAGTAACCAGATGCAATCGATAATATAATAGCCTTTAATAGAGGTGCTGTTAATGAATCAAAGCTCATAGACCAATCAAAACTAGTTGGTTCCCATCTACTATTCTGGGACTTCTCAGACATAATTATTCAATCTGGAACACCTAAAATGTTTCATAGGGGTTACTTGGAATCTAACTGGATTGAAGGAAAAGTTATGGAAAACTTAAATATACAAATATAAATAATACATAATGGTGGGGAAAGTGTAGAAGAAAGCTTTTCCAGCTATGTAAAAGTTAAGTTTTAGTATGTTAAAGAATTGCCAGTTCTAAGCAACTTTTCAATTGGTCTTTGTTATTCATAGTTTTTTGCTTTTTCTGACTCTTTCCATCTTTCAAATTGTAGTCACTAACCCCATCTAAAAACAAATGCTCTGTAAAGCTACAACTGTATAGTTATTTCAACTTTTTATTACTCATCTTCCTATTCAGGTCCTCTCCTATTCATAATCAAGTGTCTTATTTAAATTAGTGCATGGTTGTTAGGGTAATTTGGACCCTAGCAAACAGATTGCTGAAATTGAAAATTGGAGAGCTGCAGTATAAAAAGCGAAATAACTCAAAAACAACAAGTAATAAAAATGTAAAGAATATCACTCTCTATGCCATACTAAAAGTAATGAAAAGGTGAACAACCCCTTTAAATCAGATGAAGCATTCTGCAACATATCTATATGGGGAAAGTGTAGCATTCACCTTTAATTAAAATAAGAAATCTGGTAATTAAAGGGTTAGCTTTCCTTTTAAGAAAATCATTTTTGTGCTTTCACAACTCCATTAGCCAAAAAAAATGTGTTGAATAGAGCTAGTGCTTATCCATGCACAGTTTGGCTCTCCTTGGCCATGCAAAGACATCTTTTTTTTGTTATCCTGACACAAACTCTATTCTTGGCGAGAGCTACTGCAGGATAGACAGAGCTGCTTTATGTAAAAAGAAACTTCTTGCCTTTTTCTGTTCCTCAGCAGTTTCACGTGAATGTATTGGCCAGAATTAGCCTGAGATTTAAGTTGGCTTAGGTAATTATAACCACACATATTATAAGTTTTAGGCTGTGGATTAGCACGCTGTGAGTTTGCAGCTGAAGCTGAAATTTCAGTGGGCTGTAGAGAGAAAAGTCAGCATTGTGTACTGAAATACAAGAGGTTATTCTGAGGAAAATGTATAATTAGAATTTCTACATACAAATATCACGTATAGGAGCAGTAAGTAGCGGAGAATGCTAAGACTACAATTTACCGTGGTAACAAGCGAGAAGTTTGAATAACACATTAGAAGATCAATAGGAAATGGCCTGAATAGAATAATAAGTAATACTAAATACAATAATATTGCAGTCTTACAGAATTATTTTGTCTGCCAGGGTCAGGGGCCTAAAACAAGTAGACAACATTTTTAAGAGGAAAGGAAATTATTAAAGGGGTGATTCTCCCTTTAGTTGAATTTTAGTATGTTATAGAATAGCTAATTATAAGCAATTTTTAACTGACCTTCATTGTTTTCTTTTTTATAGTTTTTGAATTTTTTACCTTTTTCTTCCAACTCTTTCCAGCGTCCATCTAAAAATCAAATGCTCTGTAAGGCGACACAGTTATTGTTATTGCTACTTTGTATTACTCATCTTTCTATTCAGGCCCTCTCCTATTTATATTCCAGTCCCTTAATCAAATTAATATATGTTTACTAGGGTAATTTGGACCCTAGCACCAGATTGCTGAAATTGCAAACAGGAGAGCTGCTGAATAAAAAACTAAATAACTTAAACCAATTGCAAATTGGCTCAGGATATTACTCTCTATATCATACTAAAATCTAATTTGAAGGTGAACAACCCCTTTAAAAAATACACATTGGTCATGAGTTTTGGGCATGAGTTTCCCTATGACATGTACAAGTGTGTGTTCTGTGCTAATGTACCACAACACTCCGAACATACAAGTGCAGGTTCATTGATTTCTCATTCATTTGACCCTATAAAATAGAATGTAAGCTTTGCTGGGGCAGTAAACTGAAGTGAATCGGGTAATATCTGGAAAATGTTGGTACATACTATTTTAAAAAAAACATAATAGATATTATAAAATATGGGCTCTTTTTACATTAGCACAGGCAATTTGTCACTGCAAAAACGCCATTATAAAATAGCATTAAATGGCTAACTTATAAGAACCGATATGCTTGGGTTTTGTTTAAGCCAAAAAAAGGAAATGTTTTCCAACCTAAAAACTGGGATCGAAACCATTGGTTGGTTGGCATTCAGTAGTTATGCCAATCACGTCCCCATTCTCTAGGCTCAGGGCTGCTATATGTCTGCTGTCCAACAGATGGCAGTACAGCAAAAACCGTCTCCATACAGATTTGTAGCTCTAAATAAAAGTATTCCGTATTTAGCCTTTAGAGTGTGTATATATATATATATATATATATATATATATATATATATATATATATATATATATATATATATATATGTGTGTATAGATCGAGGAAAAAAACGCACTGCTCAGGACTTATGAAAATTAAATAAATATTTATTGGCACATACTGACGTTTCGGCTGCTGCAGCCTTTCTCAAAGTACCGAAACGTCAGTATGTGTCAATAAATATTTATTTAATTTTTAAAAATTTTCTGAAACAAGCACCCAGGCGCACAAGGACTTTGCTTTTCCAATATTGCAATATTTTGCCGATATTCCAATGTTGGTATATATATATATATATATATATATATATATATATATATATATATATATATATACTATAAAAAAGATCAGCTCTCTCAGGTCTTAAAAATTTTGAAAAAATGTATTAGTAAATAGGCAACAGACTAATATTTTTGGCTGACCCCTCAGCCTTTGTCAAAGTCAGCCAAAACGTTAGTCTGTTGCATTTTTAATAATAAATTTTTAAGACCTGAGAGTGCTAATCTTTTTTGTAGTATATGGAGAATATTTGTTGATCGTGCACCCAGGCAAATGAATGATCTTTATCGAGAGTGCAGACTTCATGTGAATATATATATATATATATATATATATATATATATATATATATATATATATATATATATATTTAAATATTTTTTGGGAGCTAATGAGAGATTCAGGAATCTTCCCACAAATAATTTGGGAGTAATATGTGAGTGGCTTTATGCAATTTATATGTATACCTATTCATCAGGTTTGCAACTTTGTAAAGATTTTATAAAGTTGGCCATAATTTTGTTCTTGATTTGTGACATTTTAGGACTGCATCCTGGTCCTGACCATGCTAATTTCCAGAGGTTAAAAAATGGTAGCAGTTTCAGTAGCAATCATATAAAGAAGTGACATGCTTACATTGGCCCCTGTGCACTGACTCCCTTATTTATGTCATGGTACATGTGTGTTTCAGTCAGAAATTTCCTTTAATAACCTGTTTATTGTACATCAGGGTCTACACTGGCTACACTCTACCATTAATCCCATTAAACCTGTTTGGGCATACCAGATTGATAAATGTTACTTTGATGGACACTAGGGGGAGTTTCACCAATTACTCCGTTGTCCTTTCTTTTAATATCCTTCCTTCAGTTTTGTCAGCGTGTTCTTCCCTCTGGACTGGAAGTTAATCAGATTTAGAACAAAGCTGGTTAAAGTCATACAGGTATGGGATCCATTATCCAGAAACCTCCGAATTACGGGAAGACTGTCTCCCATAGACTAAAATTATTTCTTTTTTCTCTGTAATAATAAAACAGTACACTGTAATTGATCCCAACTAAGATATAATGATATTGGAAGCAAAACAAGTCCACTGGGTTTATTTAATGTTTAAAGGAGACCCGTCACCCAAAACAAATTTTTAAAATCTTATTTTATCACATTAGTCAAGTAAAACTAACTTTAATTACACTACACAAATTATTTGAAACTTGTTTCCTTCAGTCTGGGAATTCATAATTATAGCAAGCAGGCAAAAGCCATTTTGTGGACACTGTTATTAAGGCAAGCCTTGCATCATCTCAGAATCTTTTTTGTGCACCAGAATGGGGGACCCAATGTCCATCCCCATGCCCTGGCTACACAATTAAATAGTGACGAGAACGCAGGGCTGCCATCAGAAATCACCGGGCCCTGTACGGCGAAATTTTCTGAGCCCCCTGGTCCCCACCCACCCCAGATCCTGCCCCCAAGCCCCACCCTAAATTAATTAGTGGTCAGGGCCCCCCTATAAGTTAAAAAAAATTAATTAGTGGTCAGGGCCTCCTTATAAGTTAAAAGAAATTAATTAGTGGCCAGGTCCCCCCTATAAGTTAAAGAAATCATTAGTGGTCAGGGCCCCCCTAATAGTTAAAACAATCATTAGTGGTCAGGGCCCCCTATAAGTTAAAAAAAAAAAATTGATGGTCAGGGCCCCCTATAAGTTAAAAAAATGAATTAGTGGTCAGGGCCCCCCTATAAGTTAAAAAATTAATTAGTGGGCAGGGCCTCCCTATAAATGACAGGGCCTCCATAAAAGTTTGGTGGTCAGGGCCCCATAGAATATAATAACAAAAATTATTTGTGGAGAGGGGTTCAATAAACTAAAAAAACAAACATTGGTGCTCAGTGGAACTTACCTTAGTTTCTTCTTCAGCTTCTTGTTTTCCATTCAAAGTCCCCCCCCCCACTGCTCCCACTGAGCTGCAGAATCGGTAAGGGGGGGCGGAGCTATAGTGCTTGCATGTCCCTCCCCAGCTTCTATACTATTGGTTTGGTCTTAGGTCCCGGCAGATCTACACAGGGATTGGATACGCTTATCCAATCGCCATGCGGCTCTACGAAACTACCAATAGTTTAGAACAGGGGTAGGCAACCCGCGGCTCCGGAGCCTCATGCGGCTCTTCATCCTGCTTGCTGAGGCTCGGTCTAGTGGCTTTGCCTGTCATGTCATCTATACAGCCCTTGCACCTGCTAGCGGCTTCTTGAGTGTGCGACCGTGGTAAGCTAACAGTTAGCTTAACGCATTCACACACTCACAAAGCCGCAAGCAGGTGCGAGGACTGTATAGACGTCCCAGGAGTGACAGCCAAGAGCCGCAGCAAGATCATGGTCTGAACCGCGGCCACACACTCAAGACAAGAGAGGGAAGATCACCATGGAGCTTCAGAAACAGAAGTCACATTAAACAGATGAGAACAGGGCCAGACTGGGAGTAAAAAGCAGCCCCGGCAAAAAAAATCAAACAGCCCACACATAAATGCATTCTGGTGTTTTACTTATACACACGCATATTTTATATATGTATAAATAGATATCCTGATCATTTACAGTAGGGGGTGCATGTTCCCTTATAACTCAGCCTGCAGCCTTGTGCCTTTATATGGTCACAGAACAACCCCTCAATGACTTCTAATATCCTTATCATTTACAGTAGGGGGTACATTATCCCTTATAATACATGAGTGATACTCAGAGTTCCCTGTATAACTCAGCCTGCAGCCTTGTGCCTTTATATGGTCACAGAACAACCCCTCAGTGACTTCTAATATCCTTATCATTTACTGGAGGAGTTCTTACTGGTCTTCTCCTTCCTGATGGGGGGGGGAGGGAGAGAGAATATGGAAAGTAGACAGCCATAAATTTCTGCAGATGTCCCCTTGTATGGGCAGTAAATAAGTGAATAAGTAATATGAGATGCAGCCGCAGCTCTTTAGCCAATTCTGATGTACATGAAATATTACATACTGAGATATTGATACAAGTTTTGCAGTTTCGTTATGAGTTTAGATGAAGTTTGCTAAATTATAAGTGTGTCTTCATTAAATAACAGACATGAGTTTTTGTTAATAAAATATATAAAAAGTTATCTGGTCTTACTTATATTCTTGAGGACGCAACTGTTGTGTCACATTGATACGGATAACTAAATTGCTGCTGAAGCAAATAAAAGTATCCACACTCTCTACTACGGCCCCTGTTCAGATATGCAGTCATGGTACTTTATTTATAAAAAACACAATTACAAAGGCCCCATAAATCACAGACGTGCAGATGCATGAGTCACGTCATGTTTAAGTGCGATCCTTCGCCAGACTGCCGATGTAAACCCGCTCCCCCTCCTCAGTCTGCACAATGTAAGTTATATAATTTTGTGCTGATTGACTTTTAAGACAGGGTCCCATAGTAAGGAAAGGAATATTTGTATGCAGTCTGATGGCTGCTGCTTCACGGTATCTCCATGATCTCCACACGGACTCAGCTATGTTCATTCAGATGCTGCCTCCTAGAGGGCTGACCGCTTGCGCATTTTGAGGCATCTTGTGGCCGGAAGCTGGTCTGCACTGGAGACTGGATAACAGGTCCTGGGCTGGCGGTATAAACTGGGTTGGGAATGAGGAAAGCAACAGTGGCGTGAAAAATGCATCCGGTGACCCTGCAATACCAGGGTGCCACCGCGCGGCCCACTTGACTGCAGGGTAGAGCAGCCCCTCGGGAATTTGCCCAAACGGACAGACTACCAGTCCGGCCTGGATGAGAACACTATCATTTAATAGGGGTAATTCAGTGTTTCATTTATTTCAAAGTAGGCCTACACCTACACACTGCACTTCTGTTTGTTGTATTCTGTTGTTGTAAAAGTTAAGATTAAAAAAGGTTAAAACTTTTACGTTTATAAACTGTGTTATGTTTTGCGGCTCCAGGCTATTTTTCTTTAGTGGAAGAGGGGGCAAAATGGCTCTTTTGATAGTCAAGGTTGCTGACCCCTGGTTTAGAAGCTGGGGAGGGGAAAGACATGTAGAAGAACCTCCGCCCTCCCCACCCGATTCTACAGCTTCCTGACAGTAGTGGGGGCCTGGTTACAGAGTGAGTACAGCGTCCGGGCCCTCCTAAAACCCAAAAATCACTGGGCCTGAGACAACTGTCCCCCTAGTCCCCCCCCTGATGGCGGCCCTGCAAAAAAGGGGGGATGTGTGGAGAGCAGTGACATCTAAGGAAGTGCTGAATGGAAAGTGAAAGTAATTGTCTGTCCTGCCTTGGGCATAGAGGAGGGGCTTACAATATTTGATTGACAGCTGAGATTTCTAAATGAGCTTACAACAGCTATGAATGCTTTAATAAAAAATAGAAATTGGATTTCATGTTTAATTTGAAAAGGACTTTTATAATACAGATTTTTGTGTTTGGGTGGCAGGTCCACTTCAAATGATTTTCCTGTAGACTTAAGGTATGAAGATCCAAATTATTGAAAGATCCAGTATATGGAAAACCCCAGGTCACCAGCATTCTGGATAACCGGTCCCATACCAGTACACACATATAAAACATGGAAAATAAGTCTCACACATATTGTACTGAAAAGTAAAAAGAAACCTATGGTGCTTATTTACCAGCATAGGACAAGGCTATCCAATTGCCATTAGCAACTGCAAGTTACTGTCTCCAGGTAGAATATACTAATCCTGGGTGAGGTAGGCATGCTGGGCTAGATTCTGAAACAAACTGAAATTATATTATCACCCATGATTGCAAAACCATGCTTCTATGTGGCTGAAAGCATTTGGAATGCAGATGACCATGCTTGAATTAGTTTTCTGTAAATTTCTATACGTACCGTGCTTAGCAATGTCATCAATTTTAATTGTGTAATCAGTAAGTCTTTGTTATATGACTCACTGGGTATTCTGATAAGTAATGTAACCCCTGTTGTAATAATATGTAAAATATGTTTATATTAAAAGGTACCTCAGTGATTTATAATATTCTTATATTTTATAATAGGGGGTACATTATTCAGTATATATACTGACTAATGTATATATACAGATGCACACACATTTCAATTTTGATTTTCTTGTTAATAATCACATTACTGATATATTTCAAGCCTGATAATTGTCCAGTAGGTATTTGTAGATTGAAAGGTGCTAAAGAGGTTAATATACCAGTTTTACTGCCTGAATTGTGTAAAACATAATTCTTAGGAAGTTACATTTCAGTTTGTTGGCATCCTGCTCTGCCCAGAACTGACCAAGTCTAGAGAACCAGAAGGAAATGAGTTCATCTGAAATCCCACACTGATAAGGGATCAGTTTTTCTTTTCCAAGCAAAGGGAGGTGAGGGTTAGGAAAGTGTAGGGCACTGCTCTTACATCATGTGACTGGAACCTCACTTTCCTTCCATTCTTTGTTTTTTTTAATGTTTTATATTCCTAGTATTCACATGAGCAGCATTTTATGCAATTTTGTTCAATTATATTAAAGGAAAAATTGATACATAAATACATTGATTATAGCATTAAATTGGTCATTTAGTAACTTTCCTCCTATAATTAATCCGATTACAACAGTAGATACAATGAGAAGTACCTAATTAAAATGATTTTGCCACAAAATTAGACAGCTGCTATCATAATTATACTGTGAACAGGACTATACAAATGGCCTGGACTTATTCATATTATTTGCATGTATTTGTAAAGTACCAGTTTGTTCTATAGTGCTATACAAATGTGTATACGCCAAACGTGCAGGTTTCATACAAATACTGATTGATACTTGAGGTAGACGGTTCAAGAACTATCCAAATCACTATTTGACATTATAGTTGCCTACATTTGTTTTGTCTTTAAAATCCCCATGATACTTTCCTATGAATGACACGTTCCATCTGCTTCTTGTGCCTCTTTGTGACACCAATTGAACAGGTATATAGATGTAATTATATTTGGGATTCACCAAATTATCATTTTTGAGTTTACATTTTAATAAATACTCCATAAGAATGTAGGTCTAATTTAAAAATGTGAGCAAAATTCCTCTAAAATTGGGGGTCCCCATAAGTTTTGGTGTTGGTAACTAGAAAGGTCTGCTTGCAGAAACTTTTTGCATAAGTCAAGTGTTAGTTTGTAGGTATGTATGAATTAGTAATTCCTCTAAACAACTGTAGATGTTTAGCTAGTGGTATAACTAAATGTGCTTGTCCCCCATCAAAAACTCAAGGACTCCCTACTCTTAGTAAAATAAACTGTAAAATAAACTGTGGTGCATTTCTGTGCAGTTCAGAACAGTAGAGCCTTGAAGCTATTTAGAAGGGGCAACCAATCTTTGGTTATAAAGCTTCTACTCCACAATCCAACCCCCTGGGGGGAGGGGGTCACCCCCAAAGTTTGGGAGCCTCTCTTCTAATGTATTTGGCTGCAGCATACCAAGAGTTTAGCCCATCAAGGAAAAGAAACACTTCAAAGAAGGAAATGTCAAGGTCAGTGAGATTCATGAGCAATTCAAAATGTTATTTTAAACTTATTAAAGTAAATGTCTGACAGTAAGCCAAAGAAAATGAATATGAGTAATTAAAATATATTGGGTATTAGACATTGTTTCTATGATTACCTGGATTTTAGAGAATTAACTGTAAATATCCCTTAATCCTACATTAAAGGTGAAAAAAACAAGTTTTCTTCTCCACAGCAGAGATGTAGAGAGTTACTACAAGTTTGTTTTTGCTCAAGCAGGTGTTTAGACTTGAGAGACAATGTTACTGAGCAACTCAGAATAAACAGCTTCTACCAGACGTTAAAGTTCTGATAGTTTCCCTGATATTCCCCTTAGTCTGAGGCTTGCAGACTCAGACTAAGCGGACCTTGTGAGTAGCTGGATTATTGGTCTAGACGTAAAGTTCCCATAGAATAACCCTACTGTTTCAAAGCATTCTGTTGATCTCATTCTGAAGAATATCCATGAATAGCATTCACAGATTAGCAGAAATACCCTGTAAAGGTGAAAGATTTATTCCATGATATAGTGACATAGAGAAATAACACCGTAATATAGGAATCTCAACCAAGTATAAATATACTAGATATTTTCTTGTAAATCAAAAAAAATAATACTTATTTATTGCACTGATTAGGCACTTATACTACACCTACATATTAATGGGCAACTAGACAAATGTGGCTTATGTTAAATTGCTTTTATGCCTTAGCGCTGTTGTGATTGCCAGTGGCCAGATCACCATATGACAGACAAAACCCCCCCCCCCTTTGTGGAGCCCCAATTAAGTTTACAAGTTTCTGCAGTGCAACCCTTAACCTCTGTATACTATAAATACAAGTTGCTAATTTCACACTGCACAAATGTCCCTCTAGTTGCTACTTTCACACTATTGTGCCCAAATTGCCCACTCATATGAACATGGGTTACATGTGATGCATTAAATACAGTCTGGACCTTGCAGAACATGAAGAGGGAGTGGTTGATATAACATTTTACAGTAACAACTTTGATTTTCACAGTATAAAGATTCCTCTACCATATTGGTATTCTAGAGTAGGGGAATGGGCACCTAAGATTTGGCATATGCGGTATTAGCCTTGTTTATCTAAGATTTTAGTATATTCTGTAGTAGCCTTGTTTATCTTTAGAATGGAACTAGCAATTACAATTTTATCTTAAAAAATTTTTGTCATTAAATATCCTAATAAGCAGCATACTGCATTCCCATCTTATACTCTGAGATTTATTAAAGACTTGTGCACAAGTGACAAAAGCATGGTTTGTTAAAGTGTACTTACAAACATGACTTACTGCAGACAGTTGCATTGAGTCTTCCATGTGCTGCTGCTGGAGTCGCTTTGTGAGCAAGGTGTAAGTCACTTTCCAGCAGGAGATCTGAGCTGTGTGCCGTCCTTAGTGGGTGATAGGCAGAGCCAAAGGGAAGGTCATCCACTTGAAAGCCTGCTCGTAACATTTATGACCTGTAAACAATATAATGTAACTCCATGTACATGTCATATGATCCATGATAAAGTTACAGCAGCTAATTACAAGTTGTTTCAGCAATTTTTTTAAAATAACCTTAGGGCCTTCATGTTGCTTCTGAACAAGTTAACAATAATTAACACCAGCTTTAATCTACTTCTAAAGGGTCAATTGGCCACTTGGCATTAAAATCAGCATATGAAACTAATGTTTGATGGTTCGCTAAAGGATAAATGGGAGGTAATTGCATTGAATGGTAATTGCTCATGTTCTATTAATTGTAGAAACCCAATTATTACCATGCATAATAGGGTTGACTATTAATGGATTCACTTATACCTACATAAACTGACCAGTTTTTAGTCTGAACAAGTAGGTGTGACAAAGGTCAGCATCGCTGTTTTTCGCCATCCATATGTTGCAGTCTACCAAG